>NC_135534.1:172511785-172836369 GCF_045843805.1 Urocitellus parryii | reverse complement strand
ATAGCTATCTGGCCTGCTTTATCTGGTGCAGTGCCCTGTTTGCTCCCATGAAGTGGGAGGTTCTATGTATGATTTATTTGGGAAAGAAAAGGGATTCTGCTACCACACATCACCTGAAAGCTAGAAAAACAGATCAATTGAGTCCATGGCTGGAATGAGTATTTGTTATTATAGATCCACAACTAGTCTACTATTATTACCACCAGACACCATTAACCCAACACCTCTTATATGATAGGGTGCTTTCCTGATATTAACTTTAATATTCACAACAACCTGGCAAGAAAAGTAATAAATAGTACTTTGATTTCACTGTGATTCAGAGATATTAAATGACTGTCTAAAGGTCACATAGCCAATATTTAAACTATGTAGGTAGATGTATTGATTCCTGAAGCTTACAAAGTATTAACTGTAGCTCAAGGTAGGCAGATAATGTGACGTGTTCTCTGGAAGTAGAGATGGTCTGGCACCATATGAGAAAGTACTACCAAGGCAGGGCCACATGGTACTCCCTGAGGAATGCAGCTATACAGGAGGATACAGTGGCTTCATGAAGCTTCTCTCTGTATAGGGTTGGACATCCTAGGTACCATGTGATTTCTAACAGAGGAAATGTAGGTAGCAATGGAGTAAGTGTGTTTAGTCTGTGAAGTTAATCCATGTTTACGTGGGGCGGTGTCTCCATGCCAGTCATGGTGTGCTAATCCCCCTTGCCAAAATCTGGGAATATTTTTTTTCTTTTAGTACTAGGGATTGAACCCAGGGTTGCTTAACCACTGAGCCACATCCACAACCCTTTTTTGATATTTTATTTTGAGACAGGGTCTTGCCAAATTGCTTAGGTCCAGCAGCAAGGAAAAACTAAGTTCCCAATTATGATGCATAGCAGTGTTAGCTCTGTTTAGCGGTCAGGTAAATGGGACACAGGGAAAAACTTATTGGACATATTTTTCCAGATCCACCTTTAGTACACCCAGCAGTGTGGACTGGAGAATCCATTCCAGTATTTACTAATGATTCACATAAGATGAGAGGATTTACAGACACCCATATTACTTCCATCCATGTGACTGGATTTAATTATTCTGGCTACAGTGCTCAGTTACATATGTGTTGGTCCCATGATAAACATGCTGGCTGTCTAAAAGTGTCCTTTGAGGAAAAGAGAGCTGGGGGGCCTAAACTAGCTAATTATATTGTCCCCAGGGACTCAAAGCCTTATACTAGAACAGTATTAAAATGGGACTTTCTCATAACAAGCCAGTTATTTCAGCAAGTCCCTGTTTGGGCACCAAATGCCACCCCTGGTCCAGCACAGGCGGCTGAACTAAAGCCACTTGTGTGAATTTGGGGTGATGCAAAATACCACACAGACACAAAATACCTTTTATATGAGCTTCATGATGGCTTTCCTGTCTTCTGGCCTCAAGCTCCCCAAAGGGGGGCAAGAGAAGGTCATGAGAGGTTGACAAGAGAGAGATGGGGGGGCGGACAACCTTCAGAAGTGAGCTTTTATTTTGGGGGATGCTATTTCTTAGAACATTCTATTCAAAAAAGGCAGAAGGGGTAGGATTACAAAGGAACAGGTGAGTGTAACTCAACCCCAGTGGGCGATGCCTACACCTGGGGCCATGCCTTGTTATCTGAGCTGGGGTAATGCCCAAGTTACTGTGGAAGGCAATAATTGTTCAGGACCAGGGGCATCAGGACTTCATCCAGGGTGGCTCCACACACTTAGGGCCTTGTTAACTTGCTGAGGCTGGCATTAAACTTGTGATCCTCTTTCCTCAGCCTCCTGAGTCACTGAAATTACAGGCATGTGCCATCATGCACAACTTGGGAATAATTTCTGATTTCATAAGTAAACAGCTGATCCCTATTAAAGTTTCCACCTTGGCTTCCATAAAAAACTCACCTAACTATAAGTTGACCTTTCCCAGAACCATTATTCAAGGATGAATTTTTGACATACTGGTCTCCAGATGGGAGCGGGAGCCCAAGCCTGATGGCTAGGATCCACCAAAAAGAAACCTTCTAAACCCCCAGGGGTGTCTCTTCAAGCAGCTGAGGTTGAAGGGGTCAGCTCCACCCTGACTGGAGCCTAGGGGTGGCAATGGGGCTGAGGACCCGGTGTTTCCTACAGCCCCTTGTCAGTTGTGGAGAACTGGACTCCCTGTTGAGTCTCTCTCATTCCGATGACTGGAGGGTCTCATTAGCCTGTGCACACTAAGGAGTTTCTTTAGGGACAATGAGGTCCTTGGGGATGTGGAGGCTGGAGAGAAACTGGAAAAGCTGTTGGAGTTTTCCAGAGTGCGGTTTGAATTCATCCTCCCTCCCAGTGTAATCTCGACTGTCGTAACAGCTCCTTTATGTTCTCTCTCTCTCTTTCTTTTTTTTAGAGTCCCTGACAACAGAGCATTTTGACTACATTATTAAGAATGTAGACCCAGACATAAGTGTGTTAGAGAGAGAAAAGAGAACACAGACAGGCAACTGGGAAAGAATACTCAACGCCTACAACAAGGAAGCCAACAAAATGTGCTAACTTAGAAAGAGCGCGGTCAGCAGTTTCCATCCCTGAAATACATCAAGCTGTCAGGGAGGCATGCAGGCTTACACTGGTAAAGCCCCTAGGGCCCCTCTCCATCTCAGGCTCTTTCCCAGTGCACCCTCTGTCCCTTTTCACCAGCCTGGAGGTGTTTAAAGAGCCACCCCTCTTTAAAGCACCAGCCACTTTCCAAGATTCTTGCTCCTTTTATTACTGTGGGTGGGATTCATCATCTTGCTTTCTCGCTTCAGCACCCTGGCCTGAGCATCATTTAAGTTGGACAATAGGATATTGCTGCACAATTTTTCTCTGGCTTAATTATAAAGCTAAAACCATCTGTTTATTTGAGATAACCTCTTCCTCCTCTGTTTTAAGGTAAAACCCCATATTATCTCTGGAAGGAGACATCTACAGCTGCTCCAGCCATGTAGGAACAAGACACACTGCCCTTCATGGGCACGGCTATTGAGGGAGATGCATGTGCATGGGAAGGGGTTGGGGATGGGTTTTTGAGAGCTGTTTAGCTAGCAAGCAGGACTGCAAGAATCCAAAGAACAAATAACACTTGAATTAGTGTGGGACAGCATCATGTCCCATTCAGGAAGAGATCCTAGTCAGAGATGGATGTGTGTGTGTGTGTGTGTGTGTTTGTGTGTGTTTGTGTGTGTGAGATGAGCAGGCCCATCAGCCTGGGAGAAGCTGCCAGTCCAAGGAAAGGGCATGGAAGCAGGGATTTGCTCTTCATCGTATACTCCTTAAGCATCTATCATACATCTGGCTCTCTGGGGCTACTCTGTATACCTGCCCTCATTTAATTCTAACCTAGGGACATTACTTGCAGAAAAAGTGGCTGTGCTATTTGTCCAAGATTACAGAGCTCAAAAAGGGGAAGGACTTGGAATTTGAACCTGGGACCTCTAAACCAGACTCGGGGCTCTATCCGCAAGACTGTACTGCCTTTTTTCCTAGGTGCAGGGGGTCCCATAGAGTCACTCCTTAATATCCAGAAATAGCATACATTTAATTCCTCAGTTATCTACCCCATGACTTCTTTGTTTCTTCCTATTCTGCCATTTCTATCAGGCTATCCCTCCAGGGGATTTCTTGCTTCAGAAGAAAGTGGCCTAAGCAGAATTCCCAGTGTCGCCTTGGGCTGTGGAATACTGATTGCTGGGGTGCAGGGCACTCTTGAACTTGAGTCCTCGCCACTTTATATTGTCTAATAAGTTAGTAAGTATGGATTTTCAGTCCCTATGCTCTTTGTTTTTCTGTGACTTCAAGTTATTCTCTTATTTTAAGCTCCATTTTACTTCCTTGTAGAAAATGTAATCTTGGGGGGCTGGGGATGTGGCTCAGCGGTGGCACGCTCGCCTGGCGTGCGTGCGGCCCGGGTTCGATCCTCAGCACCACATACCAACAAAGATGTTGTGTCCGCCGAGAACTAAAAAATAAATATTAAAAAAAAATTCTCTCTCTCTCTCTCTCTCTCTCTCTCCTCTCTCAAAATTCTCTCTCTCTCCTCTCTCTCTCTCCCTCTCTCACTATCTGTTAAAAAAAAAGAAAATGTAATCTTGGTTAATTTTAGTTAAAGCTATTTATTTTAGATTTATACTTGTTAAATCAAGATTTTTCCTTCCTGACCCTATCCTTGACTCTGCAGTTGTCATCTAAATATCCTAGGGTTTTATGTAGCATCACAGTAAAAGTGACAAGAGGATCAGGCCCTGGTGGTCAGCACCTTTCCTTTCTGATATCCACCAAGATATTCAAAACTCCTCCTTGTGCTCAGGTATTGAAGCAGCAAGTTCCTAGCTGGCCTCTAGCCCTGCAATCCTCTCAACTTCTACGGTGCTATCCCTGTACCAGGACTGTAATATCCCTTTAGGTTGGCTTTCTCTTTTACCCAGAGAAATTTTCCCTCACTCCTGTGGGGCACAGAGAAGGCTCACTGCTCCCCACACCATTCTGATCAGTGGGAAACCTGGTGGTAGTAGTATTTTAGGTCTTCTCTGTTTCTGTACTATCTGCAACCATCTCTGCCCAACTATTGCCCTGCCATCATGGACAATGTTCTATGACACTGCTTGAGTTCAGTTGGAATGCAGGGCAGAGATCTCTTCTCCTCTCAGGTCCGCCCTCTTGTTTGGGGTTCTAGTATTTCTTCATTTAAAATAAGTCTTAGGGGAGTGGAATCATGTCAGAGCCCAAAGGTCTCCTAAGACACTATCACCAGCCTCTTTTGCTTCTCTTCTAACTCTTCTCTCCAACCTTAGTTCAGAGAAATTTTTTTAAAAATCTCTTCTCAGCTACCAGGGTGGAGAAAGTAGGTTCTGCAAGTGTTCTTCCTAAGGGATCAGGACCAATGCCAACCTTCCCTCTGGACAAAGGTGGCCCAGGGGGAAAAGGGGGTGTGTGTGCTTAGATGAGAATAAAGTATAGTTGTAGGACTGCTGAAGTACAGGTATTAAAATTTAAAACAATTATCCTGTCCCAGTAAAATGGTTTGACATATAAAGCAATAAAGGCAAGTATTTTTATTGTTTATACTATGGTAGGTATAAGGTGCTGCCAGTGTAACAATTCACTTATTTCTTATGAATGCTGTCCCTCAGATAGCTTCATAATTATCATCATCACCACCAACATCATCATTATTCCTCTTTACCAATGAGGAAACTGAGGCAAAAAGAGATTCAGCAATTTACCTGAGTAGCACAGGTAGCGACTGTTGGAGTGAGCAGTCAAATCTAGGTATTCTGCCCTCAGAACTCTTGATTACTATGTGGTTTCACTGCTAACACATTAATAATTGTTTTTTCTTCCTTTAGGTTGGGGCTGGGGACACTTGCACTTTTGTGGTGCCCTGGGAATCGGAACAGAAAGAGAATGCTATAGTTTTTGCTGAAACCTTAGGCTTGCTCACTTCCCATCCTTCCTCCTTTCTTCATGAACTGGTTGGTACCACATCCTAAGATGTGGAGCTTCTTTTCCACCCACCTTGAATTTATAATCACTTGCCTGATCTGGGAAAAAGCAAAGGACACCCTGAAGTGAACCAGGGGAAAAACGTGTGAATGTGTGTGCATGTGTGCACACACCTAGGGTGGGGATTCCAGGCAGGTAGAACTATGCCTACTTGCGAATATTACATTCTATATAATGTATTGAACACATTGTAGTCACTTAATAATGCAAACCAAAGTTGTCAGTTATTCTTTTAAGAAACATTTTTAACTAAAACGCTTTGTCAAAAATCTTTTCTCTCTGCCTATCAGAATTTTAATAGGCAAGTGCACACAGCGACTGTTAAGAGACACTTGTCTTATACAAGCTTCTCTTCTACTTTCTCTCCAGACATGCCACAAAATTCTCTTTTCTCCATAAGATATGAAATAGGAAAATTTCTGGTGACATTTTGCAATATGGTCTAACAACTGGTGAGTTTAGGAAGTGATGATGTAATGGAATTAGGTAAAACTGCTGAAATTCTTCTTTTGGCCTATGGGATTCTGCCAACATTTTGTTTTCTGTGACTCTGCAGAAATGGTGTGAAACAAAATTGGACTTTTCCACCAATTGGAGAAATCAATATTTATATTTATCTAGTTGTTATTACACACAGATTTCTTTTTCATGGTTTGGCATTAGAAGGAAATCAGAAGAGATTTTGACTCTTCATTGGAATTCTTGAAAAAGTTCTCAAACTGCAGGGAAACACAAGTGGTAAGGAACCATGTAGAAGGATGTTGCCAGAAAGTAAAGGATCTGGGGGAAATAAAGTGGTTATTAGTAACAGAGAGATAGGAGCCCATATGCCAATGGAGATAATAAAGCAAAAAGACTTAATGCTGCCCCTGACGCTCTCCCACATCTTTGGAGATATGGATTGATCTGAGCACTGACAACATTTAAGTGTGAGGAATGTTCATTCTGGCTGTAACCTCTTTGTTCAAACTCCACTTCCATGTTCTCCACTCAGCCCAACTGCCAAGTACAAAGCCCTTCAAAAGCTCCTTTGTTTTATTGGGACCAATTCATCCCTCCTCCTGGGAACCCATTTCTGATTCAAATCTCTGGCTAAGCCAGACCAGCTTTTTTTCTTGTCAGGAAAATAGCATCTTGAATCATTCTACTCTCCTCCATCCCACTGCGGCCCTGGCTTCTGAATCTGGTGTCACTTTAATAATGCACTCAGGACCCAGTTGGAGCGGAAAGCCCACCAGGGACCCCAAAAATCTGGCCTCTCCTTCCTGGCACAGCCAATCCTGAAGCTGTGGGCATGGAGATAAGAGAGGGTCCAAGTTCTAAAGGCTTTGGTTGGTGAAACAGTGGCTTAACCAGGGTATACTATTCTGTGCTAAGCTGAGAAATAGACCCTAGGGATTCTGTGGCAAGGAGGCTCAGAGATAGAAAATGAGCGTGTTTGAAAGGCTGGGTGACTTTTGGTGGAAGTTACTGAGTAGGAATCTTATATTTATCTGATGAAAAAAATGTTTCAGTCACATTTAAATTTGTATCTAAGTCAGTGCCCAGATATAAACGTGGGGGTCATAAACCAAGATGCTTCAAACCCCAAAATTGTATATAAAAGGGGTATGTATGTGTACGTTTAAACATTTTCTGGAAAAAAATAATTGAAATCTTCCATTATGTTCTCAAATGAGTCTGAAATACCTCTCCCAGCCACTGCCACCAACATTTTTAGTCATAAAAATCAATGACTTAAAGAGATCAAATCTTGGATAGAATTTACTTTGCTTTTGCTCCCCACCCCCTTTTTTGGTATAAAAAATGGAATCTGATTCACACAAAATGTTTTGGTAATGTTGAAGTTCTATAGGCCTTTTCTCTCTGAAACACCTCCTAGATGGGTCTTGAAAACACATGCCACTGACAAGGGCTATAAGTGATGGGAGGGTCATGTATCCATTTGTACTGGAAGGACTGGTGAGGGGTTGTGTGGCAGGTATACACCTGTGGACTGGTTTATCTTAATGTCTCACTTGGAATTCAAAGACAGGACCTTTGTGGTTCAGAACCCCCAAGTCTCTCCACTGTAGAGGAAATTGGGAAGATTCACTCACTGGAAGAACCTGGCAGGGTCTCACAAATGACTTTACTGTGATGATTTTCATAGCTCAAACTTTTTGTGAATATTTGCATGTTTATTCCTTTTACTTATCTGATAAAGTAGCACAATGATGCATAATTCAATAATGATTATGGTTTGCAAAACCCCATTTGTTCAACACAAATATTGAAAAAATAAATCAGTTTGACACTCGGCACCCTTCACTGCAGCTGGGCCTACTCCTCCCAAGTCTAATGATTTGTTGAATGAATGGAATTTATATCTGAAGAGCAGAGTGAGAAAAATCACAGCATTCCAATTTCCACATATGATTTCTCTGGGATAAGATGGGAAGCAGAAGGGCAGGTGATTTTGGTGGAAGTTACCGAGTAGGAATTGATTGTTTCAGTAAGTAACTCAGAAGTGAAGCCTTCTTATGAAGTAGAGTATAAAGAACTTGTTGTTAGGAGAGAGGCGAGGGGAGAAGTTAAGGATAAATCCAAGGCTTCTGACTTGGTGATTGGGGCACAAAGAAGGGAGAACTGAAGGGAGAAATAAGAGAGGCCTAGTTTGGATATGCTGCGGTTTGATCCAGGTGGAGAAGTTGAGATGTAGTATAAGTGTCTGGAGCTCTGAGGAGAGAGTTAAGCTGAAGATATGATTTGGAAGTCATCAGCGTACCTACAGCCTGGAAATTAGAGGAGAGTTTCAAAAAGCAGAAAGGACAATAATTGTTGAGAGCCACAGCCCAAGGGGCCCCAGCAAACTTCCAGCTGCCAGCAAACTTCCAGCTGCCAGCTGATGATTGGCTCACAGTGGCCCCAGCAAACTTCTAGCTGCCAACTGATTGGCTCCTCTGCAGTGATGCTCATTGGGCTGTTTCCCGGCCCTTTCAGACCATGGAGCTGCTCATTGGATGACTTTTCTGGCTCCACCCATGAGACCCAGCCAATCGGCCTCAAGAGCAGGAGGAGTGGGGGAGGTTGAGAGGCTTGTGGGAAGCCGGTGGTGGCAGTTGGGCTCTGAGGGAATTCCTGAAGAGCTCGTGTGGTGTGACATGTGTGTTCTAAAAATAAAGTTCATTTCTGCTTGACAAGTGGCTCCTGAATTGTGACCAGCCAGACTGCGGCATTTGGTGGCCCGCAAGGGGAACGACTGAAGATAAGTGATAAGGTAAACTGCTCGCCCCTGAGGGCAGGGCGACAGGATGGGTAGCCATTTTAAGATTCTTCTTTTGTTTTGCTTCTTCTTTTGTTTTAAGTTGCCCGTCCCTGGAGATGTGTAAGATGGAAGAAAAACTGCTCACATCTGAGGAACAGATAGGGAGAAAGGATGGATGGACATTTCAGGAGGATAGAAAGGCTATTATAATGATTTTTTGTTGTTCCAATTTTGTTTCATTCTGTTTCAGTTTTGTTTGGCGTTATCTTGTTGGATTGTATTATAATTATAGTAGAAAAATTCAAGTAAAAAAGAAGGTCTCTTGAACTAGTCAGACAGAGGAAGAAAGTTTAGAGAAGAAAAAGCCATCAGGGGAAAAGTTACAATAGGAGACTGCTACTAGCACCTTTCTATCACCAGAGGACATAAGTGTCCAACCAACAAGGCCACCTCCATATGCTGGGAGGCCCCCAACCCCCGCATTGATAGATGGGATCCTGAGACAAGACCTCAAATATTAACATGCCCTGTATTTGAGCAGGCAGGAGGGCAGCGAATTCACCATGCTTTAAATTTTAAAACAGTGAAGCAGCTAAAAGAGGCTGTAACAACCTATGGTCCTCAAGCACCCTTCACTATAAGCATGGTCGAATCTATTACCAACTTGAACATGATGCCAGCAGATTGGGCTAATATGTGTAAAGCTGTGCTAAATGGAGGATAATACCTGTTATGGAAGGTTGCCAATGAGGAATTTTGCAAGGAGACGGCTAGGTGAAATGCAGCAGCTGGTTATCCTCAGAGAAATCTAGATATGTTGTTAGGAAAGGGACCTTATGAGGATCAGCAGCAACAAATTGCATATGATCCTGGCGTATACTCTCAAATTGCTGCAGAGGCAATTAGGGCATGGAAGACTTTACAAGGACATGGAGGTTTACAAGGTCAGTTATCTAAGGTAATACAAGGAGCTAATGAACCTTACACTGAATTTGTAGACAGGCTTATTCAAACAGCTACCAGAGTTTTGGGGAATACAGAACAAGCAATGCCATTAATAAAACAACTGGCTTATGAGCAAGCGAATCGTTGGTGCAGAGAAGTCATTAGACCATGGAAACATGAAGATTTAAACACATATATTAAATTATGTAGAAACATTAATGAACAAGGGAAAGTCGTGGCAGCTGCAGTACAACAGGTTTTAGATGCCAGGCCAAAAACATGCTACAATTGTGAACAAACAGGACATTTTAAAAGGAAGCCCCATAGGAGGAGGGTTTAACAAAACTAGGTATCAAAGGAGTAGAATACCGGGTATTTGCCCACGATGCCATAGAGGGAGACATTGGGCTAATGTATGCCGTTTCCAAACCACCATAGAGGGTACTCCATTATCAAAAAACAAACTTTATTTTTAGAACACACATGCCACACCACACGAGCTCTTCAGGAATTCCCTCAGAGCCCAACTGCCACCACCGGCTTCCCACAAGCTTCTCAACCTCCCCCACTCCTCCTGCTCTTGAGGCCGATTGGCTGGGTCGCATGGGTGGAGCCAAAAAAAGTCCCCCAATGAGCAGCTCCGTGGTCTGAAAGGGCGGGGAAACAGCCCAATGAGTATCACTGCAGAGGAGCCAATCAGTTGGCAGCTAGAAGTTTGCTGGGGCTGCTGTGAGCCAATCATCAGCTGGCAGCTGGAAGTTTGCTGGGGCCCCTTGGGCTGTGGCTCTCAACAAATAATGCCAAATATGTCAGAAGGGTCAAGTAAGAGAGAATCAACTAGCTTAAACAAGAATCACTAGCTTAAACAAGGAAATCACTGATGGCTTTAAAACAAGTAGTTTCTGTGAATTTGAAGGGACAGAGGCCAAATCACATTGGATGGATAGGCAAGTGGTGACCTCTTCCAGAAAGAGCAGAAGAAGAAAATCAGAGTGATAACTATAGAAGCATGCAGGATGGTAGGAGTTTTTAATTATTAGATTATTTATTCAAATTTGTTATATAGGATGGCATAATGCAACTCATTTTATATTACACATATAGAATACAATTTTTCACACTAGTTGTACACAAAGTATTTTCACACCATTCGTGTCTTCATTCATGTACTTAGGTAATGATGTCTAACTCATTCCAGTGGTGGGAGTTTTGTTTATTGTTTTTTAGATTTGAAGAGACTTGGACATGATTAAGTGATAATGAGAAGAAACCAGAAGTGGGGAGAAGTTGAAGAAACAAGAGAACAAATTTAATTTTAAAATTGTTAATGGAACAATAGGGAAGAGCAAATTCAAGAGCACTTGGTGATATTAACCTTGTGTATCCATTCTCCAAGGAAGGAAGGATGTGGATGCAGATGAATTTATGAGTCATCTCAATTTGATCAGTTAAAGAAAGCAGGTGTTGTGGAGAGGTATGAAAGAATGAAGGAACTTTGGATTGTGCAGAGGGGAGTGAAGGGAGTAGTGGGGCAGTGGGGATGGAAAGCACAGTAGAATGAGACCGACATCATTACCCTATATCCATGTATGATTACACCACTGGTGTGACTCAGCACCATGTACAGCCAGAGCTATGAGAAGTTATGCTCCATTTGTGTACAATGTGTCAAAATGCATTCTACTGTCATGTATAACTAATTAGAACAACAACAAAAAAGCAGGTGTGGCTTAGGGAACAGGAGAAAAATAGCAAATGTTTGGACCTACCATGGAGAAGAAGGGGAAAGTAACCAGGGACAAGGATGGCTATAACACTGGGGGCCCAGATGAGATAGAAGTCCCAAGTGTACAGTAGCACCAATCCACCCAGCCGAGTGTATTCCCTAACACTTGGCTTCCAGTGTGTAGAGTTGGAGAAGATAGATACGTTTGGGCTAATTCAGGATTGGGCATTTGTAAGAAAGGGGTTATAGACCAACAAGAGGTCAGGCAGAGAGCGGTCAAAGTGATTGATGATGGGACCTGGACAGGAAACAGAAGAAAATGAAGCAGGAAAGGACTGATACAAAATCAATGAAAACTGAGGAAATGGAATACACCATTTGCTAGAGACCTTAAGATCAAAAAACAGGTAGGGTCAGCGTAGGGCTGGAAAGATATGGAGGACAGGATAGTGTGGTCAGAGTGTGGTCACTTGATTAAAATTTGTTATCTAGAAACTTTTTCTCTATTTCCTCAAGGTACTGTAAATTTAAACATGCATTATAATTGAAAATATAAATATCTGTTGAATTATTTGTTACTTTGTTTTAACTATGTCTTTGACTTTCTTGCAGATGGTAATCCCATTGTCTTGTCATTGAAATTAGAAAAATATGGATCAGGTCTTAAAAGTAGTTTATCTCAAATACTTTGACCATTTTATATGCACAATGATATTATTATTTTATTTAAATATAAGCTCTTGGGAAAGAAATTAGTGTTTTTGTTTTCTTTCTTTCTTTCTTTCTTGGTACCAGGGATTTAATTCAGCCCTTTTTATTTTGAGAGGTGGTCTCACTAAGTTGTTTAGGGTATTGCTAAGTTGCTGAGACTGGCTTAGGACTTATGATTCTCCTGGCTTAGCCTCCTGGGTCACTGGTATTACAGACATGTGCCACTATACACAGCTCTGAAACCAGTGTTTTCTATTCCAGAAGTTGCTATAAGCAAAAGCAAGCCTTCAATACATCTGTTTTCTCTGAATTTGTCCTTTCCCCTAAATTTAAGTTGATTATAGGAAAAATGTAACCTATAAAACACAAGAGGACAGACCACATCAATAAAACTCACATGACAAACGACTAATGGTAACAAAGTAGACCCAAGGGATGATAGGGAATATCAGAGAGGCTGTGCACACCATTGTGACCTAGATTGGAAGCCAAGCCTGAAACCCAGCTGCTTTTGTATCAGTTATGTGCATTGCACATTATGAAGTATGAGTCTCCTCCATTCCAATAAGGTTGATTCAACTGTATTTTTGGAAGAGATGCTAAGAATCAAGCATGTTCCTGATTTGAACACACTTCAGGACAAAACCAAATATTTTATTTGTTATGCCTCATTTTGCTACAATATGTATTTAGCAAGTGTGCAGATTAGATAAAAATGCAAATGGAACCTACAGATAATTAGAATCCCATTTGCAGCTAACAGATTTTAGTGAGTCAGATTGCTTCCTGGAAATCCTATTCAATTGTCTTATAACTGAACTGAACAAAAATTGAGTTGACACTTATGAAATGGCCATCGAAGCCTATGAAAAAAATTGTAAAAAGAAACAAACAAAAACAAAGTGAAGGTATTTCATGGGATTTCCATACACAGAGTGTTTAAACCAGCTAGTAAGAAGACTCTTCTCCTTATGTTAAATATATTCCCATTAAAGCAGGGATAGTGTCTGATCTGTAGGAAGTGCTTAATTAAAGGTCAGGTTCTTATCTCCTTTCCTTTGGTAGAGATTGTGTTGCTGGTTGGCACTTCTCCTGAGTTAAACACCATCTAATTCCCATGCTTTTAGTCCATGCCCATCAAACCACCTGCTAACAGCAATTTGCCTTCCTATGAAGACTCTTCTAAAAAAAGAGCAACTCCCTGGCATGCTGACATGAATATTCTAGTTTGATTAGCAGTTTTGTCTTTCCTTGTAGTTAATGAAATAACATCATAGTTTATTTACCAGTCTCTTGTGAGATGGCTAATTAAGACAAATTACTGTCCCTGCTTCTGATAAATTGGGGAAGGAAAATGGAAATTTCTCCTTAAAGAAGATGAGCAGGCCTCAGTTCTACAAAAGCACTGCCACTCAGAGAAGCCCCATGTGATCTACCACCAACCTCTCTGAAATTTTTTCCATTTCAACAAATGCCATGTGTGGTTTCTCAAATCGCACATTGTTGCACCTTATTCTGAGTTTTAGTTTTAAGAATTCCACTAAATGCCTGTAACTCCAACAACCTAGTCCTGTATTTGGGGCTGCTATCTTGTGAGGCAAGGGGGCTCAAACTTCAGTGTCATCCAGAATGCTTATAAATGCACATTTCAGGCTTCCCCTAGAGATCCTGCCTTGTAGATCCAGGTAAGACCCAGAATCTGCATTTTTACCACAATTAAGTCTGATACACATAATTGATAGTCCACATTTTGAGTGCTGTAGATTAGAGTCCTAACTCATTTGTGACTAGGTACTCTAGCAGGGATTTTTTTTTCCTATTCCTGAGTGCCATGAGCTTCCTCCCCTGATTGGAGTGAATTTTGATGTGTTTATAGGAAGGGAAGTAGGAGAAGATGAAGCCAGTGTGGAGTAATGAAGAAGAAAAAGAAATGATGCTGGCTCTAGAAAGAGCTGGAAGACTTTATGCAGGAACACAAGCTGTTTGGCTAAAGAACTAGCTCTGGCCATGGGGTGAGAGATTTAGTCTGCCTGACAAGTTGGACCCATCACCATGCTCCTTTGAAATAAAAGCAAATTTCAGCTTAATTTGGCCAAAGGCTGAGGCTCCCTCAAGCTGTCTCAAATCATGGCAGCAGCACATTGTATTATAAGTGTCCATGTGGCAATAGGCTTAGACTTTCTTTTGTCTTAGAGGCCAACAGTATTGAGATTTCTCATCCATATCCAGTGCTTAGAATCTTTATTAACTGAAACTTGGCAGTCCAATCCAGACAATCATTGAATTCTAGGACTAGGGTTAAGGCACAGAGCCTGGTTGAGCTCCTCCTTATTGTAAAGACTCAGAAACTGAGGCAGAAGAAGATACATGTGATTCACCAAAGTCAAACAGCCTCTTGGAAGAACTGGGACTAGAAATAGTCTCCTGGCATCAGTGCTGAGCACTCACTACCTGCTCCCAAACCACAATCATGGAATTCCTTAAGTTCCCTAAGTGCCTTCTGACAGCCTGTTAGAAATGTTGGTTAAATACCTGTTTAAGCGTATTTTATCACATAGGTAGCTGACACTCTCAGCTGCTTTGCATTTCAGTTTGTCCATTTAACTCTACATAATTCCCATTTTATGCAATCCATTTGTGTTGTATGTGTGTGTGTGTGTGTGTTCTTACCAGTGATTCTTAAAGGTAGCATCCCCCTAAACTACATAAAATTGCCATCTAGTGGCTCAAAGATAACAGATTTTCTGCAGAATTTTTGTATATAGGCCAGAAAAAATTGGAGAATTTTTATGACCTGGGAGAGAAACTTCTGGATCCTCATGCCCAACACCTTCATGCTACAAGTGAGGAAAATGAGGCTCCAGAGGGTAAAGTGACTTGCTGCAGGCCTCAAAGTATCCCAGTGCAGACGGAAGGAGCCCTGGTCCACACTGAGTACACGCGGGCATTGCCTTCTTGCACTATCTTGCCTGGAAGGCAGGGAGGTGTGGGGACAAGAATGCCTGGAGTGTTAAGGACACACAGTAATGTGATTGGTGAGTGGGTCCTTTGTAACCTTCCTCACCTCACTAGCCCTCCACTGTTTCTCTCCCAAGCTAAAGTGGTTCTCTACACAAAGGTGGCTTCATCCACGTGATGTTGGTAACTCCTGCTTAAGTTGAGTTCACTGAACAGCATGCTGTGGCTTCCAGCTGGTAGGGGATGCTTTCTGCCTCGCCTTCAACCCCACACATCTTACCCTTTCTGGTGGAGGGAGCATCTCTTGCCCAGGATACTTTTGTGTTCAGAGTGAATTTCTGACAGGCAGCAAATGCAAGCATCCTCTGCCAGAAGTGGGGTGAGCACACACGGCCTCATCCCCTTCTATTTATAGCATGTGTCGGTGTCAGGCAGTCCCAAAGAGGGTATTCAGGGCAGAGCTCAGAAAGCTCCAGGCCTGCAGCAGGACAGCTCCATAGGGAGGGGAATGGGCAAAGGCTTTGGAGGCTGCAGATGGCGAGGGTGCCAGGGTGACAGACTGTGGGTGGCAGTTCTCTTTGTATTCCAAATAGGCTGGGGATTTTCTTTCTTCTTCTTCTTCTCCTTTTTTTTTTCTCACTGAAATCCCCTGTAAGAAAATGGGGACAGGAAGAGTGGCAGATGGATAAGGTGTTCCTTATCCTGGGGTCAATGGATGGGCTTTCAAGGGGGGTTGGGTTCTGAAGTCCCTGGAATTCATACAAAAGTGTACAAATTTTATAACTATGCATGTTTTTCAGAACGAAAGGTCTCTTTTGTCATATTATAGAAACCCATGACCCAAACATGTCAAGAACAACCAGGGTAAAGATCAAATTCATTTTCAAACTATTTGGAATGAACTAAATGTTCATATCATTTTAAAAGAGAAGATTCAGCCATAATTGTTGTTTTCTCTTACCAATCTTCTCACTCATACCCAGGTCATTTTTAAAGGGATATGTGTACTTAGAAAACAAGTATAGAAATAAAATCCTAACTTCTTTGATAAAGGGTACATATCAACATCCCAAACTAAGGCTTGAAGAAAATATACCTTTAACTTTTTCAAAATTCAAATTAAAATTTTTTTTTGTGAGCTCCTATTCCATTCATGTGACAGAGAGTTAATATCAACTTTAAAGATTTTTTGTTCCTCTCTCTACCCTAGAGGATTGTGTCTCAATTTTGAGACACTTACCTAATACTGGGGTACCTGTCTAGAATCAAGGAGAAAAGTATAACAGGAGATAGCCTGTCCTCTCTGCCATTTGTCCACAAAACCATCTGCTGAGGCCCATCCTTTATTCCACGTCATCACTGGGATGGGTCTGCTGGTCCTGTCCTGGACAGACCTCCCACTCTGCTCAGGATGAGTCTCTGGAGCTGCCCTATCTAAGGCTCTGAAGTTTCACTTTCTGTCCACAAGGCTTTGATCCAGAGAAAGGAGTACAGGGTTTTCTCTTTTGAGGTCCAAATTTGCCAAACCTTCCAATTTATTCCCCATCCTCCAATTTTTTTTTAAAGAAGAAGCAGAAAATTTTCACTTTACATAAACCCTCCTGGTT
Source organism: Urocitellus parryii (assembly GCF_045843805.1). NCBI lineage: Eukaryota > Metazoa > Chordata > Mammalia > Rodentia > Sciuridae > Urocitellus > Urocitellus parryii. The sequence continues at coordinate 172,819,639 of NC_135534.1, read as the reverse complement.
TGAAATTTTGAAAATTAATTTATTTTGAAAAAATCACTGCAGATCAAAAAAAAAAAGAAAGAAAGAAAGAAAGAAACACATCAGTGGCCCAGTTTTGCCCCAAGGGTCATTTTCCAACCTGTGCTCTTAAGGCTTAAGCTTGTGGGAACCAAATCAAGGAAGATACCCTTTGTTCTTCCTTTTGGATGTGAAATATCTCTCCCTGAGGCAATAAGTATAGAATTGATTGCCTACTTGAACTGGAGAAAGCGGCATGGGTGAGATGGCTGGGGACAAAACATTAGTTAATAAAATATTGTTTTTCTACACCTTGATAGTGAATTTGTAGGGACAGTTTCTATTTTTTTTTTTTAATGAGCTTCATCTATATCCAGGAAAAGGGGCTCGTGATTGCACAATATATTTTCAACAAACTAAATCTACATGGCAAATGCTTTCTATGCATACAGTTTTATTTTAGGTTTCTTCAATGATCATTTAATCCAATCCCTCAGATTGGATTACTGAGACAACTGAGGCCCAGGGAGGTTAGCTAATGGGTCTTGGTCACCTAACATATCACTGCTAGTTACACTTACAGACTCTCTCAGTTCTTTCTGTCTAGTACCTCCTCCCAGACAAGTCAAAGCCAAAGCACTGTACTGTGTTTGGGGTGAGAATGGAGTATGGCCTGAGAATAGGGGTGATGGTGGAATGCAGTGCTGGAAGCCAAGTTTGGAAAACCCAAGAGGCCATGGCCTCAGGAGAAGACATGTCAAAGAGGACCAAAGGCAGTAATCCCCAAGGAGGATTCAAGAGTGAGGGAGAATCCTTGAGTGTGCAGCTTGTCAGAAACCAGGAAGTCAAGCCAGCCAGAAATGTTCAAGCATCAGACAGGGTAGAGCATTTATATGACACCAAGCTTTCTTTGAGGGTCTGGGGCCTGGGATAGTTAGATGGAAAGACCCAAGAACAGAACCAATGCAAATGGAATGCTCTGTACCCTAAAGGCATCCTATCTTCTATCCAGTAGATTTTTTGTAAAACACAACTTTGAATTAAATTAATCCCCTTTTAAAGACTGTCAAAAGACTCCCTGTTGCCTTTACAGACCAAATTCTTTGTAATCAAACCCCATGTCCCTTTCTAGCATCTTTCAATACCGCTTTAATGTTCCATCCCAGTGGTTTTCCAACAATACTGTGACTCTATGGTTTATCAGAACCACCTAGAGGGCTTGAAAACACAGACTGCTGGGTTTCTAATTCAGTAGATCTAGGGTAGGAACTAAAACATAAATATCTATATATTCAAGTGATGCTGATGATACTTTGAGAACCACCCTTCTCACCATTTGCTAGCATATTCTGTGGATCAGTGGCACCAGCATCTCCAGGGAGACAGTTAGAAATGCAAGTTCTCAGGCTGACCCCAGACCTGTGGAATCAAAATTGTACTAAGGAAATCCTCAGATGATTCATATGAACTTACAATTAAAAATTTCTGTTCTGGCCCAGTTGTTTTCAACCCTGGTTACACATTATAGTTACCTGAAAAGTCTTAAAATTTCATGCAGGCTTGGGCTTTACCTCTAAAGATTTTGACTTAATTGAGCTGGTGACAGAGTCAAGATATCTAGCTGTGCTGGGGATCTTAATGTGCAGCAAGGGGGAGGCTGACTACTCTAGACATAGAACAACCACCACTCTCAAATGCTGAGAGCCATAGCCAAGTAGGAATGACACATGGCATTTTTGGTTGAAAGGTGACCCCAGCAAGTCATTGAGATGATAATGATTATGTTAAGATGTGCATTCAATTGGAGATTAGACCCCTGCTGTCTGCCTAGGCCTGCTACTTTGGAGCTCTCGTGGGACTCCCAGAGAGTTAACATTGGTTGGGGAAGTGAGGTAGGAGGGAATTCCAGAGGAGGGATTTTCTGTTGGTGTAGTGTGTCCCGAGAGAACGCCCTGTGCGTGGTTTTCGGGAGAATTCCCGGGGAGCGTGTGTGGAGTGTGCTGGTGGAATTCAGAAATAAAGTTTGTTCCTGCTTCAGTGGCTTGTGATTTGTGCCCAGCCAGACTGCGGCACTCAAATATAATGCAACCATTCTCCCCATTGTTATTTTGCAAAACTTCTCATTCTTCAAAACCCAGTCACAAAAATTTCTCTAGGAAGATGTCCCTGGAGTTTTAGTTCTCTGCTTTGGAATCCACTCTGTATGTGCCCTTTGTTGCAGCATAGATCACAATGAATTGTAATTATGTACTTTTTATGTCTTTTTGTGGAGGAGGGTACTGGGGATTGAACTCTGGAGCACCTGACCACCGAGCCACATCTCAGCCCTATTTTGTATTTTATTTAGAGACAGGGTTTCACTGATTTGCTTAGTGCCTCACTGCTGAGGCTGGCTTTGAACTTGTGATCATCCTGTCTCAGCCTCCTAAGCTGCTTGAATTATAGACCTGTGCCACCACGCCCAGCTTTTTATGTCTTTTCCCCACCTCACTGTGGAAAAGTAGGCTATGAATGTTTTTGGAACAGGAAATCTAGCTTAATTGTTTTAAACTACAGAACCTGGCTTTTTCATGGTTGGCTCTGTCTAAATAATTGGTGAATGAACAAATGAATCAGTTTAGTTAAGCTTTGAGAATCAAGGAAATATCCTTCAAGTGTCCTCAGAAAATTTCCTCAACCCTGCCCACTCTATACTGTGCACTCAAAGAAAACATCAACAAACACCCCAGAGACTAATGGGTGTATAATAGTACATCCTGGTTTTCTCAGAAGGAACAATTGGGAAAAGATTGTGAGTCCATAAGGACAGCTGTTGTCAAAGGTTTTATTCCCTGCTGTATTTTCAGCACCTAGGACAGTATCTGGCTACATTCAATGAATGAATGTTGAATACGTAGATGATTATAAGACAGTTTTCTTTTTCCCTCCTTCTTTCTTGTTTACCATTCATTCCAGTGATGCTGGTCTTTGTTTTGAATACTGTGCCGTAAGCCTACACGGGATCACCAGGAACTTCCTTTAACAATGGTCTGGCTTTGGAAATTTGCCAATCCTGACCTTAGTATTTGTAGGCAAAGTGTGATTCAATCTCTATCCAGTAACATCCTTTATGTTTTTTAGAGATGTGGTAATCTTTTAGACTTACTGAATATGATATGGTCTGAAAACTAACTTTGTTTTTTCATTTATCCACCCTCACCCAATATTTTCTCTGTCTCTTTCTCTCTCTGTTTCCCCCAGCTTCCTCCCTCCCTCCCTTTTCTCTGAAGGAAGAGCCCAAGTTACATCCAGTCATTGTACATTAAGCATCACTTGAGTTTGATAGACTGGGGCTCCACACTTTGTTCCACCCTAAAGAACTCAGAAGTACCTCTGCCTGGTGGGCTGGATCAGTGCTGAACTTGATGATCTCTTGATGACTGCTTGTCTTGCTGAGTTGGTGACAGGGAATGACAGTCTTAGAACTGGAAGGGATCTTGGAGATCATCTTGTTTAACCCCACGCATTTGATGGTTGAGGAGGCTGAGATCCAGAGACCTGTCACTTTCCCAAAGTAATACAGTTCATTAGTTGCTGAATAAGAGTATAAGTTGGTACCCTTGCTTTTGGTCACCTGCATTTTCTGTTTTCTTTGTTATTTGCTCTAGAGTGTACCTTGTGCTGTATCTGAATTATTTTAATATAGGAATGGCAAATCCATCTCTGTTCTTTATGACCAAAAAAAAAAATGATTTTAGAAGAGTCTTAAGGGCCCTTGAAAATCAGTTCCTTTTGGTAAAAAGTGAGGTTAGAAATTCATTGGTGTCTGCTCAAAAGAACAGATGGTGATTATATATTTATTTAGCTCTTCAACTGAAAGCATTAGCCTCCATGTAGGTTTTTCTAAAAGCTAAATTCTTTTTTCCAGACTTAGAACTTCACAAAGAAACAAAGCCAAAACACTTATGTCTTAGCTAAGCTGATTTACTTGCCATCACCCCAATACTCTTTGTAGAATAATCCTCTCCTTGTTAGCCCAGGGTCTCTGTCCTGGCTGATCTATATACAGGCACATGCTATATGTTCCTCCAAACTCATCTAAATTTCCTCTGCTCTTTAAATATTCTCTTGACCACCTGCTTTGCATGGAATAATAGTTTCCTTTTTAAAATTTTTTTACTTCTTTAACATTGTTTGGAGAATTTGATAGTTAGATTTTCATTTTTTTGTATATTAGGAAAATGTGTTATAGTGTATCAGCCTTGTGATTTTAGTAAATATTTTTAAAAATTTAATTGAAGGTTGTGACTCATTATTGCTATTAAAAACAAACAACCCCCAAACTCAATGGCTTAATCAACAATATTTTTCAGCTCATGGTGTGTGGGCTGGTAATTTAGTCTGGTTCAGTAGGGTGAGTCTTTTGGTTTAAGCTGGGCTCCTGTGTTTGTCTTTGATAGGCTGCAAGTTATTCAGGTGGTTCTGACCCTGGGGTTTGGCTGACAATCAGCAGGAGCCCCTCCCTACTTCTCTGCAAGGTCCTGCACTATGCATTAGACTTGCCATACTTTTCCTATGACAGAGCCAAAGAGATATAGCAAAATCACACAAGGCCTCTTGAGGTAACATGGGACCATACAATTCCTTCTGCAGCATTCTATAGGCCTAAGCAAGTCACTATGCTAATTCCTCTTTCTACACAGGAGGCGTTCCAAAGTGATACTACTAAGAGCCCCAAATGAGGGGAGGGAACACATCATAATCAGTCTAGGACAAAAGTCCTTTTAAAGAAAAATATAGACAGTAGGAGAATGTGCTAAACACTATGAGGTTGTTAACCAAAATGAATACAGGACAATACACCATCTGACACTTTTATTGTTTACTGCCTTGTAATGATTCTGGTGTGACCTCCCAGTAGCACCAGCCTGGCATGCAGTGTGAGTAGGCAGTTTCTTATGTCTTGTTCTTTACTGCTTGGTGTTGGGAGCCAGCGACCGCTGGCTTCCTGCTTCTGATGACTTAGCGGTTGGAGTTAGAAGTAAACAACTCCTTGTAAGGCTGTGGGCTGGGCTCTGGCCTGCTTCCACTGCGCTGCACCTATTAGACTCTTCCACGTAGTGCTGGTTCATTGGCAAGGCTGGGTACTTAAGCTAGGGCAGACCGACCGCTCGCGTGCGCGCTTTCTTCTCTTGTTCCTGTTTTCTCATCATGATTCAAAGGTCCTGAGTAAACTGCTGAAAGAAGAATCCTGTGTCGTGTTTCCCTTGCCGGCGAGGGGTCGCGACAGCTTGGATTTCTACAATTCTAGCTCCTAAAGCCTCCTTCAGATCTCAGGATGGGAGTTGGGAGAGAATGTGTGAGGATAGAGGAAGATCCCTCCCTAGGTTCAGGCAGCTGATGTCATTGAGGAGGAAGCAGGCTCATTCTCAATGTGTCAGGACTCTGGCATTGCCATCCTGCTGATGATCTAGTGTGGGGCAGTATTCTGGTCTAGCTATTCTAATTTATCCATTGTTGTAAGTCAGGCAGAAGCGACCAAAAGGAGGCAGATTTTAAAAGGCTGCTGAAGGAGGCTTTATTGATATTTCCCTTCCAGGCAAGACCCTCAGACCAACAGGGTGGGTCTGAGGAGAAGCAGTCAGAGCTGGACCCGGTTTTTAGAGTCCCTTGTCTTACTAGGGTTGATGGGGGTGGGGAGCTGGCTAAGATCCAGGATTGGCCAGGAGATCTTGCTGATTGACAGTGGTTCTGTTAGCACCTGATTGGTGGTTCTTTTGTGCACACAGGTTGCTTGGTGCTTTGTTCCTCAGCCACCTCCACCAACCTAACAATTGTGACATGGTCACCTTGAAGCTAGGAATATTTTCTGGAGTTTAAATGACAATTATTAAAATTTTAGTTTAAGAAAAAAATTAATGATGCAAGAACTGACATTTTCACCCTGTTCCTAAGCTCTGTCATAGAGGTAAGATGAGAGGTGAGGGTGCACCAAGTCATAGCAAGATGTCGACATTGAGCCAGGAGGCCAACCTGGGCTTCAGGCTGAAATGCGAAAATCCACTTCAAATGTATTAGAAATACGGTTCCCATTAACTCAAGTTTCCAAAGCAACACTTACATAACTGGAAAAGTACAAATTGACCCACTCTTGCTGAGGCAGACAGCATAATCAAGCTCAAAAAAAGAAAAAAAAGAAGGAAGGAGGGGAGGAGGAAAGAAAAGGAGGAGATGGGGGAAGGGAAGGGAGGAAAGAAAGTGGAAGGAAAAGAAAATGCAAATTTCCCTGTAGGGAGCACAGTGACCTATCAAGTATTTTTATAATGAATGACCAAAATGAGAGACCACAGCAACCCTGAGAACATTCCTCCTATGGGCCTTTTTTAAAAAATATTTTTAGTTGTAGATGGACACAATACCTTTATTTTGTTTATTTTTATGTGATGCTGAGGATCAAACCCAGTGCCTCATACATGCTAGGCAAGCCACAACCCCAGCCCCTATGATCCTCTCTTAACAGTGGTTTCAGTCAGCCAGAATGCTGAGACTTGATACTATTACTTGGTATTTTAGTTTTCCAGAACTGCCTTAACCATCAAAATCAATAAGATATTGGTGAAGTACAAAGTGGGTGACTTTAGACAACAAAAGCATATTCTCTTACAGTTCTGGAGGCTGGAAGTCTGAAATTAAGGTGTGGACATGGCCAAGCTCCTTCTGAAACCTGTGGGGGAATGATCCTCCCTGGCCTCTTCTAGTTTCTGGTTACCCCAGACATTCCTTGGCCTGTGACAGCATCATTCTAACTCTCTGTCTTCACAAGGCATTGTCCCTGTTTTCCCCCATGAATATCTATCTCTGTCTCCAAATTTCTCCTTTTATTAGGACACCAGTCATTAGATGAGGGCTCAACTCAATGCCCAATTATAATTTGCCTACCACTATTAAGACCTTAAAAGTTCACATCATAAGGTACTAGAGGTTAGCACTTTGACATATCATTTTAGAAGGATACAATTCAACCCATAAAGCATGCATGGGGTACTTTATACCTGGAGTACGTAATTTATTTTATCTAATTTATAAGCCTTTTAATATGCCTCCCCAAAAGTCATCCAGTTACAAAAAAAATCACTAATCTATAGAGAAAATAATATTAACCAAAAATCAGCAAATGTTTTACCATCATAAATGTGCTTTTGCACATATTTTAAACAATTGTATCTATATATACATAAATTATCACAGTATTAGTGATGAATAGCTGTGTAATCACAAAAGATGGAAAGCCAGTAAAAAGATGGAAATTACAAGGATATTAAATAGTTTTTTGTAGTCAGTATATTTTATAAATGCTTTAGCTTTATAACATGCCTATGAGGTTGTAGCTCAGCAGTAGAGTGCTTGCCTAGCACCTGTGGGGTCCTGGGTTTGATCCTTAGCACCACATAAAAAACAAATAAACAAAAAAAGGTATTTGTCCATCTACAACTAAATAGTGTGTATGTGTGTGTGTATGTGTGTGTGTGTGTGTGTGTGTGTGTGTGTGTGTATATATATATATATATATATATATATATATATATATATATATCTGGAGCCCCACCTGGACCTATCATGCTGGAGTGTTATAAGAATGAAAAATATGTCCCAGAATTATTGCAGAAAAACATGATTAGAAGTTTTGTGTAACTCTTCAATATGTTTTGACACAGTGCTAAAGTGGGCATGTATTCTTTTTTTAAAAAATTAGTTGTTGACAGACCTTTATTTTATTTATTTGTATGGTGTGCTGAGAATCAAATCCAGTGCCTCACACATGCCAGGCAAGTGCACTACTGCTGAGTCCAAACCCCAGCTCCTGGGCATATATTTTTAATAAATAGTGAAAGTTTGAGAGAGAATCGTCCCCTATCTCCTATATCCTCATATGGGTGTGTGCACACTCAGCGCACACATCTGGCAGTAGCTCATAAAGTAAAAATTCCTTCTCTATTTTCCCTCAGACTCTTTCTTACCCAGCCATGTGATCAGTCTTCCTCTCTCTCTCTCTTCACTTTCTACTGGAGAATAACCAAGCATAACTTGGAGAATAACAGTCTCTCTGATTTCTTTAGTTTTCTTTCCACTGTGTCTATTTCCCAGATGGTGCAGAGCAAAGGAAAGTCTGGGAATCAATCCAGCAAGCCAAATGCATCCTCCTTAGAAGGAAAAGTGGTAGAGGCCATGATCCTTATAGATTGATATTTTGCCAATGGCTACGCTTTAATAATTTTTGACTGTGTTCCATTTTTAATATAAGGTGAATGGGATCATGTCTTACTTATAGAAGACAGTTTCTTCCTGCTGCCCTTAAATAAATGTTGAATCAATATTTTAAAATATCCATCTGACTGAGCACCAAGTTACTAGCCTCCTGAGTGCACCCACATGTGTCTGAAGTTCTGGGAAGAAGAGTTTTTGAAATTAAAAGCAAAAAGATATTGGTGAAGGAAAGCAAGGTTGAACAGTATGAGATTCAATGTGGAATGATGATGACTGAGAAAAGATATGGGGAAAAACGTCCATAAAACCATTAGAGGCATGGAGAGTACATGAAGATGAGCCTAGACCCCTGATCCCAGGATATAGTAGAACTAAGCCAAAGATGTGTGTTTAGAACCAAAAGGGAGGTTTGATCCCAAACACCAATTTTAAAGTTTATTTCTTGTCATTTAAAGGCGTAGCCTGATGAAAAAGGGATTAAAATGAAGTCATGAGTCTCCACGGCTCCATGTTGGTAGTACTTAATATGGCCTCCCAAAGCCTGCCTAAGGCACAAAAACTTGCTGTGGCCGAGTGGGAGTGTCTACTAGAGGGAATTTCCACTCAAAGAAACACTAGTAAATGTGCTGAGTACCAACATCTGGCCCAGTGAAGAAGTTAGGAAAAGGCTTTATCACCCATTATTCTTTGCCCCTTACATCTGGGGTGTCTTTACTAGAAAACCAGATGGTTGCCTTCTCATCAGAAGGTTGTTTTCTGTGATAGGCAAAGTTGTGTAATCCCTCCCACACTAGCCCCATAATTTCTCCTATTGTATCATTTTGGGAATGAAAACTCCAAGTATACAACATAACCAGGAGTAGAAGGATATGATTTGGGTTCAAATCACAGGCTTGGATGCATATTAAGCACAGAAGAAACATTTTGGGAACCGGCAGAGAAAGGAAGGGCCTCTGAAAATAGTTCTTGCTGGGGCGAAGAAGGTGGTGCTATTCAGACCCCACCCTGGGACAGGGGCAGAGGAGGCTTCTTGCTCCCTGGTGTCTGTTCCTCCCTGACTTCAGGAGGAATTCTCACCTTACTTCTGCAGGCCTGGTATTTTGGTGCCTCAGTGCACATGGAAGTGGTATTCTCAAATGCTGAGTTATATTTTTGGTGATCATAAGAAGACCCATGGATAAATATAAGAAATCTGGCAACTGCGGCAAGTTCCTCCTTCCTAGTTGCTGATGCTTAAGGCAGGATGGTTGTGAAGAAACAGATCTGTACAGTGGTTTCCCCCATTCCTTCTTCTTGAATAACTGAGAATACCTACTGCTCCTAAGCAACACTGTCTCCTGTTGCTGGACTCACTTAGAGCATCTTATAAACAAGTGAGGAACAACTGCTTCCCAGGATTTGCTATGCAATTCTCAGAAGTGTTTGGGGTTTGGTGTAGGACATAAAGAAATTTGTCAAAGCCCAGATTCTTCAGTGTTTTTGGGTGGATACTGAATATGTTAAAATGTTATGATATCACAAGAAAAAGTGGTCCAACGAGGATGGTTTACAATTTGTAGACAGGCATTTTTAGTTACCTTCCTAATATCTATTCTACATTCTTAGTTTCTAATTGAACTCTTAATTTTTATTTCAGGATTATTATGATTTGGATGTGAGGTATTCCCTGAAAAGCTCATGTAATTAGTCATTTCAGTAATGTTCAGAGGTGAAATGATTAGATTATAATAGCTGTAACTTCATCAGAAGATTATTCCATTTGATGGATTAATAATTTTAATGGATTACTGGGTGATAACTGGAGATAGGTGTGCTATTGGGACTGATTATATTTTATCCCTGGGTCCTCTCTCTTTCCTTCCTGCCTGCCATGAGCTGAGTAGATTTCCTCCACTGTGCCTTTTTGCTGTGATGTTCTGCCTTACCACAGGCCCAGAGCAGTGGAGTCAGCCAACCATGGACTGAACTTTTGAAACCAGGGGCCTGAGATAAGCTTTTCCTCCTTTAAGTGATTCTTGTTGAGTAATTTGATCACAATGAAAAGCTGACTAACCCAGAAAGGGTAATAGGCCTAGTTTAAAAAAAAAAAAAAAAGACAACAAATCACTTTGCTAGACTACTTTGGAGGTAAAAGTAGTCATGTGACCTCCTGAGAGTTAAAAGGGAGCCATTGGAAGGAATTCTTGAAAGTCTTTGAAAAAGGACACTCTTAGGAGCCTGAGGTGTGCCTTGGCTTTGTTGTCTTGCCTTTTATAACTTCCCCTCTTTCTGTCTGGGATGAAGAGGTTATAAGTATTTCTCTCTCTCTTTTTTTTATTGGTTGTTCAAAACATTGCAAAGCTCATGACATATCATCTTCCATACATTTGATTCAAGTGGGTTATGAACTCCCATTTTTTACCCCAAATACAAGTTGCAGAATCACATCGGTTACATATCCACATTTTTACATAATACCATATTAATGACTGTTGTATTCTGCTACCTTTCCTATCCCCTACTATCCCCCCTCCCCTTCCCTCTCATCTTTCCTCTCTACCCCATCTGCTGTTGTTTAATTCTCTCCCTTGTTTTTTGTTTCCCCTTTCCCCTCACAAACTCTTATATGTAATTTTGTGTAACAATGAGGGTCTCCTTCCATTTCCCTACAGTTTCCCTTCTCTTTCCCTTTCTCCCACCCCACTCGTCTTTGTTTAATGTTAATCTTTTCCTCATGCTCTTCTTCCCTGTTCTGATCTTAGTTGCTCTCTTTATATCAAAGAAAACATTTGGCATTTGTTTTTTAAGGATTGGCTAGCTTCACTTAGCATTATCTGCTCTAATGCCATCCATTTCCCTGCAAAATTTATGATTTTGTCATTTTGTAGTGCTGCGTAATACTCCATTGTGTATAAATGCCACAGTTTTTTAATCCATTCATCTATTGAAGGGCATCTAGGTTGATTCCAAAGTCTAGCTATTGTGAATTGTGCTGCTATGATAATTGATGTGGCAGTATCCTACAGCTGAATATATCCCTGACTGAAACCTAACTCTTCCCCTCACTTCTGCCCCTCTCACATCAATGGTTAAGGAGCTGGTTTGGGAGATTAGGGGATGAAATTCACAAAAGAGGATTAGGAAGTTAAATTTTGGAGTATGTTCCAATATTTGTGAAATAGTTCCTCAGTGTTAGACAGGGACTGTGACACTACTTGGTTCCTATCATCTAGGGAATGAGGTGGGGCCAATTAACTTCCCTAAGATCCCAAAGAGTCTTTCTTTGTTTATGTCACCTGAGGGTCTTGGACAGTGAGGATGATGGGACTTGGAAACTGTAAAATCAATAAATATAGGAAGATCTGTCCTCTGTGATGAAGGAACAGAGCACTATAAGAAAGAAGAGATATGAAAAAAAAGAGCAAAACTTGTTGTCTAAAATGATTTTTTAAAATGCTAGGAAATCCAAAGTACAACAGGCAGAATTAAAAATCTGCATTGGAGGTTCAGAAGAGATTGGACACTTTTGAATATTAAATCTATAATTTGTTCTAAGTAATATTAGAATGTGTTAAAGGGCAAAGAGCTGAAAAAAAAGAATAAAATGGTTATGAAATACTGAAATCAGAGATGAAGAGATAAAATTATGCAAATGAACACTGAAACCAAAATTGTGATAGTAAATAGTTCTTGAGCTAAAAATGGTATCTGCCTATAGAAGGAGCTTGTCCTAGTACAAAAATGACCAGGGATAGGGGAATTAAGTGAATTATCTTTTATTCATGAGGGACTATGTTTTTAATGTAAGGTATTATTTATGAAGTATTTTATGCTTTGGAAAAATGTTTATACTAAAATAGAAAGTGAAAAAAGCCTAAAGCAAAATCACCTACATAGTATCGTATTTTATTTAGAATAGTTGCTGGCTATAAAATATCTCCCAAATCTTAGTGACTTAACATGATAAAAGTTACATTTCTCATCCACAAAACAATTCAATATAGGTGTTCAGTAGGTGACCCTCCACACAGTAATTTAGAAACCCAGGTTCCTTCCATCATATAGCTCTGGTTTTTATTAAATACTCTCCATTCAGCTGACAGATGGGGAAACATTTGAGATGGGCACACTTATTTCTCAACCTCAGTCATGCACTGCCCGACATTTCAGTTAACAACAGATCGATTATACCATGATGGTCCCGTGAGATCATATCTTGGATTCTGTTGCCTAGAAAGGATCATTTAAAACATTTTAGGTTTATTTCCTTCCAGTTTTATGTCTATCAATTTTTTTTCACAGTTGAAACCATATGAACAACGGCCATTTCATCTTCCTTATATCATGATTTGATATATATCTTTTATATTTGGAGCTGAGCAATTCCTGTCACCTAGTGATGTCACACCTGAGGTAAGATCCTAGCACAACACATTACTCACATGCTTGTGTTGATGCTGGTGGTAAACTCACTGTGCTGTCATTATAATGCAATTATAGCCCATACCATTCCATGCAGTACATAATACTTGATGTAATAAGTACTATACTATTATTGTTATTTTAGTGTTAGTGTAAAACAGTGAGCTGGGGGGTGCTGGTAGCAGCCTCATACATTTTATCCTTGTCTCTTGGTTGCATCAAGACACCAGATGGAGTGACTGACCTAGGCTTGTGTAAGTACAGTCTCAAAGCTAACACCATGACAAAATCACCTAACAATGCATTTCTCAGAATGTGTCCCTGTCATTAAGTGACATGACTGAACAAAGGCCTGGAAGTGCTACCCATCATTTCTACTTACATGCCACCAGCTAGAACAAAGTCATACAGCCACACTTCACTGGAAGGGAGGCTGTGATGTGTGTCCAGAAGGAAAATGAAATGGCTGTGTTGAAAGCCATTGTCCATATGGTTTCAACTGTGAAAAAAAATCCATAGAAATAAAACTGGAAGGAAATAAACCCAAAATGTTTTAAATGATCCTCTCTCAGCAGCAGAATCAAAGATATATATGTATATATCAGCCTTTGCTTCTTCATTGTTTCTGTACTTTATTGAATTTTTGTCAGGAGTGCATATTACTTATATTAACGGTTCCTTGACATAAATTGGAATTAATGATAGTACTTTACCACTTAAATTGTTTTCAGAATAGATCAAATCATGATATAAAATGCATAACATAGTACCTGGTTTTTAGTGATAGTTTTACTGTTATTATGTGGAAAGCGTGACATGGTCCACACTTTACATCTTTGTACTAACCCAAAAGTCAGAAAAGACTAACATGAATCATAGATCTTAACCCACACCACATTTTCCTAACACTTAAAAGATACAGAAAGACACTGAGCCTAGAGACAGTCTTTTCTTGGAAGAGGCTGAAGCCATCATAAGCTCGCAAAATCTGGAGTTTGCAAGACTGTACCTTTTTTCAGTGTATTGGATTGGGTTTGGGTTTCGGATTAATCCATGAATTTTGAATGTTGTGTATGAAAAACCTAATTCATAAAGAGAGCCATTTTCATTTTGAAGTGCTCTCATTTTTACTCCATCAATTATACAGATAGGAAAATACTTACATGACTACCCTTTATTCTCCAGCGAGCTTCATTGTACACAATATGGGTCTTTTTTAAAGCTTGATCTTGGACTTCTCAGCTTCCAGAACTGTGAGGGATAAATGTCTGATATGTAAGCCACACAGTCTATGGCAATTTGTTAGAGTAGTCCCCCTGACTAAGACATCACTGTCTTGGAAACTATCAGTGACGTAGCATAATACCTGTGAACATGGGTTCTGGAAGCAGGAAAACCCAGATTCAGAGTCTGGCTCTGCCATATGCTGACTGCGTATCATGGGCAAGGTACTTAAACTTTTGTGCCTCAATTTCTTCATCTGCAATACAGAAATGATAATATCTACCTCATGGGGTTATGAATAGTCAATGAAAGCATGCATGTAAAGTTGCTTAACACTAGACTCAATTATAAGCACTCTATGAATGTAAATTTATCATGATCATGACAACAATAATTATTAGCATCAGACTAAAGAACAGAATTCTGAGAAGGAAATAAACTATGGGCATAAAAATCAAGCCTGATAAAGACTGAAAGGTACTCAGTAGACCTAGCAACTGGAAGGCCATTGGTGGTGCCAGCAGATGGGGGTGAGGCTGAGGCTGAACTGAAGTGGGGTGCAGAGGGAATAGAAAGTTGGGAAGAGAAAGCAGAAGGGAGGGGTGTTGGTTCTGACAGGAGATACTTTGAAAGAGGGACAGTGAGACAACATCTACCATATGGCTTTTGCCCCCAAGTATAATGTGTAACAGTGTAGCAACTTATAAGGACAGTATATCAACAACTCCCCAACACACTACAGGAAATTTAGTCTTTTGTCTCTCTGGATTGGTACACTTCTAAGCTTTTCTTATAAGAAGAGAAAAATTAAACCCCAAATCTGTTTGTGGCTTCCCTGTAGTTTGCTATATTATAACTTTAAATATTTAGAGGTTTCCAGCATGTGTGGCAATCTGATTTATATATATATATATATATAATCTGTAAGACGCAGAGGAGATTATTTACATACAGCTGGCATGGGAATGAATGAGGGTGCCTTCACTCATGTAAACCAAAGATGGTGGATTCAGAGATTTTAATATCACATACTAAATTGCAAGCCCATTTGGCACATGACTAGCTATCAATACTGGTAAAATATAGGAGCTGGTACTTATATTTTTCTGTGCCATTTGGAGAATTTATCTATATAGTAATAAGCTTTCCAAGCTGGAACAATAAGGAAGATGCTTGAGTTGTAATTTATTATTATTCTACTTAGTACCATATTTTGTGCCAGCAGTCATACTTTACCCCAGATCCTCCAAGTAATTTCAGTTCATCAGCCAGAAGGAAGAATAATTCCTCAAGGATAAAGACCATGATTCCTGCTTCTCTCCAGCTGAGCCAAATGCTGTGCCTTTACCTAAAAGGGGCATTGGGTACATTGCATAATGAAGTATCTGGAACATTTACAGAGCCAAGGAGATCTTTAGTTCTCTCCCTCGGGGGTGCATTTGGAAGTTTTAATAAACTGTTACTGTGGGGAACTAGAAAGGCCCTGGTCTAGAGTACAAAGTCTAATAGCAAATCCTAACTCTCCTACATGTGGCTGAGTCACCTCATGTCCTCTCTAAGCCTCTGTTTATCCTCTGTGGAGCAGGGCAATATATGCACCTCATGGATAGTTGTACAGGTGAAATAAGAGGCCAAGTGTCAGAATGTCTAAGTTTCAATACACTTCTACCAAATGTGGGATTCCTAGCATATCTCTATTTAAATCTATAATATTTTGAATTCTTCCTGTGGACATAAACTGTGTGGTACCCTTTAAGTTTCATCCCAAATATGGAGGGAGTCGTGAATAATCTGCTGACCATTATTGCCACAGCTGCACAGCAGAACATGAATGTGAAATGATGTGACTTGGCAGCCCTGGAAGTCAGGACTCCTGGCTATGCCTCCAACCCACTGAGTGACCTTGAAAGTGACATTGACTCTCTGAGCCTGCTTTCTGATTTGTAAATCATGTGCCTGGGGGCTCATGGTCACATGGAATAGATGCATTTTAGTTTTCTTTTGTCTTGAATATTCTTTTTTTTATTGGTTGTTCACAACATTACAAAGCTCTTGACATATCATATTTCATACATTAGATTGAAGTGGGTTATGAACTCCCAATTTTTACCCCAAATGCAGATTGCAGAAACACGTCGGTTATTGTCTTGAATATTCTTGATGGAGATCAGAAATTTCTTTTAGAATTCTGAACTATTGAGCCATACTTATTGCTCATGGTAATTCATTAAGAAGCATTATTATCACCAACAACTCTAAATAATTTCCCCTTGAAGAATTTAGCAACTAATGAAATCATTCACAATAAATGAATTTGCTAATTAAAATGTGGAATGGTCATCTCAAGAAAATAATTTGTTTTATTACAATCAAAATTTATCAAAAAGTTATTATTATCAGTTCCTGAATTGTGGGTGCTTGGATATATGTTGATACACAAGTAAATAGATCCCTGCCCTCTGTAAAGGCAATCTAAAACAGGGTCAAACATGAGCACAAGCTATTTGGACTTTGAGAAAACGTGGAAGGGGATGTGCTCTGATCACTTGCTGTTTTGTGATGCTCTTCAGCATTGCTATCCTAAAATATAACTTTGCCTACAAGGATCCTGCAGGCTAAATTTCAGCAGCTGGGAGCCTTTCCAGACTGTCATGACTTTTAGGTAAGCTGCTGCAGGCAGTGACCAGCAGACACCTGTCCCCCGAACTAGGGGGAGCTTACAGTGATGTGATCCCCAGCCCAACAGGAACCTAATGGAAAGTGATAGGTCATAAGTATAGATCCAAATAGTTTCATTACAATAAATGTGGGACTTATTTAAAAGTTGTATATACACAAAAGAGTCATCTCAACCCTCAGGAATTGATATTGTTATTACTCTGGGGCTATTGCACAGACTAATAGCGAAGTTACAAGTAATGGTTCTTAGGGGCTACTGTATCTGCCATCTCACGGGGACCTTCTGTATAGTGATTGAGCTCTTTGGCCTTTGCAGTTGTCTAGGCTTGGATTCAGTTCTTACTTTTTCTTCTTACTAGTTTTGTGCAATCTGGGACTTATTTTCTCATCTGTAAAATGAGGATAATAATAGTATGTACTTCATACAGTGAATGTGAAAATTAAATAATGTATATTATATGCTCTGTAATGTTCTTTCAACATTTTAAGTCCTGAGGTATTATACTTTATTACTATTTTGTGTTCCTCTTATTAATAATAAAAACAAGGGCTATGTAAGGTTAAAAAAGTTGCCCAAGGTTACCCCATTAACAAATGGCAGGGCCCAGGTTAGTACTCAGGGCTATCTGTTGTTTATAACCTTGTGAATCAGTCAATTTGGGGCAGAACCTTGTTAGGGGCCAAAAAGCAGGACCCTGGGCAGTAGGGCTTATTAAAGTATTCTGGCCGATGTGATATCTTAGAATTACCAAGCACCCCAGGAGGATGAGCAATATTATTTCCAGAACAAGCTGATGATGTAGAAGTGTAACTTAAAGGAACATAATAGGTACAAGGAACATCATTTTCTGACAAGATTCTTAAATGCGTGTTGCTGAGAAGAGATGGTCAGTTTAAGAAATAATCTTCAGGTCTGGGGTTGTGGCTCAGTGGTAGAGCACTTGCCTGGCATGTGTGAGGCACTGGGTTCGATTCTTAGCACTGCATAAAAATAAATAAATAAAATAAAGGTTCATCAACATCCATCTCTCTCTCTCTCTCTCTCTCTCTCTCTCTCTCTCTATATATATATATATATATATATATATACACACACACACACATTATAATATTCATGAGTGTTCATTTATTAGAAAACCTCTCCTGTGTTTTTGGTGAATAAGATAAAATGATATGAAATGGTAATGCATCTCAGTTTCCACGGGTCCTCCTGAGGGTAAGCCATAAGTTCCCTGTGGCCAGAAAGTCTTTCAAAACAAGCAGAACTTTGGTGCTGTTTTTCCTCCTTCTTTAGGCTTTTAAGTCACACAGCTAGAATTTAGTATTGAACCGGAACCAGAGCACACTGTAGAATAGTGTCCAAGGCTCCACTGGGAACTCCCCTGGCAAAGGATGTATCTGGTCCTTGATTCTTAGTTCACACTGATGCTGCTGTGGACTGGAACAGAGAACATCAGAAAGTTTTCAGTGGCAGTCCTATATGGCTGTTTTTTGAGAAAGCCCTTTGAAGTTGGAAAAAATACTGTTGGCCGTTTATTTGGCTGTGCTGCAAGGAAAATTTCCACTACACAAAGAATTCAATACAAAGATTTTACTAGATGGGAATGACTGTACTAGCTTGATCAAAACTGTAAAGTAGTAAGGCACAACAACTAACATTTATGGAGTTTTTAAGAAACTCTGCATACTACCTAAGGAAATTCACCAGTCTTGGGTGATAGGTACTATTATTATCTCCAGCTTGTAGATGATATGTAGAGTTCAAAGGATTCATCCAAAGCCACAATTCCCATAACTGAATGAGAGATAGAGTCTTTCAGAATCTTTAAGAGAGCTGAAGAAGAATCTGGATTTCAGAACCCAAATCCATTATTGTAGGCAAACCTCCTGAAATATGTAAAGATCTTCTTTTATTTGAACCCTAGAAGCTTGCAAGTGTGCTCATCTGTTCAGGGTGGGGTTGGTATTTAAATATTGCATTTCTTAACTTGTGTCACAGACAAGATTTAAGGTTGAATAGTTAAATTGTTTAAAAAAAATAAAATATTTGTGAAGCACTTCGAAGGTGCTCATTTACAAAATTGATATAAAATATTGCTATAAAACATCAGGATTATAAAGAATCTCAGAAGAAACACATCTTTTCCCTCTCTCATCTTTCTCCCATGTCACTCATCATTCTCACCAATTCAATTAAACAATCTGACTCTTAGCAGAACACTGTTAGTTTTTAAAGCTTTATGCCTTTAAGACATTCTACAACTTGGGCCTCTTCCTAGCTTGGTTTCTACTGCTTTCATGATTAGACCAAAATGATGTCAATTATATACTGTTGCATGCCTACATATCCTCTACATTTTCTCTCTAGACTTATACATTTAATGATACTACTTACTTATTTGTTTTCTCTTTCTGTCTCCTTCCTTCCTTCCTTCCTTCCTTCCTTCCTTCCTTCCTCCCTCCCTTCCTTCCTTCCTTCCTTCCTTCCTTTCTTCCTTCCTTTATCAGAGATTGCACTCAGAGGCAATCAACCACTGAGCCCCATTCCCAGCCTATTTTGTATTTTATTTAGAGACAGGGTCTCACTGAGTTGCTTAGCACCTCGCTGTTGCTGAGGCTGGCTTTGAACTCGCCATTCTCCTGTCTCAGCCTCCCGAGCTGCTGGGATTCTAGAAAAAATGCGCCGGCTTGTTTTTTCTTATAATGATTTGTATAAATCTGTCCTATCCAATAAGGCAACTACTCGCTAAGTGATGCTTTTGAATACTTAAGATATGGCTAGTCTCAATGGAGAGGTGCTATAAGTGCAATACACACTAGATTTTGAAGGCAGTACAAAAAAAGAACTTATCTCATTAATAAGGTTTTATATTATTTGTATGTTAAAATAATATTTTTGGATAGATTGGTTTGATGGAGCTTTTTAAACCAATTTCACCTCTTTCTATATTTTTAGAGTCACTATTAGAAACTTTAAAATGGCATGCAGCTGGCATTATATTTCTATTGGACAGTGCTACACAAGAGCATAGATAGATTAGATAATAAAGAAGATGTAAGTAGAAAAGTTGATTAGATCCAAATCTTGGAATGTCTTGAAAGAACTTTATGAATCACTCTGAGTTGCCAAATTATTTCCTACAGCTTACAGAAATACATAATATCTTCAATTGAGTTTCCTGTCTTTATATTGCATAGTAAGTACAACTTTAACAGGTCTATACTCACAATTGTTTGGACCAGTCACCCCTTTCCAGGTCTTTGCTTGTTTGTTTTATGAAATAGTTAAGTAGTTAGAAAAAGCTACCAAGAACAGGGGTGAGAAATGTAGAGGCACAGTCCTATGAGGTACTCAGGTAACACTATGTAATTTCCATCCAAGAGAAAGGAAAACAAAGGCCCTACACGATTAGCTCGGGATGAGCTCTCTGGCAGGTCTTTGGCATGAGGCATAAGATCTACTTAAGTGGGTCACAGACTGTTAATTTCCATTCATAGGGTCTGTTTCATCTTTTGGTGTCTCAGCTCCAAGGTGACGCTTTATATAGTAGTGAAGGCATTTGTGGAAGGTGTCAAAGTTTCCAGAGTGGTCACTATTAACTTCCTTTGTCAGTATTTCTCCAGCTTCTGATGAGTTTTCAGCAGAATCTGAGCTACTCCCCTGGAATCCAACCAGCAAACTGTTATCAGAATTCTCCAGCCACTCCTGGATACCTTTGCCAACGAGCTGGAAAGAATTGTGTAGGAGGAAAGGCCAGCCTTGCTGAGTCAGGCAGCTTCTTCAGCTCGAGGTTGACTGGTAATTAGTGTGACTACAGCTATGGGACTACAGGAGACAGAGTCAGCCCAGACTTGGCTCCATCCAATTCACCCACCACGGGAGGCCTTGTCTAGGAGAGTACAATGTTCCAGATCCATGCAGAGAAGAGCCAGGCTACATTCAGGCAGCTAGTGTAGTTACTAGCCCTCTGGATTATAGGGTTCCTTGGGTGCAGTTAGATTATGGATGAAAGAAAGAATAAAATCTGAGAGCTATTAACACCTGTGCTACCCACAGCTCATGCTTTCCATTCAAATCTAGACTAGATGAGAGTGGGTACTCCAAGGTGAATACTCTGCAGAGTAACTATAATTTAATGGGAACCACGTGTTATTTTTAAGATTCTAATAGTGATCTTAAAAATAAAGAAATAAAGAACATTAATAATATATTTAATCTATCCAAAATACTATTTCAACATGTAAACAACATAAGAATTTATTACTGAAATATGTTACATTCCCTTTTTGTACTAAATCTTCAAAATCTGGTGTGTATTTACACTTATAGCTTCTTTCCATTGGATTAGCCATGATTTAAGAATTCAAAAGTATCATTTAGCCAGTGGATGCCTTATTGAATAGGACAGATTTATTCAAATAAGTTGCAAGAAAAACCAAATAAGCAAGTAGAATTATTGAATGTCCAAATCTCACAAAACAAAACCAAAATCACCATGGGCCTTGGAGTCCAAAGAATTAGGGTCAAGTAGTGTTTCTTCAAGTTAACTATGTGATCTTGGCCAAATCACTTAGCCCTTCTGAGTATCAATTTCCATCTGTAAAATGTGCATATACTACTTTCCTTCTGAAGTAATCAGGCTTAACTGAAAGAGTTATATAAAACTACCTGGCATCCAGTGCAAAGAATACAATGAATCCTCCTTTTCTTCCCCCTTCGTGTGTATTGTGAAAGAAGTAATAAATATCTTTCCTGTGAAACCAAATTCCAACTTTTGCAAGATAGTGCTTACCCATATTATTTTTTTAAAGCTATTTCACTTGAAGATTATTGAATTATGACGATGATGAAGAAGAAGGAAGGAGGAGGAGGAGACTTATTTTATTCAGCACCTACCCAGTGCTTGACCTTGTAAAATCATCGCAATAACCCCATAAGGCAGGTATTGTTATCTTCATTTTACAGATAAGGAGTGAGATTAAGAAAGATTAAGTGGCTTGCCCAAGGATATGAAACCAGATAGTAGTAGACCTGGGATTTATGTGACTAACTTCAACATTATCGCATATAACCACTAAATTATTTTCTATCGATGCTATTAGTTCACCTTATTATTCCTAAAAATCAAAAGATTTCCATGTCCACAAAAGATACCAAGATGTGCTTTAAAAAGTAACCATTCCAAATTTTACATGTCTTAATTCTAAAAGTTTAATCATATTTAACATCTCATTTAAACAAAAATTATACTTAAACCAAAGACTGAAAGAATTAATTGCAGGGTAATGTATTTAATTCAGAAATAATTATAATGCTCAAGGTTTTATTATTTACAGTTTATTATTTTTGAAAATGTTGGAGATATGCAAGCTTGTTTGTATTCTTTTAAGATTCTAAATGTTACTTTTGGTTTGTATAAGAGCTCAAAAGTTATGTAATATCCAACTGCTCCAATAGCACAAAGTATGAGACTGATAAAAGTTGAGAATATGAAAAATAAAAAATAACCAGGAAATTATGCAAAGCAATTTCCCAAATTAAAGAAATAATGAGGCAAATAAAGGGACAAATCTTTGAGCATTTTTTTCATTAAGTCAATAGAGTCCCATTATAATTTTTTGTTTGTTTTGCTCAAAGGAACAAAAGTCATCCTGATGCCAATATTATAAAAAGCTGTTTGTTCCTTGGACTTACTTTTCTAAAATTTGTCCCTGATATTGCTCAGTCCATGGCTGTACTGCACTAATCAGTAACTGTTTTCTCCCTTTCTTTTGTTTGCTTGCTTGCTTTTTTATACTGGAAATTGATCCTACAGGCCTTAATCACTGAGGCACATCTCCAGCCCTTTTTATTTTATTTTATTTTATTTTTTTATTTTGAGACAGGGTCTCATTAAGTTACTTAGGGCCTCACTAAGTTTCTGAGACTGGCTTCAAACTTGCGGTCCTCCTGCCTCAGCCTCCTCAGTTGCTGGGATAACAGGCATGTGCCACCACAACCAGCCCATGAACAACTGTCGATCACACTTCTCTCTTGAAATACTTTCCTAATTTTGTTTGAGACATCACTTTCTTTTGGCTCATTCCACTGTTTGTTCAGGTCCTCATCATCTACTAATTGCTAACCATTGGAATGCTATATGGGTTACTGTTGAAGGGACAAATGAGGCAAGGCACCAAAGACAGCAGGAAACAGTTTTATTGGCTGCAGCCAGGTTCAGAGGGCACAGCTTTTGCTATAATCAATCAATCCCCTGAACCCTGAGTTTAGGGAGTTTCAGTGTTTTATACCCAGCATGTAAGGGGAGGGGTTCAGAAGTTCACAGTCTGCAGAAGTTCACATAAAAGCAGCTTTTTCTTTCACTGTTCTGGGCATGTTAACTCTTCAAGGACAACATCTGAGAAGGGGGGAGCTTCTTCTCCTCTTTCTATCCTCCCCTTGCCAGCTGTTACCATGGAGCCCATTTGTAACTTATCTTAAAAATGTAGACATCTCTGATGTCAAGAGCTTTGTAATGTTTTGAACAACCAATTAAAAAAAAAGATACCAAAATGAAGCAAATTATATTCTATGCATGTATGATTATGTCAAAATAATACCCCTACTATGTGTAATTTTAAGGCACTAATAAAAAATTTAAAAATTATATCTCCCCCCCAAAAATAAAAAAATAAACAATACCTGAGATGCCCATTACATGTGGAAAAAAAAAAAAGAAAGAAACTACACTAATCCACAGAACACACTTGAAGTAAAAAAAAAAAAAAAAAAAAAAAAAAAGTAGACATCTCTGTGAAGCCCAGCACAAGGCCAGAGGCCTTGTTTGCACATTTCTTCAAAGTACTATACTGGATATGTTTGTGAAAAATTAGTAAGGGGATGTCTAGCACCTGGAGTGCTGGTATCTTCTCGGCCAATGGCCAAGTAAACCGGGTGACATGAAAACAGGAAGTTTATCTACAATGGACTCTTTTGTTGACAGTCCTAAAATCAGCCATGGGGAAGAGAGCTTTTCTGTGGAGAAAGGTGGTGCCACTTCATTACCTCTAAAACCTTTTTATTTCTTTGTCTTTATTTACTTTCTAGGTAACACCCTCTCCAGCCCCTGAGCTTTGAAAGCATCCATACCCTAATAACTTTCAACTTTACAATTCTAGCCCTGACTTTGTTTCTAAATTACAGATTTGTAGTCAACCATCTATTTGAATCCTCACTGAATAACTGACAGGACTCTCAAACTTAACCAGCCCCAAATCAAACTCCTCATTCAATCTCCATGTGCAGTCTTCTATAGCTCAGTAAACATTTTCTCTGTCTATCTGGTTGCCCAGGCAAAAGTCTTACATCAATTTTCTGTGACACCTCCCCCATTCTGGTTCATCAGTAAATCCTGTTCACTTCCCTCCAAAATACTGAAGGTCCAAAATGTGAGCACTTTGAATACCTCCACTGCTACTGTTCTGGTCCGAGCTTTCATCATATCTCCCCCTCTTGCCTGAGTTATTTCAGTAACTTCTCAGCTGGACTTCTTCCTTTACTACAGTACGTTTTTGTTATTGAAGCAGAGTAACCTATTTAAAATTCAGGTAAGATCAATTCACTCTTTTGCTTCCAAAATTTTCAGTGGTTCCTCACCTCATTCAGATTAATATCTGAAGACAATATAATGGCCTGCAAGTCCCTACTTGGTTTTTCCCTCAGATACTTTTGCCTCACTATTTTATCCCTTGCTACTTGCCCGACTTGGACACACTCCATCCCGGCTACACCTAAAATTGCCTAGAACAATTACCTATCTCAGTTTAGATGGTTATTTACTCGAGTGTCCTTACTTTGAAAAGTTCTTCCCTGGCAACTCTTTCCACCATCCTAGTATTCCTATCACCCTTATATTGCCTTATTTTCCCAAAGCACACCACCTGATACAACAATATATACTTATTTATTTGTTATCTTCTCCATTAAAATATTGGCCCATATTTTAAGTTCCAAGATGGGAAGACTAGATGATTTCAATCAAATCTCCCCCTTGAAGACAATTTAAAAAGCTGAAACACACACACACACACACACACACACACACACACACACACACGGGGGTGGGGCAAGAAAGTATCAGAGGCCTAACAGAGATAAAGTAGAGCTTTTTTTTTGGAAAAGAAGATATGCTGATGGGTAAAAGGAAGCTGAGAAGCAGTGTTTCACTGAGACCTTGGGAAAGCACCGCTCTGTATCCTGGAACCACATGAGCTGCCATTTTGGCTCTGAAGCTCTTTGGCAACTCACTGGCTGCAGCTGAGACATAGAGCTAAGCTTCGAGGACTCAGCTGCATGAAGGTTTGGGAACTGGCATCCGTCCCTCTCAAGGACAGACATGCCCTAATAAAATATCTTCTCCTCTGGCTTGGAATCATGGTGTATGGATTTTATTCCATCCTGCAATCTCCTCAAATCCTGCCCCACACTGAGAATGTGTTCAGGTGTCCACAGGGGAAAAAAGAGAAGATCTTCTGGAGGAAAAGACATCATCCTAGATCTCAAATGATCACTAAACATAATTTCAGTTTGTTCAATAAACTATGAAAGATTATAAAGCAAGTGAAGATTCAAGACATTTTAAGCCAGAATGAAAAAAAAAAATAGTAGGCAACAAAAACAGGAATACAAATATTAGAATTATCAGGCAGATGTTGTAAAATACCAGCTAATCTGATCACGTTAAATGCTTTGCTTAATCCATAAGAGGTGACATTGTAAAATAGGAAAAGAGCCAACCAGAAATTATGGAATTGAATATACAATAAGTAACTTAAAAACCTATTTGGGTGGGTTTAACAGCAGATAACACATGACTGAAGAGAGAATTTGTAAACAGAAACTGCGACAGAGGAAAATATATAGAATGAAGACTAAGACTAAGACTTTTTTTAAAAAAGAAGAAAATACAGTAAGAAACAGAGGATAAAGTGAAGAAGGTCTCACCTTCACCTAATTGAAGTTTAAAAAGGGTAAGAGAGAGAAAATGGAGCAGAGGTAATATTTGAAAAGATGATTTCAAGGAATTTCAGAGAAGTAATGAAAAGACATTGATTTGTTATTCGATAAAACCAAAGAGGTCAAAGGGAGATAAATTGGATTAAAACCCAGATATATCATAGTGAAACTGAAGAAAATTAATCCAAAGACAAAACCTTAAACATAGGTTTACCGAATATGTTAGAACAAAGAGACCAGGCTGGACGCAAACTTCACAGATCATTTCAGCCTTTATTCAGGAACGGGACCACACCTGCAGGAATGGACCCACTTTCCTGATGAAAAATGAGCCACTGAACAAAGGAAGGGACTGGGCTTATGTAGGTTACACTGAGAGATGACTTAATTAGTGAAGGTGTCAGCTTGATCATTCAGGAATTTGGGGTCTATTTTACTGAGCAAAATGGGAGGGAGTCTAGGGTCAACAATCAATTTCTGGGATTTATCTTACTGGACCCGATGGAGGGCCTGGTGTCAGTGGTTGGTATCTGCAAAGGATTTGTTTGCAGAAAGATTAATGCTTTGGCCTCTTCCCGGAGACTGCCTTTCTAGGTTTGATGAACACCTCTTCCCCAGGGTTTGTTTTATCACTGGGAAAGAATGTATTGGGAAGGATCAATGCTCTCAATGTATGGCTTTCCTCTCACTCCCCTTTTCCCAGGCCTCACTATTTTGGGGGTTTGTCGTTTTCCATATACAATAGAATGTAAGATGAATGTAACAAAAACAATTAATTCCTATATTAACGTGAAGTTAAGTGTGTATACATGCACATCTTGAAATAATATTTACAACATCCCCAGAAATACAAAGAACCCAGGAATAAATCAACAAAAGATATATAGGATATTTATGAGAAAAGCATTAATTTTTTTATTTGTTCTAATTAGTTATGCATGACAGTAGAATGCATTTTGACACATCGTACATAAATGGAGTATAACTTCTCATTCTTCTGGTGGTACATGATGTAGAGCCACAGAGGTCATGTAATCATATATACACATAGGGTAATAATGTCCAATTCATTCTACTATTATTCCTACCCCCATGCCTTCCTTCACTCCCCTCTTTCTAGTCCAAAATACCTCTATTCTGCCCCCCCACACCTTATTGTGAATTAGCATCCACATATCAAAGAAAACATTCAGCTTTCAGTTTTTTGGGATTGGCTTATTTTGCTTAGCATAATATTCTCCAGTTCCATCTATTTACTGACAAAGGCCATAATTTCATTCTTCTTTAAGGATAAGTAATATTCCATTGTGTGTGTATGTGTGTGTGTATATATATATATATATATATATATATATATATATATATATCACAGTTTCTTTATCCATTCATCTGTTGAAGGGCACTTAGGTTGGTTCCATAGTTTAGCTATTGTGAATTGAGTGGCTATAAACATTGATGTGGCTGCCTCACTGCAGTATGCTGTTTTAAGTCCTTTGGGTATAAACCTAGGAGTGGGATGACTGGGTCAAATGGTGGTTCCATTCCAAGTTTTCTTAGGAATCTCCATACTGTTTTCCAATTTATAGTCCAACCAGCAATGTATGAGTGTGCCTTTTCCCCCACATTCTTGCCAACATTTATTGTTGCTTGTATTCTTGATGATTGCCATGCTGACTGGAGTGAGATGGAATCTCATGTAGTTTTGCATTTCTCTAATTGCTAGAGAGTTTGAACATTTTTTCATATATTTGTTGATCGATTGTACTTCTTCTGTGAAGTGTCTGTTCAGTTACTTAGTCCATTTATTGATTGGGTTATTTTGTTTATTCTTTGAGTTCTTTATATATCTGGGAGATTAATACTCTATCTGAGGTATGTGTGGTAAAGATTTTTTTCCTAATATTTGGGCTATCTCTTCACTTTATGGATTGTTTCCTTTGCTGTGAAGAAGCTTTTTAGTTTGACCTGTCCCATTTATTGATTCTTCATTTTTACTTCTTGTGCTTTAGGAGTCTTGTTAAGGAAGTCAGTTCCTAAGCCAAAATGGTGGATATTTGGACCTACTTTTTCTTCTATTAGGTGCAGGGTCTCTGTTCCAGTGGTCTTTGATCCACTTTGAGTTGAGTTTTGTGCAGGGTGGGAAATAAGGGCTTTATTTCATTTTGCCACATATGAATTTCCTGTTTCCCTAATACCATTTGTTGAAGAGGCTATCTTTTCTCTAGTGTATGTTTTTGGCACCATTGTCTAGTATGAGAAAACTGTATTGATGTGGGTTTGTCTCTGTGTCTTCTATTCTGTACCATTGGTGTGTGTATCTGTTTTGGTGCCAATACTAAGCTGTTTTTGTTACTATGGCTCTGTAGCATAATTTAATGTCTGCTATTGTGATGCCTCCTGCTTTACTTTTCTTGCTAAGAATTGCTTTGGCTATTCTGGGTCTCTTATTTTTCCAAATGAATTTCATGATTGCTTTTTCTAGTTCTATGAGGAATGCCATTGGGATTTTAATAGGAATTGCATTCAATCTGTATAATGTTTTTGGTAGTATGACCATTTTGACAGTGCTAATTCTACCTATTCAAGAGCATGGGAGATCTTTCCATCTGCTAAGGTCTTCTTCAATTTCTTTCTTTATTGTTCTATAGTTGTCATTATAGAGGTCTTTCATTTCTTTTGTTAGATTGATTCCCAAATATTTTATTTTTTGAGGCTATTGTGAATGGGGTAGTTTTCCTACTTTCTCTTTCAGATAGCATCTTCAACAAATGGTACTAGGAAAACTAGAAATTCATATGTGGCAAAATGAAATGAAACCCCTATTTCCCACCCTGCACAAAACTCAACTCAAAGTGGATCAAAGGCTTAGGCTCTGGAACAGAGACCCTGTGCCTAATAGAAGAAAAAGTAGGCCCAAATCTCCACCATCACTGATGTATAAAAAAAAATGCTTTCGTCACTGATGTATAGAAATGCATTCAGTACATGGCTGTTAATTTTATATCCTGCTACTTTGCTGAATTCATTTATTAGTTTTAGAAGTTTTCTGATGGAATTTTTTGGGTCTTCTAAATGTAGAATCATGGCATCAGTAAATAGTGATAGTTTGAATTTTTCTTTTCCTATTTGTATCCCTTTAATTTCTTTCTGCTAATTGCTTTGGCTAGAGTTTCAAGGGCAATGTTGAATAAAAGTGGTGACAGAGGGCATCCTTCTCTTGTTAAAGTTCTTAGAGGGAATGCTTTCAATTTTTCTTCACTTAGAATGATGTTGGCCTTGGGTTTAGCATAGACAGCTTTTCCAATGTTGAAGTATGTTCCTACTATCCTCAGTTTTTCTAGTGTTTTGAACATGAAGGGGTGCTGTATTCTGTCAAATGTTTTCTCTGCATCTATTGAGATGATCATATGTTTCTTTTCTTTAAGTCTGTTGATATGATGAATTATATTTATTGAGTTTCCTATGTTGAACCAACCTTGTATCCCTGGGTTAAACCCCACTTGATTGTGGTGCACTATCTTTTTAATTTGTTTTTGTATTCAATTTGCCAAAATTTTATTGAGAATTTTTCCATCTGTGTTCATCAGGGATGTTGGTCTGAAGTTTTCTTTCCTTGATGTGTCTTTGTTTGATTTTGGTATCAGAGTGATACTAGCTTTATAGAATGAGTTTGGAAGGGTTCCCTTCTTTTCTATGTCATGGTATAATTTGAGAAGTATTTGTGTTAATTCTTCTTTGAAGGTCTTGTGGAACTTGGCTGAAAATCCATCTGGTCCTGGACTTTTCTTAGTTGGTAGGTTTTTCTTTTTAATGTTTTATTTTTTAGTTAGAGTTGAACACAATACCTTTATTTTATTTTATTTATTTTTATGTGGTGCTGAGGATCGAACCTAGGGCCTCAGATGTGCTAGGAGAGCACTCTACCGCTGAGCCACAACCCCAGCCCCAGTTGGTAGGTTTTTGATGGCATCTTCTATTTAATGATTGAGGTTGATCTATTCAAATTGTGCATGTCCTCCAGGTTCAGTTTGGGTAGGTCATGTCTCTATAAATTTGTTGATGTCTTCAAGATTTTCTAATTCACTGGAGTATAAATTTTCCAAATAGTTTCTAATTTCTGTATTTCAGTAGTGGCCGTTGTGATATTGTTCATCATAAATTTTAGTAATTTGAAAAAAAAAATTTAGTAATTTGAATTTTCTCTCTTTCTTTTCATTAGCATTGCTAAGGGTTTATCAATTTTATTTATTTTTTCGAAGAACCAACTTTTTGTTTTGTCAATTTTTGAATTGTTTCTTTTGTTTCAAGTTCATTGATTTCAGCTCTGATTTTAATTATTTTCCTGTCTTCTACTGCTTTTGGTGTTGATTTGCTCTTCTTTTTCTAGGGCTTTGAGATGTAATGTTAGGTGTTATTCATTGACTTTTATTATTTTAATGAGTGAGCTCAAAGCAATGAACTTTTTTTTTTAGCACTGCCTTCATGATGTCTCAGAAATTGTGATACGCTGTATCATTGTTCTCATTCACAGCTAAGTTTTTTTTATTCATCCCTGATTTTTTTCTGTTATCTATTTGTCATCCAATAGCATATTATTTGGTCTCCAAGGGTTAGAGTACCTTCTATTTTTTATTTTATCATTGATTTCTAATTTAATTCCATTATGATCTGATAGGATGCAGGGTTTTATCTATTTTTTTAATTTGCCAAGAGCAAAAAGCATTAAATTTTATTGACAAATATTAAAGGAAGCTTAAATGGAGACAGTTACCATGTTCATCACGTTTGTGACTAGAAAGATTCATGTAACAGAAATTCAGATCTCCCCAAACTAATCTACAAATGGAATTCAATTCCAATATATAAACCCAAGGATTTTTAAAAAGTGGAAATTAACAAGGTAATTCTAAAATTTGTATGGAAAAGCAAAGATACCAAAACTATCCAGGATGGTTGTTAAAAAAAAAAATCAAGGTTGGGAGCACAGCCTATGTTAATCAGATGTCTAAGTATATTATAAATGTAGAAATTAAGTGTGGAGAGTCACCAGGATACAAATAGACCAGTGAAACAGAACAGAAATTCAAAAGGACCCATTCTTCTATGGTAATCTATTTGATGAAAAAGCCATCTATTGTGTCAAAACAATTGATAATGAGAGTAAGAGAGAGATAGAAACTAGATTTGGACTTTATCAAAAACAATACATTATAGATTATTTAAAAGCTAAATAAGAAGCAAACTTTGAAACTTTTAAGGAAAACACTTTGGGCTGGGGATGTGGCTCAAGCGGTAGCGTGCTCGCCTGGCAGGCGAGCAGCCCGGGTTCGATCCTCAGCACCACATACAAACAAAGATGTTGTGTCCCCGAAAACTAAAAAAAAAATATTAAAAAAAAATTCTCTCTCTCTCTCTTAAAAAAAAGAAAGAAAAACACTTTTTAGATTGAGAAAAAAGCATAAAGGAAAATTTGATAAATTTGACCAGACTAAATTTTATATTCTATATTAATCAAAGACACAATTAAAATAGATGAAAAGACATGACACAGATTGTGAAAAATTATTTGCAAGAGAATTTATGATATATGAAGAGCTCTACACGTTACAAAAACTATAACCAAAATAATACTTTAAAATTTTTAGGTGAATACAGTTAATTGTAAGAAAAATAAAAACAATTAGACAATAAACATCAGAGCTACCCTTCAATAGGAACCAGAGAAATACAACTTAAACTCACTATATCATTATACAGTCATTAGATTAGGAAAAATTAAGACCTCTGATAATGCCAAGTGTTAGAAGGGATGCACAGAAATGTGAACTATTTCTCCCTGCTGCTGGGTATGTAAACTGCTTTGGAGAACAATTTCAGAACAGTGAAAAAGCACATATTGTAAAGTTTAGTAAAACATTTCTAAGTGCATACCTTAGTGTCCTATATATGCACATGGAATAATGGAATCATTTTCATATAGTAGGAACAAATTTGAAATAATTTAAATGAACATTGATAGGAAAATAGATTATGAAATAAACCATACTATAGAACATTACAGAGCCATTAAAAAATGAATGAATTAAAGTTGGATGGGTAAACATGGCTGATTATCACAAACATGCTATTCACCCAGGAAACACAATATGATGCCTTTTATACAAACTTTCAAGGCATGAGAATACTACAGGTTATTTAGAGAAGCGTAAATATGTATTTACATGTATAAAGAGATCATAGGAATGATATATCAAATTCAGAGAATGGTGAATAGGGAGAATTAACTGGTCTGGTGATGTTTTAATTCTTTATTTGTGATGCTGGGGAGTAATGTTTTAATTCTTAAAATGAATGTTCATTTTATTTTTCTCTATATCTTTTGGCATGCCTTAATATTTCATAATAAAGTATTTCACAATAAATTTCATGATATATACTATTAAATAAATTCTAGAAGCATATATTCCAAAATATTCATTGCATTTATCTCTGGATGGTAGCATTATTTATTTTCTCCGGATGGAGGGTGGTTTTTATTTTCTTTGTTTTGCAGGCTTATATTTTCTAGTTTGTATTACAAATTTTACAAACATCTTAAAACATAGAAGAATGCTTTAAAGACCCAGAACTTCTATAATGTCTTTTCATATGTTACCTTTGATGGTCTATAAGACACCCCTAAACTGTAGTGATATTTTATTATTACTGGTCTCTTTAGGTTTAGTGCTGTCTGTTTAATCAGTACCTAGCCATCTCTTGGTGCATGTGTGCGTTTTACACACACACACACACACACACACACACACACACACACAACCCCTGCTTAATGATTGCTTGTTAAATCTTGAATGAATGAATTGGAATAAGTGAACAGTGACTAAGGTCCAGTCTTTAACATGTGTTACATGATGTCCTCCAGCCCTGTAAAATCCAGCCCATTTCAAACTCTTTCTCTAACTTTTATAAGAATACACTATTACTTGCTTCTCCAAACAAAATATGCTTTCTCTGAGTTCTTGGCCTTTATCCATGTGCTTCCCTGTTCCTGGAACACACATCCCCCATTTGTCTGTGGGGCAATCATCTATTAATCTGTCAAAACACAGTGTTTCTTCTTCTGTGAAACATCCGTGGTCCTCTCCCTTCGCTCATTAATTCACTCAACAGTTACTCACTGTGGTAGTAGGTTGAATAATGGTCCCACAAAATCTCTCTTTCTTATCTCCAAAAGTTGTGAATTAATTATCTCATATGGACAAAAAAAAAGACTTCAAAATGTGACTTAGTTAAGGACCTTGAGGTGAGGAGAAAGAGTCAGAGTGAGAGAGAAAGCAACATAGAGACTGCAGTAGAGGCCTGAAGATGCACCACCGATGGCCTTGAACATGGAGGAAGAGGCCATTGCCTGAGAATGCAGGATGCAGCTCCGATAGCTCGAAGAGGTAAGGAATGGATCTTCTCCTGGAGATGCCAGAAGGATCAATCCTTATGATGCTGATTTTTGCCCTGTATGATTCATTTAGAACTTACAACATCCAGAACTGAAAGTGAATAAATCTACATTGTTTTAAGGTACTAAGTTTACACTAGTGTTTTTTAAAAAATTTTTATTTACATATGACAGCGGAATGCATTACAATTCATATTACACATATAGAGCACAGTTGTTCATATCTCTGGTTGTATACAAAGTATATTCACACCAATTCATGTCTTTTTAATGTACTTTGAATAATGATGTCCATCTCATTCCACCATCACTTCTAACCCTATGTCCACTCCCTTCCCCTCCCACCCCTCTGCCCTATCTAGAGTTCCTCTATTCCTCCCTTGTTCCCCCTCCCAACACCACTATGAAGCAGCCTCTTCATATCAGAGAGAACATTCAGAATTTGTTTTTTTGGGATTAGCTAACTTCACTAAGTTAACACTAATTTTTTTATTTTTTATTTTATTGGTTGTTCAAAACATTACATAGCTCATGACATGTCATCTTTCATACATTTGATTCAAGTGGGTTATGAACTCCCATTTTTACCCCAAATACAAATTGCGGAATCACATCGGTTACATATCCACATTTTTACATAATGCCATATTAGTGTCTGTTGTATTCTGCTATCTTTCCTATCCCCTACTATCCCCCTTCCCCTTCCCTCCTGTCTTCCCTCTCTACCCCATCTGCTGTTATTCAATTCTCTCCCTTGTTTTTTCCCCCCTTTCCCCTCACCATCTCTTATATGTAATTTTGTGTAACAATGAGGGTCTCCTTCCATTTCCATACAGTTTCCCTTCTCTCTCCCTTTCCCTCCCACCACTCATCTCTGTTTAATGTTAGTCTTTTCCTCATGCTCTTCCTCCCTGCTCTGTTCTTAGTTGCTCTCCTTATATCAAAGAAGACATTTGGCATTTGTTTTTTAAGGATTGTCTAGCTTCACTTAGCATAATCTGCTCTAATGCCATCCATTTCCCTGCAAATTCCATGATTTTGTCGTTTTTTAGTGCTGCCTAATACTCCATTGTGTATAAATGCCACATTTTTTTTATCCATTCATCTATTGAAGGGCATCTAGGTTGATTCAAGAGTCTAGCTATTGTGAATTGTGCTGCTATGATCATTGATGTGGCAGTATCCCTATAGTACGCTCTTTTAAGGTCTTCAGGGAATAGTCCGAGAAGGGCGATAGCTGGGTCAATTGGTGGTTCCATTCCCAGCTTTCCCAGGAATCTCCATACTGCTTTCCATATTGGCCGCACCAATTTGCAGTCCCACCAGCAATGTACAAATGTACCCTTTTCCCCACATCCTCGCCAGCACTTGTTGTTTGACTTCCTAATGGCTGCCAATCTTACTGGAGTGAGATGGTATCTTAGGGTGGTTTTGATTTGCATTTCTCTGACTGCTAGAGATGGTGAGCATTTTTTCATGTACTTGTTGATTGATTGTATGTCCTCCTCTGAGAAGTGTCTGTTCAGGTCCTTGGCCCATTTGTTGATTGGGTTATTTGTTATCTTATTGTTTAATTTTTTGAGTTCTTTGTATATTCTGGATATTAGGGCTCTATCTGAAATGTGAGGAGTAAAAATTTGTTCCCAGGATGTAGGTTCCCTATTTACCTCTCTTATAGTTTCTCTTGCTGAGAAAAAACTTTTTAGTTTAAGTAAGTCCCATTTGTTTATTCTAGTTATTAACTCTTGTGCTATGGATGTCCTATTAAGGAATTTGGAGCCCGACCCCACCATATGTAGATCGGAGGCAACTTTTTCTTCTATCAGGCGCAGAGTCTCTGATTTGATATCAAGCTCTTTGATCCATTTTGAGTTAACTTTTGTGCATGGTGAGAGAAAGGGGTTCAGCTTCATTTTGTTGCATATGGATTTCCAGTTTTCCCAGCACCATTTGTTGAAGATGCTATCCTTCCTCCATTCCATGCTTTTAGCCCCTTTATCAAATATAAGATAGTTGTAGTTTTGTGGATTGGTTTCTGTGTCCTCTATTCTGTACCATTGGTCCACCCGCCTGTTTTGGAACCAGTACCATGCTGTTTTTGTTACTATTGCTTTGTAGTACAGTTTGAACTCTGGTATCACTATACCTCCAGATTCACACTTCCTGCTTAGAATTGTTTTTTGCTATTCTGGGTCTTTTGTTTTTCCATATGAATTTCATGATAGCTTTATCTATTTCTACAGGAAATGCCGTTGGGATTTTGATTGGCATTGCATTGAACCTGTAGAGAACTTTGGGTAATATCGCCATTTTGATGATGTTGGTTCTGCCTATCCATGAACAGGGTACATTTTTCCATCTTCTAAGATCTTCTTCTATCTCTCTCTTTAGGGTTCTGTAGTTTTCATTGTATAAATCTTTCACCTCTTTTGTTAGGTTAATTCCCAAGTATTTAATTTTTTTTTTGAGGATATTGTGAATGGGGTGGTTTTCCTCATTTCCATTTCAGAAGTTTTGTTGCTGATATACAGGAATGCCTTTGATTTATGCGTGTTGATTTTATATCCTGCCACTTTGCTGAATTCATTTATTAGTTCTAGCAGTTTCTTTGTAGACCCTCTTGGGTCTTCTAAGTATAGGATCATGTCGTCCGCAAATAGTGATATTTTAAGTTCTTCTGTTCCTATTTTTATGCCTTTAATTTCTTTTGTCTGTCTAATTGCTCTGGCTAGTATTTCAAGGACTAAATTGAATAGAAGTGGTGAGAGAGGGCATCCCTGTCTTGTTCCAGATTTTAGAGGGAATGCCTTCAGTTTTTCTCCATTTAGAATGATGCTAGCCTGAGGCTTAGCATATATAGCTTTTACAATGTTGAGGTAAGTTCCTGTTATCCATAGTTTTTCTAGTGTTTTGAACATAAAGGGATGCTGTACTTTGTCGAATGCTTTTTCTGCATCTATCGAGACGATCATATGGTTCTTATCTTTAAGTCTATTGAGTGGTGAATAACATTTATTGATTTCTGTATATTGAACCAGCCTTGCATCCCAGGGATGAATCCTACTTGATCATGGTGCACAATTTTTTTGACATTTTTTTTATCTGATTTGCCAGAATTTTATTGAGAATTTTTGCATCTGTGTTCATTAGATATTAGTCTGTAGTTTTCTTTCTTTGCAGTGTCTTTGTCTGGCCTCATAGAATGAGTTGGAGTGGCCATACTCATATCGAATAAAATGAACTTCAAACCTAAGTTAATCAAAAGGGATAAAGAAGGACACTATATACTGTTAAAAGGAACCATCCACCAACAAGACATAACAATTATCAATTTGAATGCACCAAAAAATGGTGCGGCAACGTTCATAAAACCAACTCTCCTCAAGTTCAAGAGTCAAATAGACCACAACACAATAATTATGGGTGACTTCAACACACCACTCTCGCCATTATACAGATCCTCCAGACAAAAGCTGAATAAAGAAACGATAGAACTCAATAACACAATCAATAACCTAGACTTAACCGACATATATAGAATATATCAACCATCATCAAGTGGATACAAGTTCTTCTCAGTAGCACATGGATCTTACTCAAAGATAGATCATATATTATGCCATAGGGCAACTCTTAGTAAATATAAAGGTGTGGAGATAATACCATGCACCATATCTGATCATAATGGAATGAAACTGGAAATCAATGATAAAAGAAGGAAGGAAAAATCCTGCATCACATGGAAAATAAACAATATGTTACTGAATGATCAATGGGTTACAGAAGACATAAAGGAGGAAATAAAAAAATTCTTAGAGATAAACGACAATACAGACACAACATACCAGAATCTATGGGACACAATGAAAGAAGTTTTAAGAGGGAAATTCATTTCCTGGAGTTCATTCCTCAAAAAAAGAAAAAAAACAACAAATAAATGAACTCACACTACGCCTCAAAAATCTAGAAAAGGAAGAGCAAAACAACATCAAATATAACAGAAGACAAGAATAATTAAAATCAAAGTGGAAATCAACGAAATTGAAACAAAAAAAAACCATTGAAAAAATTGATAAAACTAAAAGTTGGTTCTTTGAAAAAATAAATAAGATCGACAGACCCTTAGCCATGCTAACGAAGAGAAGAAGAGAGAAAACTCAAATTACTAACATACAGGATGAAAAAGGCAATATCACAACAGACGCCACAGAAATACAGAAGATAATTAGAAAGTATTTTGAAACCCTGCATTCTAATAAAACAGAAGACAGTGAAGATATCAATAAATTTCTTAAGTCATACGATCTTCCCAGATTGAGTCAGGAAGACACACACAATTTAAACAGACCAATAACAAAGGAAGAAATAGAAGAAGCCATCAAAAGACTACCAACCAAGAAAAGCCCAGGAACGGATGGGTATATAGCGGAGTTTTACAAAACCTTCAAAGAAGAATTAATACCAATACTTTTCAAGCTATTTC
The DNA here is from genome assembly GCF_045843805.1 of Urocitellus parryii. Taxonomy (NCBI): domain Eukaryota; kingdom Metazoa; phylum Chordata; class Mammalia; order Rodentia; family Sciuridae; genus Urocitellus; species Urocitellus parryii. Next base: position 172,782,166 of record NC_135534.1, on the reverse strand, counting down.
AAGAAATAGAAAAAGAAGGAGCTCTTCCAAACTCATTCTATGAGGCTAACACTAATTTTTTACAGCAGTAATAGAAAACTAATATGCTCATGTAACTATTTGTCAAACATAAAGCTAGGCATCAGAAGCAGGCAAATACGACAGACACAATCTTTTAAAGTCTAAACAACCAAACTATATATATATATATATATATATATATATATATATATATATATACACACACACACACACACATTCATATATATTCATTATAACAATATATTTACGTTGATAGCAATTACTTTAGATTGATGGGGACAAGAAAAGTCTGCTTGAGCAAATTACATTTCAGTTGGAACCTGAGAAATAAATAGGGCTTAGTTATGTGAAGAGTGGGGAATAGGTATCCGAAGGAGCATGTGCCAAGGCCCTGACAAAGGACAGTATTTGGATGGTGTGAGAAGAGGCTGGAGATGGGCAGGGTACCAATCATGTCAGGCCTTGCCAAATACATTAGAATATGAACTTTATCTTAAGTGAATGGGAAGAATATGTAAAATAAGCAAGTGATATATCACAGTTACATTTTAAAAGATGACTATGACTTCTTGGTAGGAATTAGATTAGAAGCAGGCAGCTACAGTAAAGAGTAGCCCCATAGAAGGCTATGCACGGAATAATGTGTGGAGAGGGAGAGATTTAGTGGATTCAACATTCAATTTTCAGGCAATGCTTATAGTAAAAGTGAATCTGGGGATGAGGTGTTAAGGATATTCACTGTGTTTCTAACATGAGCATATGGACAGAGGTTTTGTACACTTTTCTGAAATGAGGACCCCTGAAAGAATGCATGGAATGGGGGTGGTTAAGAGCAAATATTTAGCTTTTAAAATGTTAAATTTGAGGATCCTATGGGACAACTGAGCAGAGATGTCAAGTAGGCAGTAATGAAACATGTAGAACTGTGAAAAGATGTCTCAGATGGCACTTTAAAGTCATTGGTTTGGTTGAAATAGTATCTGAGAAGAGAAATCTCTAGGCTAGAGAAAAAGATACCTAAGGCTAATCCTGAAAAAGGTTTGATATTCAGGGTTCAAGTAAGGGGAGAAGAGGTAGCTAGGTAGATTGAGAAGAAGTGCCCAGAGAAGGAGACTAAACAAAAAACCCAGGAGCATGGAGTCAACAAAATCCAGGAAGAGTAGAAGGCAGGAATGTTGAATGTCAGCCACAAGCAATAAAGATGAGAACTGTATAGCATTCTGGCATTGACCAGTGTTGGCAGCCATAAGTGACTTAGCAAGAGCAAATCGGCCTCATGGGAGTCAGACTAAGGAATGGAAGTATTATGGGAAAGTGGACATTGTGCAGTCAGTTTTTCAGAATATGTGAATAAAGGAGGACCAGGGAATCAGATGGTAGCAAGAAGGGGATGCATAATCAAGGGGAAGTTTGTTCTTTAACAGGCGTAGGATGGAATTGCAGATTTAAACCAGTGGAGAGAGCAAGAAGCAAGAGTTCTGGGAGAAAAAGGAAGGTAGCCCACAGAACCAGCTCCTGGGGAGGCTGAAACAGTGGATTTGTCCCCAGAGGAGGGATGAGTCTGTGCCCAGAAGAGAACACTCCTCTCAGAAGAAGTGTGCTCTGGGAGGCACTTCCCTTCTGATGACCCCCATTTCCATCACGCAGGTCATCTTCTGAAAGTTGAAATGAACCTGAAGGAGGATGCTCTGAGATTTTAAGAAAGCGGAGAAGTCACTGACTAGTCATGGATGAAGATGAAGTGAGAAGAACAGGCCAGTTTCTCTGTGAGGCCAACACTTTGCCTCCAACAGGTACCCACTTGGGCACCACAATACCCTGCTGAGCAATTATTTCACCTCTGAGCACCTTGAAGGCAGAGACCTGGCCTTTTTCATCTCAGCAATTTCAGTCTTGTTCCTGGTGTGTGGAAAAAATGAAACCAAAGCAAATGTATGGTGAGTGAATAAGGAAGTGATGAAATGGAGAAGTGTTACAAAACAGAACTGATGTGAAAATGTCTGACTGATGGTATCTGACATCATTGCCTACCTTCTGAGAAATAATAGACCCCCCTGGAGAATTTGCCACCATGAGCACTGATCTTTCCAGGGATTGCAGAGCCAAGAAGAGAACAAATCCAGTGAAGCCAGAGAACCTGGGTCAGCAAGATAGTTACTGGTAAAGGCTTCTTTCCTCGAACAGATAAAGGCCAAAAAAATCTAAAGAAAATAGAAACCACTAAAATATTTCCTAATATTCTCCTTATCAAATCCAGAATCTAGAAAAAGAAACTTTTTCAAAAACAGAGAACATTATCAGTTATGATCACATATTTTATTTTTGCATGTTTTGGTTCTTTCTGAAAACAGAACATTTTTAATGTTTTAATTTTAACGCATGTCATACAAATAACTATGTATGGTGATTTTTTAAAACTATATGAAAGCTACAAAAATTAAGAAAATGTGGTATTAATGGAAGGTTAGACAGAACAGAAACAACCCAGAAATAGACCCAGACTTATTTGGTCAATTGGTTTTCAAGAAAAAAAAAAAAGGTGCCAAGGCAATTTTATGAAACAAGTAATAGCCTTTCCAATAAATGGTACTGAAATAATTGAGCATATATAAATGAAATTTCACTCTGTACCTGTCTGGAGACATACCTAAACTTAAAATCTAAAAGAATAAAATTTCTAGATTAAAAACTAAAGAAAATCTTTTTGACTTTGGACAAGGCAAAGTTTCTTCAGATATAAAAAGCATGAAACACAAAAGAAAAAAATGATAAATTTGAAGTTCTTAAAAGCTTCTATTCTTTGAAAGACATTGTTAACAAAATGAAGAAGAAATTCACAAACTAGTAGAAAATACTTCCAAAACATAAAATTCTTTAAGCATTCTCATAATTCAAGAAAACAAACAGATCACGTCAGAAAATGGGCAAAAAAAAATCTGAATAAGCTCTTCAGCAAAAGTGAGTTACAATTGACAAGTAAGAAAATGCTCAATGTCATTAGTCACCAGGGAAATGTCAGTTAAAACCACAAGTTTATAAAATTACTCATCAATTTTTAAAAACCTGACTATTCCAAATACTGGTAAAGATGCAAAGCTATTGTACCTCACATCCATTGCTGGTGGGAAAGCAAAATAATACAGCCACTTTAGAAAGTGGCTATTAAAAAGTTAAACATACAGTTATCATGTGACATACACTTATCATATGACCAGAAATCCCACTTCTAGATGTTTACTCAAGAGAAACTTTATTAGTGTTTTCTGTTGCTACAAAGAAAGAGTTTTATTCAGCTCACAATTTGGAGGCTGGAATGGTGCTGGTGCTGGCTCTAGTGAGACCCTGCCTGTTTACATGGCCTCTTGGCAAATAGCATCATGGTGGGGGCATCACGCTGAGAACACATGTAAGAGGAAAAGATTGGATGGTGAGACAAGAAACCAGAGAACAGAGAGGATCCATGCTTACTCTTTTATCATAACCTTTCTTTCAGGAACAAACTGAAGTTCCACAGGAATATCCAGCAGTGTCTCTGATGACTTCATCACCCTTCACTAGGACCCACCTTTTAAAGGTTCCACTATCTCTCAACATCAACTCTCTGAGGACCACACTTCCAACACATGAACCCTTGAGGGACAAAAACATGCAGACCACAGCAGAAATGAAGATGTAGGTCCAATCAAATACTTGTCCACAGATGGTTATAGTAGTTTTATTCACACTAGCAAAAAAAAGAAAAAAAAAACAGGAAATGTTTTTCTTTTCTTTTTTTTTTTTTTTTATTGGTCGTTCATCAGGAAATGTTTTTCAACTGGTAAATGGATAAACAAACTTATAAATGCATAATGGAATATACTCAATGATATTTGCTGGGAAGAATCAATTTTTAAAGAGCTCACATTGACCCTTTCAGAGCTGCTCTGACATTTTAGTTGGCTCTGTGAATTGCTGACAGAACACTCGCTGCGGAGAGCAGGGCAGGCAGCCCCATCACTTTACATTCTCCCATTCACTTGGCTCACTTGGTTCCTCATCTGACTTGGTGCTCTTTTCAGTCATTTCTGCTGTCTCCTGTGGTTTCAGTCAGGTTCCCTGTGATAACCAAGGATGTTTTCACAGAGCAGCATTTGCTGTGAAGCTCAGATGTCTCACTGATTTGTCCAGTGTTCTGTTTGACCCAGAGCAGGAGGGAGGGATAGACTTGTAACCGGGGGCAGGACCTTGTCTTGTGCTTCTCATGGTGCCCCATTATCTGCAAGCATGGGGCTTTATATAGTGTAGCTGCCCAATACCCATTTGCTTTGGGTACCAATTTGGTTTCTTTTTAAGCTGTTAAATTTAGTTCCTGTGTGTGGAGCAGGAGCAAACCAAAAATGCTGTAAAAGGAGTCATGTTTTAATCCCTAGAAGAGAAATAATAATCTGAAGTCTTCAATTTAAGACTATTGGCTATGTTTTTATTCATTTGTATATTCAATAAATATTTCTTAAATGCTTCTATGTCCTAGGTTCTGGGCCACATTATTTAGGCTAAGGGGATGTATATCTGAGGACAAAATTTAATTGTTAAATTTTCAAAGATATATATTGGTCTTCATATTCTTTGCTTCTTAGTAAATTTATTTTTTCTTTTCCATTTTTTTAAAATAAGAAAATAGATGTAATTATGTTTGAATACTCTAGGAAACTGGCAACTGTCTTTTCTGTCCCAGAATACCTAGAGGATTTGGTTCATTTTCATGAGTAGTGCAGACTGACATATAAGAATTCCAGAAGGGTTTCAGGCATGTTTGGGTTCCAGGTCACCTGCCCTGTCCCCTTTCTCCTCAATGTGACTACTAGCTGGCTCAGTGTTTTTCCCAAAGGGAACAGTTTTTCCATATTTGCTTCTTCCTTCATGGGAAAGAGTGTATTGTTCGGCTTGGTTTTTTGCTACTTCAAGTTTTCATTAAACAATAACTATATTCAGGATGTTAAACCCATACAGTTAAATTAAGTTTTTTTTCTGCTAGTGTATTATTACCTAATAATAATACCTTGTTTCTTTTCTCCCTCCTTCCCTTCTTTCCCCTCCCCCAACCTCTTTCTGTGCTTTCTTCTGATGTTTTGTTGATTTGGGTTTTGTTTGTTTGCTTAGTTTTGGATATTGCATGTATTATCAGTTATTGGTGGGAATAAACACAAATAAATCATCTAATAATGTTTGGAAACTTTACATGGGCAATTGAATCATGTTTAATTTTATTAATGCCAAGGGGTGAATTTAAATCATTTAAGACAATGTTTTATATTTATTTTTTCACTTGAAAAAATAGTAGATATGTGTAACATTATGAAAAACAAAAATTGATATATCCCCTTTATAAAACTCTCCCCCAAACTTTCTATTTTGCACTGATATATTACAACCCTAATGACCATGTTTGTGCAGGACACTGTGGAAGAGAAGGGAGTGAAGGGAATGGTTTAGATAGAACCTAAGTGATGTTCATTGCTGGGATTCAGGTATGTCTGGCCACTTCTGTCTGCTGCAGGGGTCAGTGAAGAAGTGGATTTTCTGAGGATCTCTAAATCAGGAATATGCAACCAGTGAAGCTACACATTTTCAGCCTTTCAATACCATTTGCTATTACTCAAGAGTTATCTTTAGGAGACAACACCCAAAAACCTGACCTTAGGTAATTTTTATTCATTAGATAACAGATCTCTTTCTGTGGGCAAGGAGAAAGGACTGAGAATATCCTGGCCTTCTCTCACTGAGAAGCAGCGAACTCTTCCTTTATATTGGATCTTGTAAGCCAGAGGCTCCTCTATCATCCCTAAGTGACTAATAATGACTTCTCCCCAGCGGTGGAGAATGAGGCTCGTGAGCTCAATTTATCTTGATTTGAAAAATAAAGCAACGTGACACTCTTTCTGGTTATATTTCTTGATCTGAAACTAGTGTATAACAGAGATTTTACACAGCATTTAAACAATGAAAGGCATACACAAGGGCAGTTAGACTTTTTGGATAACCTAGAAATGAACACAAGCACTCAAAGAATCAAATTCTCAATACTTGCATGTTATCCTATGGAAGTCTCAGTACTCTGTGAAAATATCAGCATAGAGAAGGGAAATGGGCTGCATGCAACCAAATAGAGAAGTGAGCATCTTATTGTTGAAAGAATCATTCGTTAAAATTTTATTTGGAAATGTGTTGCTTTTTATTTAAGTGAAAAAAGAAATTTCTACCTGATGGGCTGATCTGCCTGCCTTAAGGATGATCCATCTCCATTCCTCAAACATGGAGACCACTTCTTTTGAGTACTTCATATTTGATCTTTTAAACTATTTTAGAAGTTCAAACTTTCTCTGAGTTTTTGTCTTTTCTATTCTTTTTAAAGTGATACTTTCAGTTATTTGTCATTCAGTAATTAGTTCTCTATCCACCCAGCATTATGCACATCCAGAAGAAATTTAATATTATAAATGATGAAAAATGCATTAATTCTAAAAACTCTTTAGCAGCCTACAGTCAGTTGCTATTGATAATTTTTATTGTGTTTTTTAAAGAATGTCTTTAAAACAAAGCAGTATGCCTCTCTAATAATACACCTTGGCTTTATCTTCTGCATATGCCGTGTCCAACAGCTAAGGCAAGCTTTTACTGAGTTTTAAATCTCAATATGATTCATTTTCTTTTTAACTTATTGCCATTGCTGTTATTAATAATAAATGCTTCTTATATATGAACAAAGTGACAGATACTGATGAAGCATAAAATTCTAGTTCTTGCTCTTCAATTTAAAATAGAAATTGCTTGCATTATACATACATCAATTAGCTGTCCCAAAATATTTTCTCCTGGGATACAAATTATCACCAATAATGCAGATATGTGCTTCAGAAGATAACTCTCCTGAATAATCTGGAAGTTCTCCAACTCAATGATTAAGACACTAGTGTAGTTTTTCATGTAGTTTTGAGTTGAGTTGAATGAGATAATTTTAAAAATCAATTATTCTCCAGACATAGAAATGAAATATGTCTTATAAATGTATACTCAATCTACATATAAATATTTATAAATCATGAGAGATCTAGAGAATAAATCATATTTGTAAATATATATAATTTAATAATCATATTTATGAATTAATATAAATTATGTTTATAAAACAATAATACTCTAATTGGCAATATTTATAGTTAAAAATAGAATTGTGCTGTAAAGAAAAATTGTGAGAAATAAGAATGCTTGGAATAACAGAATTATTTCAGGAAGAATTCTCTATGAATTCCCACTTGCATGGTATATGTATATACTCACACTTAAAACAACAAAAAACTGGATAACTCCTTTGCCTAAAGAGCATTCCCATGCTTAACTATTGAAAACATGATTTTAAGACTGATCTCTATATCTTTTTGTTTTAACACATATTATAAGAGTCCTAAGGACATAAGGAAAAGGAGAAGCGATTCTGAATATGATTGTTAAGCACAATAGACTAAGAAAGAAGGAAATCAGGAAAAACCAGGAACCTTGTTTCTACAAGTACAAGAAGAAAAAGGCCCAGAACCCTAAGTTGCTGACCTATAGATCCTAATTTTCAACACATGCCTATGAGTTGCCAAGCCACATCTCCTGTCTGACTTCTTCCTGAGTCGTTCCAGTATGAAGTATTTCTCATACATTCTTATTGCTCATACATACAATTTCTACAGACTGCTGACAACAAAGACAGAGTGGCCAGCCTGTTGGTGTCACTCTGAAGTGGCTGTGTATAGGGACTTTTGATAGCTAGAGTCCAGTCTGACACCTTCTAGAAATCCTATTTCCAGTTCTCTGTGCCTTTTGGACAAGCCTAGGAATCATGTTAAGACTTCTGATTTCCCTATTTCTTGATATCCAGTAGGAAGTGGAGATTGTAACTGGCACGTTTGGGACATGGCTAATCTTTGGATGATGGTATTTGAATCAATAAATGTTCCCATTATTTTATTTTGAAAAGTCCAATGATGTCCTTTCTATATCAGTTACCATTTAAGAAGCTTGAGATCCTCCAATTAAGACCCCTAAAGTCTTTTTGTCAGTGTCTTCATTGCTATCTTGGGGCAACCCTGATGCCCTCAGTGGTAGCTCTTTAATAGGCATCCTTTATTTTTCTTTTTTATTATGAACAAAGTGGTTTCGACCATAGCTTATGGTTCATGTCCAATGTTCCTTCTGTTTTTTCTAATTTTATTATTATTTTTTAAAAACCCAACATACTAATATTAAGAAAACACAATATAGAATAAATATGAACATATGCAACAAACCCCTGTGTTAAAGTGTCCTTACTGATGGGCTCCTATTCACCCTTGGCTCAGCCCAGGCCCTGTGGCTCAGAGAGGGAGGAGGGCAAAAAAAATGGGAGTGCAGTCGAGTTGTGTTGGTGGGGAAAGCAATGTGTAAATGCTGATTAATTGGGTATAATCAGAAGTTGCCTTAAAAAGGAAAGGGGAAGCAGGGTGCAGTGGCACACGCCTGTAATCCCAGACTTAGGAGTCTGAGGCAGAAGGATCCCAAGTTTAAAGCCAGCCTCAGTAACTTAGAGAGGCCCTAAGCAACCTAGTGAGACCCTGTCTCTAAATAAAAAATATAAAAAGGTCTGGGGATGTGTCTCAGTGGTTGAGCGCTCCTGGGTTCAATCCATGTTACCAAAACATCAAAAGAGGGGTGGGGGGGGCACCAGTGGGGTATGTCTTATTTCTTGTCTTCAGCCTACTAGGAATCTACTAGGAATGCAATGGAAGAACCGCTTGTTTTTCTTTTGGGAGAGAGAAGTAAACATTGATCCTGTTCAGGTCATATTTTAAATCTCTATTTAATTTAAGAATTAAATATGTATACCACAAGATGTACATGCTTAAACTGCATATGTGTGCATAAAATTATCTGTAAGTAACAAACTGGTTATTAACAGTGCTCATCTCTGGGGGTTTGGGATTATAAACAAGAATGGGGAATGGGGCAGTTAATGCCTTTGTATTCTTTAAATTTTGTCAGTAAGTATGTGTTTTCAGGGAAAATTAAGATATTTCTATCTTTATAAAGAAAAGAGCTTTCTTGATCATTTCTTAAGATCAAAATACTGAGTAAACTCCCTTTCTTACTAGTCTCCTCCAGAAAAAAAAAAATGTCATCAAAGGTTATCAGCTTCTCACGCATCTATTTTTCAAAGCTTCCAGCATCACCTGGGAGCATTGCTTTCCCCTCCCGCTGTTAATATTCCAGGTCTTATAAAAACAAGTATCATGCAGTTTGAGAGGAAGCTCCATTTAATCATGGGGTAAATAATTGATTCAAATAAATAAGAAGGCACACACTCTACCTTGACAATAAAAGCGTTTTTCTTCAAATAAGACTTCTAATCATCACCAACAGTCGGTTGTTACCATGACTACGTGTTCATTTCTGAGCAAGAATGGTCTGGAATGGGTTTCAGCAAGATTTGGAAAGGAGCTTTGACATGATTGGAGGTCCTGGAAGCCCAGGGATTTTTTTATCTGAACATGCCTTGGCCATGCTAAATCTCTCTCCCAATTGTGTTCAATTTTTCTGGGTAACACAAAGAAACAAGTTCACAAGACATGATAAGAGGAAGAAGAACATGTAAAACAGAAAGCAAAAGTCCCTCATAATTCTAGACCTCAGAGATAAACACTGCAGCCACAATGTCATTGGTGGGATGCATGTATTGTTTTTAATCATTCCTATGTTGATGAGCATTTAGAGTGCTATTTTTTTCTCTTTAATATACTCTACAGAAAATATCTTGACACATAGATCATGTGACCTTAGTGGAACATCTCCTTCAGAGGAATGCCTAAAGGTGAAATTTCTGAATCATTATGTCTGCAAATTTAATATTTTAAGCATATTGCCAAAATTACCTTCCAGAGAAATTGCACAAACTCTGCAACCAACAATAATATCAGGATGTCAGTTTCCTTCTGCTGTGCTAGCAAGACTGAAGATGTGTAGGTATGTGTGTGTGTGTGTGTGTGTGTGTGTGTATTATATATATATATATGTGTAATATATATATATATGTGTGTAATATATATATATATATATATATATATATATATATATCTTAGATATTTTCTTTTTAAAGTGACTTGTCAGTTCACATGGTGTTGACAATAGCTATGGTTTTCTATTGCTGTATAACAAACTACCACAAATAAAACAGCAACCATTTTACTATATCATATGGTTTTGTGGGTTAGAAATTAGGACAGGACTCAGCCAAGTGATTCTTCATTTCACATGATGTTGAATGGCATTTGGGGATGGTGTGGAGTTGGCACCTGAGATCATCCAGGGGTTCACAATGGTCTTACTCACCTGCTTGGCATCTGGGTGGGATAGCTAGAAGGGTGCACTGAGGTGTTCTGGTCCTTTTCAATGTAGTCTCAGAGCCTCTCTCTAGCAGCATAGTCCAACTTCTGAGAAGCGGCTCAAGGCTTCAAGAACCTAAAGTAAAAGCTGCCAGTCCTCCTAAAGGGTAAACTCAGAGCAGGCATAGTGTAACTTCCACCATCCTAAATTAGTCAAAGCAGTTACAGGTCATCCCGATTCAAGGTAACGGTCATTAGGCCCAACTCTCATTGGGAGAAGTGGCAAAGAATTTGTCCCTATTTTTAGTCTGTCACCAATGTTGATATTAAATCTTCCCATTTCTCAAGGAACTCCTACTTGGATGTAGTGTAAAGCCCTAAATATGTTCTTTAATTTAATTTTTAAGTATATCACCTAAGATCTTTGCATCTATATTGATACATAAGACTGGTTTGATGTTTAATGTTGTTTTTAACTTTTGATGATGAGGTTATCTTAAGTTTCTGGTTTGTTTTTTATAATTAACTAAGTTTCTCATCTTTAACTTTGAAACAGTTTGGAAAAGAGGACAATCTTTTTTTTTTAAATAGTTGATAGGGTTTAACCACAATGGGATGTTTTTCCACATTAAATCTAAAATTGTATGTTGTGGCTATGTGTATGACCTTGGTAAAGGCCTTTGTTAAGGAAGAAAAACATAATCAAACAAAAAAGAAAGTAATACTTCTGGAAAGATTTGTGGTAGTCACAAGAAGAAAATTTTAGACCTAATCTTAATTATTTTCATAAAACTAAAAAAATAGGTTCTTTGAAATAAAAAAAAAAGAAAGCAGACACTTATAAAATACTGAGATGAGACCAGGGTTTAAACAAGCAGTTAAGATAGAGCAAGATGCCAAGTATGGCTCATTGGCGCATCCTTAATCCTGGCAATAGGAATGTTCAAAAAATATTTGTTGGTGATGTGAAGAATAAATGAATGAATTAGGAGTATCAGTTCTCATGTTGGGGTTTGGTCTCATGGAAACTGTAGGAGGGGACCTTGGGAACTCATTGTTGGCATTGCCTTGTTATGTGCTTGTCTCACCCCCCTCCACACCTCTTAAGTCATCACTTGTTGACTCTCAATGCAAGGCTCCAGGCTGATTGACTCTCCTGTCGGTTTTTCTCTTTCCCTTGCTTTCTGTCACTCTCTTCATTCAACTTTTCCCATATGAGCATTGTACTCAAGGCTGGGGGTATAGCTCAATTGGTAGAGTGCTTGCCTTGCATGCACAAGGTTCTGGAAGTATGAACATTATCCAGGCAATACTTTTTAAAACTAGTTTATTTCCACATCAACTAATCACTATGTGTCCTCAAATTTTAGATGTTCTCAGTGTACAAGGCAAAGGAAAAACAAACTTAGACTCATAAAAGGTTATGTCTAGAAGAAGCTTTGGAACATCTGGTGATACCCATCCCATTCATTTTGTAGGTTGAAGGAACTACGGAGCTGATGGCAGGAGCAAGATTCATCTAAATGTATGTTCAAGAGACCTGGATGTGGTTATCAGAAAACAGAAGACACTCTTTGAGGAAAAATTATCAGATGAAAAACCAGTCAAACTATGGGAATGGATAAACGAGAAGTAAAAAATGAAGTAGAATAAATAACAGTGGGATGTATGTTGAACATTTGAAGTCTTGAGAACTTAAATGTTCTATTTAATTTTTATAGTTCACTATCTGGATGCAAAAAATCCTTCAGAGAAATTTTCCTTGGTGATCTCCAAGATGTGAGCTCTTTGCAAGCAGATAAACAAACACATTCATCTCTGGTACCTCCAGTACCTATTCTGTCCCCATCCCTGCAAACTTAGGATATTTGTGCTGCTTCCATTGATCCTTTAATGTGTAAATTCAATAATTCTTAGTAAGTTTACAGATTTTTGTAACCATTACCACAATCAATTTTCAAACATTTCCATCACCCCAAAAGGAAACTTTATGCTCATTTTTGCAGTCTCATTCCCCTTCCCAGCTCCATCCCTGAGCAACCACTAACCTATTTTCTGTCTCTTGCTCAGCTTGTGCTATCAGCTCAGCTGTTACTTCTGTCTACAAAGTTAATGGGATGGGTGTCACCAGATGTTCAAAAGCTTCTTCTAGATATAGCCATCTATGATGAGTTTCCTATGATGGATTTCTCATATACATGGAATTGTACGGTATATGGCCTTTTGTGTCTATCTTCTTCACTCAACAATATTTTTGAAAGGCAATCATACTGAAACACATATTATTGCTGGAAAAATACTCCATTGTATGAGTATACCATATTTTTGTTTATCCATTCACCAGTTAATGAACATTTGACTTATTTCCACTTTGGGGATATTATGGATAATGTTTCTATGCACATTTATATAAAAGTGTGAATATAAGCTTTCATTGCTCTTGGGTAGATAAGTAGGAGTGGAATTGGTTGGCTCTATGGTAACTAATTATTTAAGAAGCCAAATATTTCACTAAGTGGCTGCATCATTTTTTGTTCTCACTAGCAGAGTACAAGAATTAGTTTCCACATCTTGGCCAACACTTGTTATCATCTTTTATCCACTGGTTTTTAAATATTGTAAAGACTATGTAGAACTCCACACTGCCTTTGTAAATCCTTATATACATATCCTAAACCACATATCAAGAAGCAGATTAGTTATCCTTTATCCAAGCTTAGAAGGTGCATATACCTTTCGGCTACTGTATTAAAATCTAAAACTCTTTACTACTTTTGTAACAATATCACTCTACTTGAAGCTTAGTGTGTGTGTCAGAAAATATTAATTCTACTCCAATATCCAGTCTCCTCTTCTTATATATAAATAGAAATTTTAGGTGGGCACATCCAATGAGAATATTTCCCAGAAACCTTTGCAGCTAGATGACTGTTCAAATGAATGGGATGTGAGCAAAAGCGTTGTGTGCTTTAAAGAAGAATACATGAACCAGACTTTTACTTCTCTCTACACCTTTACCTACTGTAAAGTAGAAAAGTAGAAATGATGGTAAAAGCCAAAGTAACCATCTTTAGACCAAAGATAGATGCCAAGTGTTGAGATACGCAGAGCATCAAGAGAGAGGAGGCCTGGGCCTTTGGTGATTGCAGGGCCTCAATATCAGCCCTAGATTTGTAACCTGGACTTTAACATGAGAAATAAATACCTTGTTTAACGCAGAGTTGTTTTGAGGTGTTCTGTTGTAACAGCCAAAATGCAAAATTACTAACGTCTAGAATGGCTCTGTAAGAAGATGACTACAATGTGAGTCTCCAGTATTGAATCTGATCATATCAGGAAAGGCAGGGCAAGGAAATAGAAAGAGCCCTGGACTCAAATAAAGACACGGAAGTTTTAGTATTAATTTTACCTCTCTTCAGCTTTGTGACTTTGGACGACTCTCTTATCTATTTCTCTGTTCCTCAGTCATAAAATGAAGTGATTTTGCAAGTAAACAAAATATTTTTTAAACTTGCAAATAAAAAAAACATGGTTGCAGAAGTACTTCATTATATTAATATCTATTGATAAAGCAACTCAATAAAAATTTAAAGCATATAAAGTATATAAAAGTGAACCTTCAGTATCAGCCTTTTTAAATAAAATAATAAGAAGCTAATTGTCTTCAGCAGCTTCTTCATTGAGAACATTTGCACATGGGGCTAAGAATTCTCCATGTATTAAATTTTTAAATCCTCCCAATGGATTCCAGTATTATCTCCATTTTAAAAATAAGGAACTTGTGGTTTCATGAGGTTAAATACCTTGCCCTGTCATGCAGATAGTAGCAGAGCCTGGATTTAAAATCCTGAGCCCAGAGTATGGGAGCTTAAACACAGTGCCCTACTCAACTACCAAAGAATCAGAAGTAATGGCTATTAACCATGCAGCCTCTTCAGCCATTGTAACTAGGAGAGAGTACTGTGCTTTAAAATGAATCCACAACTCTTTGTAATTTGCTCTCTGGGTTAAGGTGACATGTGGAGCAATCATTGTGAATCATCCAAGGAACACAGGCAGAATCAAGATAATGTGAAGCACACCTGCCAAGTGCTGAAAAGAAGATAAGCAGCCCTCAAGAACCCGTGACCCAGCAATACAGCACAGTGTGATCACTGGACTCCAAGGACCAAGTCTCCTGAACTTTGGCAAGCAGCTGAGGTTAAGGGGGTCTCAGGCTCCAAGATGTGCGATTTCCTGCCCATTGCTCTTTGCAGAGACAGATCAGAGAAGCTGAGCCTGATGGACTCTGAACCCTGGCTGGGTTTTTCTTTTTCTGGCAACAAAATTAAACCTGCACCTAGGGATTTATCCAGCCTTTTGCTGATCTCAATGTGAACTGTACGGTTAAATCCCCGTTCACAGTACTGACTATCTCCTAGGGTGTTGTTTAAAATATGGCTAAGCACTAGTGGAAAACATCAAGTTTTGTTGAAGTCAGCACACAGAATTAATCTCTAAAAGTAATGAAAGAATTATTTTCACTTTGTAAGATAAATAAATGTGAAGTACGGTAATGTCAGAGATGTTCAGCTCAGCTGCTTTTAGGAGACATCTTGGGGAGAGGATATTGTGTACTTGGAAAACATTTTAATGCCACTCTGATATCTTGTGTGATTATGAGGATGATTTGGTAGTTCTTCTTTCTAAAGTCTGATATATGAGATTTTCACCCTGCAACTCTCTATTGTTGGTGCTTTTTAATGTTGGGAAAGGTAAAAACTTCAGTTTGGACCCTTTTAAAAAAGCTCTTGGAAACAAATATATGATTAAAGTAAATACAAAATTAGAAACCATCTTAATCTTTCAGTCAATTAGAAGGCTCTCCATTTTTTCAATCCATCATTAATTTTTATTTTACCCTGACACTGAATTTCATGTTCTGTTTTTCCTAAGTGTGTCCCAGGAACCACCTGCCTGGAGTCACCAGCAGTGTTCAATAAACATTGTTCTGAAAGTTTGAGGTAAAGAAAATCAGATCAGAGAGCATTCCTCCTTCACTATCTAATGAAATAGACCAAATATATTGTGTTTTAGAAGGCCAAAAATTCATCAGCAGCAGATGAAAATAAAAAGAGAAAACTTCAGGTAAGAAAGTTTGAAAGGCAGCTCCTAACCTTGCTTACCACTCCTGCTTTCCAGAAAGAGAACTGAAGAAAGCTGTCAACAAAATACTGATACTTTCCTTCAATTCACCTTGATATGAATTCTCAGCTAGGGAAACCATCTAAAGGACATACCTGCCCCACACTGGGAAGTCTGGTCCCTATAAAGGATATTGCTCAGAAGAAAGCATATAGTCAGGATCCCAGCAAGAACTGAAGGTAGCTCCAGAAGAGCTCTCCTTCTTCCCTCGCTCAAGTCCTTAGGCTACAGAGAAGTAAATGAAAATAATTCTCAGCCCTCATATTATTTTCCACAGGGGCAATAAATAGCTTATAGAGAAGAGGATCAAAAAGAACTATAGGAAAATAGGGAAACTGAAGAGTTATAAAGAACTGTCCAAGTTTAGCTTAAGAAAAATGAAAATAAATATTATGTTAACCTTGTAAATGTGCCATGGAGGGGAGAAGGGGATGGAAGAAAGAGAGAGAGAGAGAGAGAGAGAGAGAGAGAGAGAGAGAGAGAGAGAAAGAAGAAGAAGAAGAAGGAGGAGGAGGAGGAGGAGGAGGAGGAGGAGGAGGAGGAGGAGAGGAGAGAGAGGACAGCAGACAGCCAGAAAATAATCTGAGCAGAAGTGAGACCACTAAGTAGAGGAAGGAAGTTGGGGGAGGGAGGAGGAAGGGTAAGGGAGTTATGGGAGATGTGAAATTGATTAGTTATGCTTTATGCATGTACAAATGTGCTACAATGAAAGCTGCTATTCAGTATTGTTATGTACTGATAAAAAAAGAGCTTATAATCAAGAGGAAAAAACAGCTGTATATCAAGAAAACAAAAAGTAAGTAAACAATAAAAGTAATTAAATAAAAAGAAAACAAAATCCAAAAGACAGAACACAACTCCCCCAGATTGCCTTGTGTGATATGAAAAATTAATAAAGATATGTTATCAATAAAATTAAAGCTCAAAGAAAAAAATGCCAAAACAACAGAAAGTGAAGAAAGAAAAATTGCCAGTGCGAGGAAACCAATCAGAACCAAAATCAAATTCTTACATATCAGCAAATAAATTAGAAGCAAAAGAACAGCCTAGATACAGATAAAGACTTACTGGCATTGAAGAAAGGCTTAAAAACATCACTATGAGCAAAGCAGAAAATTACAAAGAAATTAAAACAATAAGAGACCAAATAAAGTGTTCAGATCCAGATGATACAAAATACAATTATTACCCCTGAACTAGCATACTCAACAACAGAAGAATAATAAATATTCAGAAATGTAATGAAGGAAAATTTCCCCGAAGTGAAAAACAAAATCTGTCACTGAAAAAAATATACTGTATTCCTAGAACATGTTTGATATAAAATAATAGACATTGATTAATGTATTTAACTTTAGGGATAAAGAAAGTTTTTCTGAATCATCCAAGCAGACAAAGCTAGCCACCTACAAGGGGCAAAGATGAGGCTGGCATCCTTTTGTTGCTGAAAGCTTAGTCCTTGTCCTCATGCCAATCCAATAACAAGGACACAGTTTTGAGAAAAAGGAAGAAGAAAGTTTATTGTTTTGCTAGCAAAGGAGAAACAAAGAGGGCTCCTGTCCCAAAGGCTGTGATTCTGCCCATCAGTAGACACAGGGGGTTTTTAAAGAGATGATTCAGAGGCTACATTCCACGTGTTTTTTCTTGGAGTTGTAATCCACTCATTAATTTGGGAGAGAGTCATTTCTGAGGTCTTCTGGTGCTATCCCCCAAATCTGGATTACTTTGTTCCTATGGTGGGTGTGTACTCAGGGACAGATAACTCTTCCTAGGATGGGGAAGAAAGGTAATCCTGTTTCCCTTGAGATTAGGGAAAGGGAGAGATTATGAAGGAGGGGGAGAGAAGAGGAGAAAGAAGCATGTCCATTTTAAAAATAAGTAGCACTCTATATTCAAAACTTGAAGTGGACCACGGTTATACTGCCTTCTACAGAAGATGGATGAGCAGTATCTACAAATCTCTATGGAAGAGGAAGTGGGACCCAGTGATATTATACAAACCCTGTTAATAGTCAAGTTGGAAGGCAAAAGGCAGACATTTTAAAGCACACAAAAGATAACAAAAATGGGGGAATCTGACAAAGAAGGGAGGGAAGGTGGGGAAAAGGAAGGAAAATAGTAAACACACACACATCTAATACAAGAGGTCACCTCCCTGAAGTTTCTGACTAGCACAATTGGAGCAGTGGTGGTGCCAATCACTGGGATGGGAAACACCAGAAGCCCAGTTTGGCAGAGGTCTTGAATAGTAGTATTTGACCTATGTAATTTAAAGGAACTCGGAACAGCCAAAAGACAATGTCAAGTAAGTGAGAGAACCATAACTCAAAACAAAAGCAGGGTGTGGAGAGGTGTTGTATTAATTGTTCACAAAGTGTGAGTCAAAAAAAAAAAAAATCACACAGGTAGATCATTAGACACAGTTGAGCCTGAGTTAAAATTATACTATAAGAAGGTCATACTCTGGTCTTATGAGGTGTATTTTGCCTCCATAGTTCTTGGATGCTAAATCACACGTAGTCAAAGCAATAATGTTGGATTGTAGCCTGAATGACCAGGTGGTTGGTGATAACATTAAGAGAAACAGGGAATAACAAAATAGTGACTTAGGAGTTGTCCTATATCCACCTCTCGCTCACCTCCCACAGCTGACTATTCTCACTGCCTGGACTATGTGCCTTCAAAATAGTTCTTGACTGTGTTCTTGTCTCTCCATTTTCACTGCCACCACTTTAGTCAAAGCTACCATTTAACTTCTGCCAATAACTGATCCTTGTGCTTCCATTTCTAGCTCCTTCCAAATTGTGCCCTCCAGAGCAGAATGGTCTTTTTGACATATATGATACAGTTATGTTGCCCCCTGCTTTAACATACTAATGGTTTCCCATTGCTCTTGAAATAATCTGGCTATACATTTACAATGTACTTTTTTATCTTTTCAGAGAACCAATCGGATTGATTTCTGCTCCTCACTTTTCCTTCCCTTATTTACATTTCATTTGCTGTTGCCTTTTTAGTTTCTTAAAGTGGAAGTTTAAATCATTGATTTGAGGTCCTCCTCTACCTTCTTCTTTTTTCAACAGTATTATTTAATGCTATCACTTTCCCTTTGAGCCCTGCTTTTACTTAACCCACAAGGTTCAATGTGTTTTGTTTTTATTTACTATCAGCTAAGAATATTTTCTAATTTTTCTTATGGTTTCTTTTTTGACCCATGAGAAATTTTGATGTGTGCTGCTTAATATCCAATCTCTCTCTTCTGTTGTTAATCAGTTTAACTTTATTGTGGTTAAACAATGTATTTATATTATTTTGATATTCTTAAACTTGGGGCTGTAACTAATATCAATTAATTGTATTATTGATTTCAGAGATCATATTCTTATTTTACAGAAGTTCCATGTACCTCTTTTTTGTCATTCATCTCTCTCCTGATCATGATTATGTTTTCCTCTAACCTCTTGACTACATGGGGCATGTTTATAATAGCTTTTTAAACTATACTTGTCCACTAATTCCATTATTTGTCATTTTTCTTTATCTTTATAGATTGGCCTTTTCCACTAGTCTTCTGCATGCCTAGCCTTGGCTGGTGTACTGATTTCTTAGTCCTTTTTTCTCCAACCTCAAGAATTTTTCTCTTATACATGCTCAGATCATTACTTAGCTGAAGACTTCAGAGCTCTCTCTATGTATTGCCCTCCTCTCTCAGAGATTCTCACTGCTTTGGCCTCCTCAAACTTCAATCTATCTCCCCTCAACTTAGTGAGATTTCCTTGCTCTGCTTAGGATTTCTTTTCAGGTACTGCAACCTAGAAATTTCCTCTAGCAGAGGACTGGGACAACTGTGGAGCTTATCTCACTTTTTCACTTTCTATCAGAGACCACAGTCCCACATTGCCTGTCTTCCAGTATCTTAAAACCATTGCTTCGTATATTTTGTCTGATTTTCTAGTTGTTTCAGAAGGAAAGGTAAATCCTATTGAAGCCAGATTTAAAGTTAGGTAGTCAGTGTAGTTACGTAAATCAGGTCTAATATCGAGTGAAATCTAAAATGGAAGCCATGCTGGGAAAGACTCAGGGAAAACACAGGACAATTCATGGAATGTTAATGAAGTCCCGAAAAGGCCCTAGGCCAAAGTCCACCCCAAAGAAGTGTTAACCAACAGCCCCAACAGATTTGGAGATAGCCCATCCCAAAGAAGTGATAATGAAGTCCTTCCTGCCCAGATTACTTCTTTGGCCCACCTGTGTCCCACCCCTCGGGCCTTCCAAACTACATTCCATCACCAAAACTATAAAAAGCGGAGACAACAGCCCTTCCACGGATTCCACCTCTTGGGTCCCCTTCTTCCTCCGGGAGAAGTCTTTTCTGCTGTCCTTTAATAAACTTCTAATTTCTACTCTGACCTTGCCTCGGCGTGCTTCTTTGGTGTTATTCTTCAACATCGGGGAAGCAAGGACTCGTCACCGGCCAACATCGGTAACACTATCCCTGACATTTCATCCTGGCCAGTGATGGAGTTACAAACACAATACCCCAGCCAACCCTAATCCTTTGACTTTGGGCTCCTTACTTTTACTCCCCACACAGACAAAAGCACACAGAATTGTGCAATATTTCTTTGATTTATGTTTTAGTGGATAAGGAAGTATATGGCTGCCATACATTTGGAAGAGTTTGTGTGATTAGAACTATTCAGTAATGTTGAGTGTAGGATGAGAGCTCCATTTAAAATACAAGAAGAGGGGCTGGGGTTGTGACTCAGCAATAGAGTGCTGGCCTAGCACGTGTAAGGTGCTGGATTCGATCCTCAACACAACAAAAAATAAATAAATAAAATAAAGGTATTGTGTCTAACTACAACTAAATAAATAAATAAATAAATAAATAAATAAAATACAAGAAGAATCCTGAGGGATAGTAGGAATAGAGGTTCTTTCTTCTTTTTTTTTTTAAATGGTCAATCACCTTTTGTTTTTTAATATTTACTTGTAGATAGACACAATACCTTTATCTTATTTATTTTGTTTTTATGTGGTGTTAAGAATCAAACCCAGTACCTCACATGTGCTAGGCAAGTGTCCTACCACTGAACCACAACCTAAGCCCCAGATTCTTGTGTTGGCTTCCTTTGAACCACAACCTAAGATTCTTGTGTTGGCTTCCTTTGTTTCTGGGAATAAACAAATATTATTCTATCAACTTGCTGGAGGGAGGATGAAAGCAGAAGTTGTTGGTGGTCTCACCATTGATCTCCTTTGAGTAGGAACAAGGGTTGGGAAAAGGAAGAAATAAAAAGTAGGATCCACAGTCCATTTCCTTGACTATCTTTACCTGTAATCAGATGAACTCACTTTATGCTATGAGGGTCAACAACCTGATACAAAAAAAAATGGCAGTATTAATGGATGCATGGATAGGGGAAAGAGACAGTAGCGTCCTCTGTTTTGTCTCATCAGCAATTCTGTAAATGCCTTATCTGGGTACTAAATATTGGGTTTGAAGCTTTTTATTATAATCATCTCATTTCCATTTCAGAGAATATTTTAATTGGGTGGTTTGGACTTATTTGGAGTTGTCAGAATTCACATAACATAGCAGAATAACCTTAGGGATTTTAAAATGTGTGTCTCAAAATAGAGCTGGGAAAAACAGAGGTAGAATCTGTGTTGGCTTTAAAAATCCACTTGGAGCAAGGGAAAATTACAGCTTGGGCTGCTTTCTGAACTCTTGGAACACTACTGCTGATGCTGCATTTTGGGGAACAGGCTGTCATTTTGGTGCAGGTCTTTCATTTTAAATGATTTGTTCAAATCGAAATACTCTCTGTTAATAAAACTTTGGGCTAAATTATTTTACCAAAACATTTTCCATGTCATATTAAAAGATGAAATTTGCCACATCAATAGTATTTTAGGAAACACAGCTACAATTGATAATGAAGTGCCCTAAATACTTGAAAAACTCTGAGTTTCAGTAATCAGAAAGCAGCTTATCTCTAGCTTTGTAATGTTTTAAAACAGGGCCATCTAGTGGAATCCCCTAACTGTGAAACCATGAGCTCACCTTCTAAGACCTACTTTTGAGTTTTTAAAATAGCATTTTAATCCCTCTAAACCCAAGTTAACTGTCCCTGATACAAATAAGCCTTCTCATAAATAAATATATTTCCACTTCACTGACTAATGGGGTAATACCACGTTCTGTGGATTCACATTCAATTAAGTTTCCAAAAGTTCTAAGTTGTTTACTTTTCCCCCTCCTATGGAAAATAGTCTTTCTAGCCTGTCTCTGATACTATCACCCCTTCAACTATGAAATATCATCGCTGTATTAAGGAATGTCTATATAAGACAATATCAGAGTTATATTGACTGGTGTATGATAGCCAGGCATGGTGGCACATGCCCATAATCCCAGTGAAGCTGAGGCAGGAGGATCATAAGTTCAAGGCCAGCCTCAGCAACTAAGTGAGGCCCTAAGCAACTAAGTGAAACTCTGTCTCAAAATTAAAAACAGCTGGCCATCTGGTTCAGTGGTTAAACACCCTGGGTTTAATCGCTAGTACCAAAAAAAAAAAATCATATATGATAAAGAATCCATATGTTACAGAAGTAACTGGGTTATATATGACCCATCAAAGGCATGGTTGGCATCATGTGAGGTGTCAAAGTGTGTTTCCATAGACTGGTTGGAGAGAACAGACCTTTGAGAAGGAGTATATGTAAATCTATGTAAAGAAGTGAGACACTGACCACCAAATTCATTTTATTACCTTACTGGAAACAGCTAAATTCCATTTCCCAGCATCCCTTGCAGTTAGGCGGGGCCCTGTGATGGGGTTCTGGCAAATGGAATATTGGTAGAGGAGTTACATACTCCTTGCAGTCCTGGCTCCTGAAATATCCTGCATCATCAGGATTTCTTTGCTCCCTCCCGACCCCCATGTGGTGTATATCATTTCCTGGGCAGGCCATGGGAGCCTCTGGTGGCCTGGGTTTGATGTGTTCCATCAACCTAAAATGAAGTATGTTGTGGATGTGAAATATACTTCATCCTTTTAAGCCAATGAGATTTTGGAGTTGTTAATTACCCTGATGAATACAGGAGAGAAGAAACTGCAAGAAAGGAAAGAGGATGATAAGAAGAAGAGACTTTCAGAGAGCTGTGTGAGCATGCTGACTCTTTCCTGCACATTTCAGAGTGTGCACATGAAGGACAAATATTGAGGACCTCCAGCAGAACAGCAGAATAGAACCACAAAGTGCTTTCTGACAGAGTTCAAGCTTGTGGAGTCAGGAAGGCAGGCTATGAATGGAGAGGATGACGCTTAGATGGAGACACTTCCCACAGCTCTAGCCATGATGAGTGCAGTGTGAGAATGTCTACAGGATGGGCAATTTGGGATCAGGCCCCTGTCAGCTGAGCCACCAGACGTTTACTGGTGTTATATCTTCTTGCATGTTGATTAAACGTTTAAATAAACAACTCCCAGATGCTCTGCAAGAAATGATACGTGCCTGTTTCCATTTAACTGATGTTCAGGTATATTCAGGTTTTCAAAGTAGGATATTTACACTATAACCACTTGCAGAAGCCAGACTTGGCACAGGTTTAATACATAAGGAGGATTTTAGATGGACAGAAAAAAACAGAAATAACTGTGCCACAGGTAAAACCATATTGGCAGAGAGGAAGAAAGCAAGCATGACTGGGAGCAGAAGGCAAAGAGACAAGAGATTGAGGTGACATTATTGGATCAAGAGACTGTTAGTCTTGTAGTGTAAGACTGGGGTAGAAGAAGAGGGGAAAATTGAACAGTATATAAGGCAGAACAATGAGAGCTTTGAAAAGCATCACTAAAATTTGGATTCAGAACCACAAGCCAAAGCTCTCAGATCAATCAAATCAATAGACCACCTGGACTTAGCTAATCATTTGCCCTGGTAGCTGCTGTCAATTAGTTTAGTTTTTTTTTTTTTTTTTTTGGTAATTGTAGATGGACAGCATGCCTTAAATTTATTTGTTTATTTTTATGTGGTGCTAGGAATCAAACCCAGTGCCTCACATGTGCCAGGCAACTGTTCTGCCGCAGAGCTACAGCCCCAGCCCTGTCATTTAGTTTTCCCCAATGGCATACTCATGGTCCTTTCAAGGTGAGAGAAGGTTTGCCTACCTTGATCCTAACTCTGAACAGTCAGAGAGAATGAAGATCACTTGTCAATGCTTCCTCCTTGCATATCCTTGCTCCTCCTCTGTCTGATAACAATGTCTCCTCTTTCTGCATCTTAGTTCTATGCTGTCTTCTCTGTCCTGAAGCCTCACCTAGGTGGTTGATAACTCTCTCTCCAAGCAGCCAGAGTACTAGATATATGCCTCTGTATCTCCTGCTTATTGAAAGTATTTATTACTTATCTGGGTCCCACATTATCCTGTATATTCATTGAGGTGGGGACTTTTTAATGCCATATGTGAACACTGAGGACAAGTCCTGCTGTCTGGTAAGTAGCAGAATAGAATATGATGAATGCATGAATGAGTGAATAAATGAAAAGTATATAATTCATTTTCCTCTTAAAATTAGAAAGGTTAGAGTTCCATTCACATCACCAGAATTGTTATATTCATTACTTATCTATATGTCTTCCTTTATTAAATAAGATCCCTTGAGTCTTATTCATAAATTTATTCTCAGCATAGTTCAGTGTTTAGCATACATAAAACATGAAGCCAAATGGTTCCTGCTATAAGCACTCGCAAATACCAGGATTTGATTTGATGATATGTGATCTTGGAAGGAAAGCAATAAATGAAAACCTCTATTAATGTGACTAGATTGTTGCTAGAAAAGGGCTTACGTATCCACACATGGTAAGAGGCAAACTTAGAATTAGAAGTCTGGTAGGATTTGGATGATGATTATGATATACCATTTGAGATCAACAAGTTATGGGGAACTTTGCACTGGCCACAGGAATGTTAGGAGTTTGATATTGAAACCTTTCCTTCCTGAATAAGATAAATCAAATTGAGCCCATTATAATTAGTCTCTTCCTTCTCTGAGTACACTTGTGAATTAATAGGCCAATAAAAATGAGCCACTGTTTCTGATATGATACACTTGGGGGATACTTGGACCAGGGAGGAGCCCACTTCCTTCTGATAGACAGGAGTAGCCATGCTGAGGCCTCCTGTGGCAAGGACTATTGTGGGCTACATTCCATTAGATCATAAGATACTTTGAGATCCAATGTGACTTGGATTACCATCTTCCAGTAAGTGAAGTCACTGACCTTGCATTTATATCCATCCACATCCAAGACCAATAGAAAGTGTCTGGATATATGGTTTCTTTTCATTCTTGATCCTCTAAGAAAGTAAATAAATACACAGGCTTCTTTCCTCTACCCGCTTTATAAGTCCTAGTATTAAGAGCATTTCCCATTTGCTCATGAGTGCCTTGGGAGGAAGGGAAAAAGACTACTTCTTCTTACCCTGACTTCTCTAAAAAACTTAAGAGTCAACAAAAATGCAGGCTCAAAAGGTTATAATGAGCACCAACAAAATATCTTCATGAAAGTACTGTATAAACCGGAAAGTTCCATGTCAATCATAGATACCATAATCAAGGTTTACCCACAAAATGTCTGCTCATTGTTTTTCCTGAATAAATATCTGCATAATCAGTGTGGGAAATATTCCTTCCCCCCAGATACAGATAGAACATTCAAGAAATATTCAATAAACTGAGCCTTGTTAATAAGTATTGGTATAATTTTGACTAAAATAAATATTAAGGAAAGAATTTTATCTAGATTTGTGACTCAACTCTCCATTTTCTTTGTTTCAGTCTAGACAGTGCTTCACATTTTCCATGATGATAGTGGCCATGGTGTTACCTGATGTAGGTATAGTTTATTCATGCCAGTGAGAGAGAGGGGGGGGGGGAGATGAGCAAAGAAGCTGGGAGAAGAACTCTTTCAGTTTATGACCACTGCTTCATCATGCTAATGAAATGCCTGAGTACAGATAAGAGAACAAAGAAACCTTCCAAATATTCTCATTACTCATGTCATTATAAAAACCCATGCGTCCTTCAAAGCAGATATGTGAAGATCGAAGATAAATTATGAGCAGTAAAGAAATATAACATTATTTCAGAAGCACAAACAAAAGACAGCTACATTTATACAATGAAGAGTTGTAATGTTAATTAAATTTTTTAAGCAATTCATTTCCTTCTTACTAACAGTAAGGACTTTAAGACACCTACATCACATCTAAATAAAAAAATGAAGGCAAATTTAATCAGTTATCATGTAAATTTGCATCAAAACCAGTGGAGATGATTCAGATCCTGCTCCTTCTCCCTCCAAAAACCATTGTTCACCCAAGAAAGTCAACTAAAGCTAAGGAGGAAAGAGACAGAATTAGTTGCTAAATGGGGTGGTGTGAAGAAAGAAAGGAAAGAAAGAAAAAAATTATCCTTCTGAAAGATTTAAGAAATTTTGGGGTTTAAACACTTTATCCTTAATATCTTGTGAGGTATACGTCCTATGAAATGTAATATACCAGGTTGAAATTGAAGAATGATCTCGTGTGTGTGTGTGTGTGTGTGTGTGTGTGTGTGTGTGTGTGTGTGTGTTACTGGAGACTGAACCCTGGGCCTCACATATGGTAGGCAAATGCTCCATGACTGACCTATATCCCCAGCCCTTTAAAAAATTTTTATTTTAAGACGGGGTCTCACTAAGTTATCCAGGCAGATCTCAAACTCGAAAGTCCTCCTACCTCAGCCTCCCAAGGATCTGGGATTACAGGTGTGAACCACTACAGTTGGCAGCCTCTGACATTTAGGAATACTAGATTGTTTCTCAAAATACTAGAAATAAAGGTAACAAAATAAAAATAGAATTGTCATATGATGCAGCAATCCCACTTCTGAATTCATATCCAAAGGAAATGAAATTAGTATGTCAACAAACTAATTGCACTCTTCATGTTCATTGAAACATTATTCACAATTACCAAGATATACAGTCACCCTAAGTGTCCATCAATGAATGAATGGACAAGGAAAATTCAATGGTTTGTATACACAATGGAATACCATACAGCCTTAAAAAAGAAGGAAGTCTTATCTGGGGCAACATAAATGACCCTGGAGGACATAATGCTAAGTGAAATAAGGAGACACAGAAAGACAAATACTGTACAATCTCACATGTAAAATCTTAAAAAGTTGAACTCAGAGAAAAGAATTCTGGTTACTAGGGGTATAGGGGAGAGGATTTCAAGGGATTGGGGAATTGTTGGACTCAACAAAGGATACATTTCAGTTAGACAACAGGAATAAATTCAAGAGTTCTATCATACCTAATGGTGATTACAGTCAATAACAATAGATTCTATATTTGAAAACTGCTAAGAGTACATTTCTAGTTTCTTACCAAAAAATAAGTTAGGTGATGAATGTTAGCTTGATTTGATCATTCCATATTGTATTCAAAATATCATGTTGAACTCCTTAATACATAAAATTATTATCTGTCAACTAAAAATATATTAATAATTTAAAAAAATAAAATACTAGATCTTACAAAGGTGTCTCTCTGGCCCAAAAAGGCAATGCAGTATTTATAATAATATTCCTACTCTACATTTCCTTACCTTATTCCCTTCTGGTTATCAGTAACTCTAAAGAAACAATCCTGTATAATGTTATGACAGCATTTTTCAAATGCTTAAGTAATGTGATAAGCCCTTTTAAAGGAGGGAAAACAAATTCTTGTATATCCACCATGATAAATTATTTTAATTATATCTTTGCTTATATATTCACACATATCAAGTTACATATAAACTTGCTTTGAAGAGTTTGTTTCATTTATGAAACTGAAATTAAGTTACAAATCAATTGAAAATAAAAGCATAAAACAAAAGTAATGGACATGTTTTAATAAAACAAAAGCAATGGAGAGAAGCCTTTAGGTATTTTGTTTTATTGTGTATTGCCTTAAGAGTTTTAAAAAAAAACTTATACCTTTATTTATTTCTTTATGTGGTACTGAGGATCGAACCCAGGACCTCCCATGTGCTAGACGAGTGCTCTACCACTGAGCAGCAACCACAGCCCATTGCCTTGAGTTTTAACATGCTATAACATCAATTGAATCATTGAGCATGTACACCCATGTGCATATATAATTTTGGGGGGCATATATAATTTGGAGGTAATAATTCTATTAATTCTATATTTTTTCAGCAAACAAGAGTGTCCTCTTGTGGCGATGTCTAGTAGTCTTCCAGGTATTACAGCCCATGTAGATCCACACTTCCCAGTCTTGGTAAGCTGAATATTCTTTCCCAGATTTATTTTTATTCAACTCAGCTTTGTGCGTTTCACAGCCTTAGGTAAATTGGAAAGGGTGGCAGTAGCCCATGGTATAAGAATATATCTTTCTAAACAATCATGATTTCATTTCATTTCTTTCTCTTTTTATTTTTATTTTTTTTCCTCAAATGTGGTAGTGGTACTGTGGACTGAACCCAGAGGTGCTTTACCACTGAACTATATCCTCATTTATTTTTATTTTTGAAACACAGTATCACTAAGTTTTGGGGGTGGTCTCACTAATTTGCTAAGGCTGGTCTTGAACATTTCAATCTTTGTGCCACAGCCTCCCCATTAACTGAAATTATGGGTATGTGCCACCACCCTTGGCTGTAGCAACTCATATTTAACAATAAAAAAGCATAAAGAAAAAGTTTCTATTTTCCCTATTCATCACCTCACCTACTTTTTGAACTGTTGTTAGTGGGTGTACACAAAGTTGGAATCCACTATTCCTAACATTTGAATGATTGCAAAACATTTATTCAAAAAATGTGCCAGAACTTCACACTGCCTCCAACTGGATCCCTTGGGATTATAAACAAACATGCATATTTGGGGATCCGGCTATAAGTAATCTGGATAATATCACACTAAATGTTAAACTTTATTATTGAAATTAAAACAAAATATGAAAGTTCCTTCTGTGTTAGTGATTTTAATCATTCTTTTGGTTTTGGTACTGGGGATCTAACGCTGGGGTACTTTACCAATAAGTTGCTGAGGCCTGCTCTGAACTTGTGATCCTCCTGCGTCAGCCTCCCAAGCTGCTGAGATTATAGGCATGCACCACTGCACCCAGCCTAACTAGTTACTCTTTCTAGAGGACTGATTAATATCACTTACCACTGAAAGTGCAGGGATCCAATTTGAAGTAAAAACTTGAGTAAATGAACACTACCTTGGACTACTAAAGGCTGAAGACATCAGATGAGTTATTCTGTTCTAATCTTGCAATGATACTAAAACAGTGGTAGTCATGACAACTGTGCTCCCTAGATGGAAACTAAAATTCAACTAAGGGTACAGCTCAGAATTTCACTTCTGCCTCTATCAATACTGAACTTCCCCATGAAGTTGTTGGTTATACTGGTTATGTCTCCGAGACTCTTTCAAAATAGGGATTTGAAGGAGAATGCCCTGTCTTGCACAACTTCACAGATTTGTTTTCAGATCAACATGGGCACATTTCCTCTTTGTCATCTTGCAAATAATGATGGCTTGTTTGGTAGGGTAATACAAAAGTTTTTGAAGCTAAAGAATAAGATAAAAGAGGGCTAGGGCTGTAGCTCAGTGGTTGAGCACTTGCCTTGAACTGTAAAGCACTGGGTTCTATCCTCAGTACTACATAAAAATAAATAAATAAAGATAGTGTATCCATCTACAACTAAAAAATATTATTAAGAAAAGAATAAGATAAAATAATCTACTAGGGAGATAAAGGAATTTCCAGAGAAATTAAAAAATATATTTTTTCAATTATTTGGCTTAAGCAGTGTTTAAAGAGAAGACATCATAAAGCTCTTAAAAGAGAAAAAGGGAACTTTGATGTGGAACTCCTGTCTCAATTCCTGGTGACAGACTCAGTCTGGTGGTCAGGTTCTGTGCTCAGATCAGCTTTCTGTTCAAACCACATGAAATCCATGGTCTCAGTCTCTTGTTGGTCCCAAATAGCACACTGCCAGGAGCCAAACCAAGCCCCCTACTGGTTTTATAAACATAGCTGGAAGGATAGACTTTTACTAGACAGATCCAAAGTTATAAAGGTAAGTTTTACTGACAAAAAATATTTCCCCAATGTATCTCCTGGCCCTGTCTTTCCCAGCCCACTAAGCTTTAGATCCTTTCCAGTTTTGTGGACTGGTTATTGAGTCCTTATGTAAAACCAGTTTTATTGTATTTATAATTTTTCAGCAAACGAGAGTGTCCTCTTGTGGTGATGTCTAGTAGTCTTCCGGGTACTACAGCCCATCTGGATCTGTGAGTCCATACTTCCCAGTCTTGCTAAGATGAATGTTCTTTCACTGATTTATTTTTATTCAACTCAGCTTTGTGCGTTTCACAGCCTTAGGTAAATGGGAAAGGGTGGCAGGAGTCCATGGTATAAGAATATATCTTTCTAAACAATCATGATTTCATTTCTTTCTCTTTTTTTCAAATGTGGTAGGGGTAGGGAGAGGGAGAGTGTAGTAATTTCCCAGAGTAAGCCAGAATGCTGATCCCAAATTCAAGAAATAATTAGATGTGCTTAATTCCACTCACAAAGGAAACATTTATTTGGGTTATCAAATGCCTCCTTGGAGAACTAAATATAGTCCTTCTTAGGATAGGAAAGCACTCAGGGATTTACTTTCACTGGAATATCAGTAGTTTGGGTCTCATCATAACAGAGTGGAGGGCTCTAGCCTCAATGGACTGCAAACATTTTAGAACAAACTGTAGCTGTCATGGAACAGAATTCAGATTAATAGTTGCTTAAAGATATAGCTTACTCAATACTTCAAGCCATAGTTATAATTTTTTATATATGATAGAATTTCAAATATATACAAAACAGTACATGAAAGAAGAATATAATGAGCACCCATTTGCCTATCAAATAGCTTCAACAATTGCCAACTCATTACTAATCTTATTTCCTCCATTCCTCCTTCATCCCTTCACAATTATTTAGAAATAAATTATATATCCTTTCATCTATAATTATTATAGAATGTATATTTAAAATATCAGAGCTCCCTTTTAAGATATAACTACAATAACATCACATACAAAAAATAACAATAATCCTTTAATATCATAAAATAGTGAGGTAGTATTCAAAATTCCCTCTGCCTCTTTTATTTTCTGGATTCTCCCTGTGTCTGTTTTTCCCCTCAATATATTTTTGTTTAATAAACGAAGTCAGTGGCATGTAGTCCCTACAATCAGGATTTATCTACATGTAACATGTTGGTGGTCTATAAGAAGCGCCTGTCCATTATGATCTAGAAACACAATCAGACTCGGGTTCAATTTGTTTGGCAAGGCTACTTCACAGGCAGTGAGGCCGATTTCCACGAGGGGGCGCAATTACTTTCTTTTTGAGACCTGTATAACTATTGAATGATCACTGCACTGATTGATTCACTAATGAACTAAGGATTATAAAAGGTAATAATTCTAATTCTGCCACACCTTCTTCTTTTGTTAGTTCTTTAATGATTCTCTGAAGAAATTTTCTCTCTTCAACCATTTGTTACTTTAAGATACAATTTGTATAGAATGAATAGAAAAAATACTCTTGACATTTTTCTGATTTCAAAATAATGAGTTGGTTTCCTAATGTCATCCAAAAATAACAAATTAAAATTTTAAAAACCATTTTGAATTCTTGTATGTGTACATATTTGATATTTTAAAATTCACTGAAGCCATATTTAGTGATGCTCAAAAATTTCCATCTTTGACCTATGGGAATCTATTCAAGTTGGCTCTGGAATCCTTTTGACATGAACCTACTAGTCTTTAAAAACTTCCCTCCTTTCTGGAATGGCAACAAGTTTCTAACTTATTTTATGTTTCCTAACCCAAACCCGGAATCCCCTATTTTTCCAAGGCCATGGTTCTCAAAATATGTTATGAGGAGTCATGGGAGCACCTGTGATCCTTTTATGGAGCCTGTGAGGTCAAAATTATTTTCATGATAATACAAAGATGCTACTTTCCCTTTTAAACTCTCCTTCTCTTACAGTTTTTTAGGGAATATCCCAGAGGGTACATAGTATGTGATATTATGACTGAATACAACTGTAATTATAGAAATTATGCTGTAATTTATTGACAGATATTAAAAGCATTTACAAAAATATAAAACAATAGAATTCCTCTTACTAAATAACTTTTTTTAAATATTTATTTTTTAGTTATAGGTGGACACAATATCTTTATTTTATTTTTATGTGGTGCTGAGGATCAAACCCAGTGCCTCACGCATGGTAGGTGAGCACTCTACCTCTGAGCCACAACCCCAGCCCCACTAAATAACTTTTAATGTTATTAATAACTTATTGTTATTTTAAATGGTTTAATTTCAAATGCAGTATACATCAATAGATGTCCACATAGATAAAGCTCTTTGGAGTTTTCAACAATGTTTAAGAGTTTAAAGAAGTGTCTGGGACTGGGGTTGTGGCTCAGTGGTAGAACTTTTGCCTGGGTTCGATCCTCAGCACAGCAAATGAATAAAGTAAAGGTCCATCAACAATTAAAAAATATAGAAATATATAAAAAGAAATGTCTGGAGCAACACATTTGTGAACTGCTGCTTCCAAGAGTCTTTTCTTTTTGATGGTAAATGCGAGCACTGGAGGTGTAGCTCTGTGATACAGTGCTTGCCTAGCACACCCAAGGCCTGATCTAGGCGCTAGGGATGCTTGTGGTTATTGGGTGTTTTAGTCAGTTTTTTCGCTGGTGCAACTGAAAGACTGGACCAGAGCAACTGTAGAGGAGGAAGCGTTTATTTAGGGGCTCATGGTTTCAAAGGTCTCAATCCACAGACAGCAGGCTCTATTCCTTGGAGCTGGAGGTGAGGCAGGACATCATGGCCGGAAGAGTGTGGCAGAGGGAAATAGCTCACATGATGATCAGTAAGCAGAGAGAGGTCTCCACTTGTCAGACACAAATGTATACCTCAAAGCCATGCCCCTAATGCCCCACCTCCTGCAGCCACACATTACCACTTTAGTAGCCACTCAAATTAATCACTATCTGGGGATTAATTCACTGACTGGGTTAAGACTCTCACAACCCACTCATTTCTCCTCTAAATCTTCTTGCATTGTTTCACATGTGAGCTTTTGGGGGACATCTCACATCCAAACCATAACATGGGGTTAGCCATTAATTTAAAGTCATTATCAACAGGCAGACCTAAGATAAAATGTTGTCTATTTTGAAAGATAATACTTCATAAATTCATACTGTTTCTGCCTATTCAGAATCCAGTACTATGGGGTTTTTACATAGCATACAATGTATGTATTCATATCCTTTCTCCTATACGAAAAATAACTGTTCTTTACAATACTAACTAAATTTATTTTCAGTGTCATGTTAACAATACCAAGACCACTTCCAACAGTGTATTGCTTAAAACAGTGTAAAATATCGATATCTATATAGATATAGATATTACAGTTCTTTTGTTGTTGAGTTTTATCCCTTTATGGATGTACAGAAATTGATAGTTTAAATTCTTTTGGAATTGTGTCTTTTAAGATTGTGTCACATTTAGGGCTGGTGTTGTGGCTCAGCAGTAGAGCACTCACCTAGCATGTTCGAGGCCCTGGGTTGGATCCTCAGCACCACATAAAAATAAATAAAATAAAGGTATTGTGTCCAACTGCAACTAAAAAACAAAAATTTAGAAAAAAGATTGTCACATTTAGATCAGTTAGACTAATGTGTTTTATTTTACATTTGATTTTAAGGGTCTGCCTTTTGTAAATTTAATTTTGTGTTATAATGATGTGAAATAGTTTCTTGGCTTTAAGATCAAATTTATGAAATAAGATACATTCAGAAAAGTGTAGTTTCCATTCCCGATTTATTCTGTTCCTTTCCTCTCCCTATAGGCAACATTGTTTAAAATATCAGTTGTTTTCATTTCCATTATTTTTAAAATTTAAGCAATATGTATTACGTATGCGTGTATGTAGTGTGTGTATTAATACAATATGCACTTCTCTCCATTTTGCTTTTTTCACTTAATAATATATCTGGAGGTCATTCCACAGCGGTATATTGAGTCCTTCTTTAATATTTTGACCACTGACAGTAGCAGCACTTTATAACCTCGTGGCACAATTTTATTCAAACAGTCCGCTATCAAGGAATCTGGGGAATAACTTCTTGTATCGTACTATCATAAATCGTGCTACAGTAAGTGCTCATGCTCATCTTTTCATATTTTTACCACATCTTTGAGACAGTCTTACAATGGGATTGCTGGATCAGAGGCACCTATAAAATCCTGCCAGATATTAAGTTACTCTTTTTGCTTCCCGCTGTGCAGATGGAGGAACAGTCAGACAGCAGTCCAAGTCCCTTTACCAGTTACTTTTATGGCTGGGAGTTGAACTTGGTCTAACTATCTGATGATTCCCTAGGTCATGGAGAAAGGAGTTCTAAGGTAGGAGAGAAAAGCCCAGAATTTTGCATCTGGACAGACATTCAGTGAAACACATAAAGCTCATCTTTCCAGCTCGCGGGACACTAGTTGTTCTTCCTCTGACCTCTCATCGTCTCTGCTGGGCCCCTCCACTCTAATCCAAAATTTAGGGACCAGCCCCTCGCGCGCATGCGCACACGCTGCTTTCCTTCAGAGGAATTTGCCGCTACTGCAGAGGCGGGACCAGGTTGTGACGTCAAAACCGCGCGCCCTTCCCCGGCGTCCTCGCAAGGTCGCCCTGAGGAGCGGGAGCGCGCGGGACAAGACCCTGTTTCGTGGGCGCGCTGCGTCCCTTTGCTTTACTACCCGTGGCAACATGACGGGGTACACGCCGGATGAAAAACTGCGGCTCCAGCAGTTGCGAGAGCTGAGGAGGCGATGGCTGAAGGACCAGGAGCTGAGCCCCCGGGAGCCTGTCCTACCTGCCCAGAGAATGTGGCCTATGGAGGCATTCTGGAATAAGTTTTTGCAGGATAGGGCCCCTTGGAAGAATGTGGTGAGTTACGGATCTCCCCGTCCCTCTAAGCATAGCCCGCAGCGGCCACACGGAGGACTGACACTGTTCTGAGCCAGCGAGTCCCGGTAGTTCCCCAAAGGAGAACCGGGTGTGAAGTCTCAGGTTTAGCCTGGGCGCTTCTCCAGAGGTTTGGGCAGGGAGAATCGCGCCCTTCGGCTGTCAAGTGTAGTGAGGAGGCGGCGAATCAGCTTTTTATAGGAGGCTGCACGTGTGGTTCTTTGGACGGTAGAAATCTCTCGGAATGACAGCCAAGGATTCACGGACATGAAGGTTCTGCGATTTTAGTATTTGAGCGTACTTGTCTGCCTTTTAAAGTTGAGGTTATAGAGACAAACACTGTACCCAACTACCAGAAGGCACAATGACCCCCGGGCTAGTAGTACAGCCATATATGATTGTACAAAGGCAAGGTCTTGTTGGTACGCTTAGTGAGTCATATTTGCAAGCCCCCTTTCTAAACCACACTTATGTACTTCTAACACACCGTTTATTGTTATTATATTCCTGGACTTCGCTAGGCAGAAAATTACTCATTTAAAGAATGGTCTTTATTTTCAGGATGCTTGGGTATTTTCTCGAAGTCTTGTATTTGTTAAGCCATATCAATGTGATATTTTTAGAAGTCTTTAAAATATTTTGTCGGAATTGCTTTCAGTTAGGTGCAGCACTGGCTAAATAATAGTAATAATGCTTGTAAGCAACATTGGGTGCTTGCTATGTGTGTGCCTAGCAGTCTGCTGAGGGTTTTTTGCTTTTGAATGTTTTTACATATGTTCCCTTTTTTTCTTTACTCCTATCGGATAGAAACTGTTCCTAATCCTCTTTTTAATATGAGGAAACTGAGGCCTACAAAAATTCAATGGTTTGCCTGTGGTCACAGAGCTAATTGAAGGAGTTGTTGAAATCTACATGTATCTACCATCTTACTGTACTACAAAGTTTAGTGCAACAGAATTGGTGTAAATTTTTCTGAGAAAGTGATATATTTATAGTGGTAAAATTAAACTGTTTAATTAATACCTTCGAAGTATTCCATATTGATTTTAGCAGTCACTAGTTGAAAGGTGATATCTCACCCATCAGCCAGTGATTTAAGAAAGTAAATAATCATTTGTTGAATTCCATCTCTGCTTACTTTGAGTGGATCATTTCTTCTATAGTTATAAGTGTTATAATACTTAGACTCTAGATTGTCCTTTCCTTGAAAGGATAGGTGTGTTTCAGTCAAACTGGCTGCCATCAAATAACTGAGTTCAGTTCTCTTTTGTCTTTGTTTTACAATGGTATGTCAGAAGGCATCTCACAGTGAGTTTGGAATACCCCTATCTCAGTATGTAAAATGTTCTTTTTCCAGCACTGTTGTACTGTTTTGCCTTTCTCCTAGAATAATGCAAGTAATATTGATTGTCAGTACTAAAATTGATAGATTAGAGAGATGACTTTACTTGAAAAATTCTGTAGGTTGATAACTCGGGCTAAATCCATTAAACTTATTCTTTCATTATTTACGCCCTGATTTATCTTTAACAAGCTTATAATGTTTTTAGAAATCTTTAAAAAACAAATCTATAAATGTCCTATTATAGTCTTGTAAAATGCTATTTGTCTTAAGCCTTATTTGCTCTGGACTCTGTTCATAATCCTATAGCAGGCCTACATTTAGTAAAAATATTTGAGTAAGATTAGCTGCAGACTATAATAAAATATGCTCCAGTTAGAGATTTGTATAATAGTCATGACATTGTTATAGCAATTTTTGTTTTATTTTTTTAACCACAAACATAAAATGGGATATGTGTTTATTTTGTAAATTTTTTTTTCTCCTCAGATCTATAAGGTATACAGGACCAGTATCTTTGCTGTTACTTGTGTACTTATACCCACCTGGATTGTTCATTATTACGTCAAGTATCATGTGTCTGTAAGTATGTTTTAAGCATGTGCTTTTCAGAATTTATTTTTAATATTATGCAAAACAGACTCTTATGGGGTATGCTGTACTCCCTATTTATATAGTGGAAATAATCTGCCACTTAATAGCTGATTTTGAGGTACTTTGAATCCTTTTAATTAAAAGGTTTAATGAAGATTATAAGTAATTAAGTATGATTTTTCAAAAAAAAAAATTAGTCTTTAGCAGGGCACAGTGATAAAAGCCTATAATCCCAGCAACTCTGGAGGCTGAAGCAGAATCGCAAGTCCAAGGCCAGCTGGGGCAATTTATTAAGACCTCATCTCAAAATAAAAAGGCTGGGTGTATGCTTAGTGGTAGAAATCCTCTGGGTTCAATCCCCAGTATGATGAGGTATGTGTGGGGTATGTGTAGAGTAGTCTACAACTTAAAAATCCATTTCCTGGTAGAAATAGTGTTTAAATGATTAGAATGTGACTGACCTAATGATACTAGTGTATACAGAGAATCCTGAGCTGGAGAAGAAATAAAATAATAGAATGTTTTGAGCATAGATCTAATGTAAAATTCAAAATAGGCAAAGGTTATCTTTGTCATGATCCCGTTTTCATTTCCTTCATTTTTGTCTGATTTTTCATAATTCTCTTTCTTTAGAAACCAGGATAGCCAAAAGCTTGAACTTGTTAAGTGAAAGATCTTATATGGACTGATTGAATGGAGCCAGTTGCCATATTTTAAAGGATAGGGATAGCACAATCAGGTGCATGGTATTGGATCAAGGCGAGATGAGGGGGGGGATGTAATTTCTGGAATGGCATGGAAGGGGGAGCAACAGTGGCTGTGGTATGTGGAATGCTGGAACACAAACAGTGGGGAGGGCATTCTTGTAACTGAGTGAGGGGTTAGATCCTAAGTGGATTGTAGGGGAGAAGGCTGAGCACAGCTCTTGGGGAGCAGCAGTGGGAACAATCTGTTGTAGGAAGTGGAACTTAGTAGAGGAAGGAGGACATCTGGAGGAAAGGTGGTACGAGGCAGTGATGGAAGTGGCAACCCAGAGTAAGATGAGGAACCCAATGATTTGAGGTTATAATATTGGGGATATGGTAGTGGTAACAGTAGATTTGTTACCCCTAGGATGATTGATCAAATAAGTAAACATATTGATGATACTAGAACTCAGGATTCTCACTGTTTGTTGGAAAAAGAATTTACATATATGAAAAGAGAGAATTGGAAATATTGGTATAAACTTACCACTTTTACTATGTATCCTTAAATAGATATAGAAATAAATATTGGATATAAAGGTATGTATGCCTGTGTGTTTTCATTTCCTAGCTCTGTCTACTGAGAAGGCCTAACTAAGGCCCCTTAGTTATTAGGATGCCTACCAACCAGGTCATATTTTCTAAATGCATTTCCCAGTTGAAAAGCTGTAGAGCTTCTTGGAGAAATGGCTGATTCCAGGGCCAGAGCAGAGAGTACAAAATGGGTCAGAAAGTAAAGAAGTGCTCAAAGAATAATAGGGATATATGAAAAAGACACCGAGTCAGGTTGAAAGGACTCTGGATTTTTGAACATCAAAAAATAAATAATAATGGAATCATCTGAATAAATAAAATGAAAATCTGTGAGTTCATACTCATATAAATAAATTACTTAATGGTAGAAAAGAAAAACTTTTTGCAATAGATTGCTAAATAATAAATGGATGAGAAATGATAGAAAAGTCACCATTTGAGAATAATCATAGTAATATTTAATTACTATGTTAAAATTAACCTTAATCCTCAAAATACTTACTTGTTATAAAGGAAAAAAGAATAACTTTGTAGTGATGAAATCTGGCAGGCAGTACCTTAATGTTGTCAGTAATGGGACAAACTGAAATTATGTAATTCTTGAAAGGATGTGATAGAAGAAAACAGCATGAATTTGGGATATTTCTACCAGAAGTGCATAATCTGAATTCACTCAGGAGGAAATAAAAAACCCATATTGAGGGACTCTTCTGCATATTTATTGCTTGTTTCCTTCAAAAGTGTCTAGGTCATGAGACTTTGAATATCTGGTCTCATGAATATCTTAAAAAATTGTTCCAGACTGAAGAAGACTAAAGAGAGACTGCCAACTAAATGGAATTCTTGATTAATGGGCATAATCTCCTTAGTCAAAAGAACAAAGGTGACATTGGCAGTCAGAATTTTAAAGAGTCTACACAATCAGTGGAGAACAAGTCATGTAAGGGGTTTTCTGAGAAGTCCAAATAATTATTAAACAATAATTGAAATTGGGTGGGTTCTTTAAATCAAATAGATGAAGTGATGTATTCATGTTAGTTTCCTGATTTGATGGCTGTATTGTAATTATTTTAAGAATATTGCCTGTGGGAAATGTATAATAGAGTTACTGACCAGTCAGGCAATTTACTATAAAGTGATTCAAGAAGCCCATTGCAGTGGCTCATGCCTGTAATTCCAGCTGCTTGGGAGTATCTCAAGTTTAAAGCCAGCCTCAGCAACAGCGAGGCACTAAGCAACTCAGTAAGACTATGTCTATAAATAAAAAATACAAAAATGGTTGGGGATGTGGCTCAATGGTTGAGTGCCCCTGAGTTCAATCCCTTGTACCCCCCCAAAAAAAATGATTCAAGAAAAAATTTATTTTTGTCAATCTTGCAACTTTTCATAAGTTTAAAGTTATTTCAGAATAAAATCAAAACAAAAGTTAGGGTCTGCCTAACAAGTTATATATAATCTTGTTGAGATTTGCTTTCTCTTAGCCTGTTGAAAGAGGTGTGAAATAAATAAGGAAATCTGTTTGAGTTCTCCAAAAATCATCTCTTAACATGATTTGTTTTCTGTTGATTTTGTAGACTCTTTGATTGATGATGTCATCTTTGTTCTTTTCACTAAGGAAGTTATGTTCCTTGATAAATAATATAGAGTGCTTAGTACGTCCTCTTTCTTTATTGCTGAAGAAAAAAAATTCAAGAGTAAATTCCTGACTTTAAATGTGTATGATGTTAGACAATACATATGATTTAGGTAAGAGTATGGAGGAGAAAAGTTATTCCAGGTAGAAGGAAAGATATGGAGTCAGTAATGAGCATGAAAATGTTCCCAAGACTGAAAAGATGACTAGAATGGAAGGTTTCTGTTGATTTGGTAGGCTGTGATCAATTCATGGGAGGTCTTAAAAACCTTGGCAGAAGAAGTTGATTTGTATGTGTTAGGCTTTGGGAAGCTCTCCATTTTTAAATGGGAGAGTGACTTGATGAACGTAAGAAAAAACATTGATATCTAGGGTGAATTGAAGGGAGGAAAGTCTGACATCAGGTACATCAGGTGGAGGCTGTTGCAGTTTAGTAGATGGTAAAGTGATAGGAATCTGGTTAGTGTGAAGACAGCAGGAATGAAAAAAGAAAAGTGAAGCCAGGAGACATTTTTGAAGAAAAAAACATCTGAAGTTTACCAGCTGATTGGGTTAAGTATAAAGGCAAAGTTATGTCCTTTATGACTGTAAAATTTCTAGCCTTGGAGTTTAAGTGGAGAATCTAGAAGAGAGTGCTTTCTGGTGATAGGAAGAAAGTTAATTTGTTTAGGATCGTGTTCTGCCATAGCAATTTTTGGAGATATCCAAGTGGACATGGTCTGTTTTATGTGTTAAAATGTGAGATTATTTGGGTCTGGTAAAACCAACATAAAATCTTTATGCAACCAATAAAGGGAGATAACAATTTATATCTTCACAGGTCAGATAATAGTTTATATTTCTATTGTTGAAGGGTTTTAAAATGTTTTTATGTTTACCTATAAATCTATAGACCATTTCATATCATTATATTTCTATTTTATTTACTTTTTTACTACTTTAGCATGTAAGACCCTAGAAGAAAAAGATATTTCTTTATGATTTTTTAAATATTTGTTTTTTAATTGTAGTTGAACACAATATGTTTATCTTATTTATTTATTTTTATGCTGTGCTGAGGATTGAACCCAGGGCCTCGCACATGTGAGGCGAGCACTCTACTGCTGAGCTACAACCCTAGCCCCTTTATGATGTTTTTCTAATATCCAAAAGTGGATTTTATATACAGAAAGAACTGGTTACAGTTACTAGGAATATAATCTAATATTAGTTAGTTTTAAATTTTAAAAATCTATTTTTTCTTAATTCTTGTAAAATCCATTTTTAAAATTCTGTTAAATTATACAGCTAATAAAATAAGAACAGTCTGCTTTCTTTGTTCTCACCATCTTTGGATTAATTGGTGTTGAACTCTCCTAAAACAATTCCACTTACAAGTAAACATCAAATTCTCTTATAGGCTTTAAATGCTTTTATAGATTTTATATATTCAATTTTATTTTTAAGTATTTATAGGGTAAATTTTTTAAAATTTATGATCACAAGTCTAAATCAATTATACATTTTAATTAGAATCCTAAACCTAATCTGTTAAATCTTTTAATAGCCACATTATCTTACACAGCACACTCACTAATCAAAAGGATATTATATGGATTGTCCCATGTTTTCAGAACTTTTAAAAGTTGACATTTATCTATTTATACTTTGGGTTAATTTACTTTATATATCTATAACTAAATTTAGGATTTAAAAGATCTTATCCTCTAGGAGAAACAAATTTAACAAGCTGCAGTTACTAGGTTGATAATACAGTACATTAATATGCTTGCTTATCTGAGGGATTAACACTTTCAGGTGATTTTTCCTTAGCCAGTGTTAGACATTTAATTAATCGTTTTGTGCCAATAGAGGTCCCAAGGCCATTCACCTTATTCTTTCTCTTGATTTGGGTAAGCACAGGTCTGTGTCTTCAATAAGATTGTAACCAGTTTTCTTCAGCTAATTTTTTTGCTGCCTACCTGAATTCTACATCTCTCTGAGGAAATTTCAATGTCTTCTTGACTTTGGCCACAGTTATTAAAAGATTTTAGTCTTCACATGTATTCTCTCATACTCTAGTTCCTCATGTCTTAATATCCATGGCCTATGTATGCCAATGACCTTTAAATAGTCTGGTGGTGTATCTTGTACAGATGTACATGATTTGTAAGTACATTTATTCAACAGTTACTTAGCACCTCTTGTGTGCAAGGCACTGTTGTATTTATTATTAATTAACAAATTTATTTATTATTTTGGTACTAGGGATTGAATACAGAGGTGCTCAACCACCGAGCCACATTCCCAGCCCTTTTTTTATATTTATTTAGAGACAGGGCCTCCCTAAGTTGCTGAGGCCAGCTTTGAACTTGAGATCCTCCTGCCTCGGCCTCCTAAGCCTTGGGATTAGAGGCCTGTGCCACTGTGCCCAGCAAGGCACTGTTTTAAACACAGGGATACAGCAGTGAACATACCTGCCCCCACTAAATGCTTATTCCCATTTTGGAGACTGGCAGTAAATACATGAACAAAGAGGCATGTAATGAAAGCTACAGAAGGTGATCAAATCTCTATAATAAATATTAAGCAGGGTAAAAGATTAGAGAATGATGGGGGAGAGAAGGAGGAGGGGGAATATAACTCATTGGTAGAGTGCTTTCCTAGCATGCATGAGGCCTGGGTTCAATCCCTAGTACAAACAACAACAACAAAAAAAACAGGGCCAGTGTTTTAATTTGAGAAAGTGATATTTGAAAAGAAATAAATGAAATAAGGTCATGGGCCAAGCAGATATGTAGGAGAACATTTCAGGTAGAATAAGCAATAAGTATAAGGCTCTGAGGCATAAGCAGGTTTGACTGATTGGACTAATAGCTAGGGAGCCACTGAGGCTACAGTACAGTGAGGGAGGGAGATGAGTGATAAGAGATCAGACAGGTAGCCAAGGGCTGGGTCATGTCGAGTCTCAGAGATCACAGAAATGACTGAATTTTTCTCTTAAGAATTATGAAACTTTGAGCAGAGATATGGTACATCTTAAAAGTGTCACTCTGCCTGCATTGTAGAGGATACATAGTGGAAGCAGAAAGGTTAATAGGTGCTATTGAAATAGTCCAGGTGAAAAAAATAATAGAAGTTTGATCAGGGTGGTATTACTAGAAATGATGAGAAGCAATTGGATATAAGGTACATTATCAAGGTAAACCAACAGGATTTGCTGAGGGGTCAAGTCTGTTGGTCTTTGGAATGAGAAGTGTCATTTACTAAGATAGGGAACATGGGGTGGGACATTCTGGAGATGGGGAAGTTAATGGTTGGGACTGGTTGAATTTGAGATGCCTATTGATAGCCAAATAGAGATATTGAATAAAAAGTTGGATGTATGTATGAGTCTAGAGTTCTATGAAAGTTTGGGGCTTAAGTTAAAGCTTTGGATATGATTTATTTTATTTTTCAAACAAACTCAACACCATAATTAACAGTTACTTTCATTACAGAAAAAACCATATGCCATTGTTGAAAGGAAGCCCAGAATCTTCCCAGTAAGTCTCTAAACTCTTAAACTCTGAATTTTCTTTTAGTCATTATTTGTGCCCCACTTCCAGTGATCATTAGACTAAAATGTTCTTTTCCTCTGTCAGTTTTAAGTGTGTGTTTTCTCTCTCTCTCTCTCTCTCTCTCTCTCTCTCTCTCTCTCTCTCTCTCTCTGTGTGTGTGTGTTTTAAATTAGTATGAGGTAGCAACTACAATTGAAAATGGGGAGCGGACACACTAATTTTCAACATTCGTTTTATGACCTCATTTTCCTAAAGTGAGTTGAAGGTATCAACAGATTTTCACTGGTACTGTTTCATGTTGGATGAGGGACTTAGGGCACAAGGCTGAGCAGGCATCTGAGCACAGTGACAGTAACTGCATTTCTATTTTTTTCAAACTCTTAATTTTCTTGTGTGTTTTTTTTTTTTTTTTTTGGCCTCATTTTCAAAGTTTGACCTGAAGCTCTCTGTGAATTTAAAATACATTAATGTGCTTTTTAAATTTATGCTATTAAGGGAAGAATTTTCTAAAATGAGTTAATTCAACATAAAAGACTACTCACTGATCAGCTGGTATTTTTATTAGCTGTTGGTGAGGTTATTGTTTAGTATAGGAAAATAATACATGTTATGTTCATGTCCATTTCTAGTCAACAGATAATGAATAAACTATCATTAACTGTAAAATCTAATCATGAAACTCAAAATTCATTGACGTATTTCATAATAAATCATTATCTATTACATCAAGGGAATTTAAGGGAAAACCACCACAATTGGCTAACTGTCCTAGTTGTAACTCTGCTTTAGAAAAGAAGAGGATTTCTTCTTTTACTTTCTTATGCATATTTGATGTGTGTTAGGGCCTATGTTGTTTCAAAATAGTAAAATATCTTGCTGCTTTCATCAGTTGGGTAAATTATATTTATTCTTATATTCATATGTTTGCTCATTTTTTATTTTGCCATTTCTATTCAAAAGGTGAGCTGTGTTCAGAAGACCACATCAGTGATTCTATAGCATTTCTTTATTTTGGGGATTTTTTTTTTTCTTCCCTTTGCTGTGGTTTTTTACTGTGTCTGTACTGTTGACTCCCTAAGAATCTCCCTTTTTGAGAACTTGAAGACTGCTTATTTGTACATGTTTTAGAATAGGATAGGCAGTAGCAATCTTGTAAATCTTTGGCTTAACAAAACAAGTTTATTTCTTGTCATCACAAATGAGTGTGGATCAGGCAATCCACCTCAGAGTCTTATAGCTCTGCCTCTGGAAAAGAGATATCCAAGATTGTGGTAGGGGAAGAGAGCACTGGATGTCTAAGGGGATGATTTTTAAAGTAAAAGTTTGGAAGTAGCTTACATTACTTCTCAAATCCTACTGGCCAGAAAGAATTCCCATTGTCCCGAGTGTCTATGTGGTTTTTAATTTTTTTTCTTTTTTGCCATTTCCCTGACTCTCATACATGGTGGAATCTTTGCCACAGTCTGTACTTGCAGTCATCAGATAGTTTTTTACTTTCTTCTCCACATATATATACAGCATACTCAGTTCCTAGGGAGAAATCCCAAAGTCCTATTCCATCATGGTAGCCAGCACAAATTCATGATCTTCAGATAATTCTCAGAAGTATCTGTCAGGTTCAGATGTGATTTTTCTTGATTTGAGGATCAGTGAACCCAAAAGGCAAGTATTTGCCCTAACCACACCCATTGTTCAGTGGTAGACTGTGGGTAGCACAGCAGTCACTGGGTGTGGCGGTTCCGAAATCTTAGTAGTCAAATGCTCCTCTGTGTGCAAAGTTACTT
Organism: Urocitellus parryii; assembly: GCF_045843805.1. Lineage (NCBI taxonomy): Eukaryota > Metazoa > Chordata > Mammalia > Rodentia > Sciuridae > Urocitellus > Urocitellus parryii. The sequence continues at coordinate 172,737,287 of NC_135534.1, read as the reverse complement.
GAATAGGTACTGATTTTGTCTTCTAGATGGAACACCTTTGTTCCTTGTTTTTCCTGGTCCCTAGCTTTAACCATGGGGTTCTTTATTATCAACCTAGACCATCTGTAAATGGATATTGGGAAGCACACTCTCCTTAGCAGTTGTAGAGCCTTTAAAATATGCCTCCTGCTCACAGGTTGAATGCCAGAGGTGGTTTTATTTTCAAACATTCATAGGCTTCTGTAGTCTGTATGTTTGGCATCTTTGGCCATCCATTTCCCTTAACATTCAGCAAGCATAGAAAAATACCTGGTAGATCTCATCTGTTTGCTTCTATATGGAGGTCATCTGAAATAGAATGGTTCAAAGGCTATTTTCACTTCACTCTGGTCTTTGCCATGGGACTGAATCTCTCTTCTTCCTAAGTTTTAATGACATCTGTTGCTCAAAATCTGTTAACCATTACTATTTAGGAATTCCAAAGCAATTTGATTTTCTAGTACTACAAGATCCTGAATTTTTAGATTCTCTCCTTTTATTTCTCCTCTCAAATCATCCACTTCTTTCCCAAGCCCGTGTTTCTTGAAGTACATGCCCAAGGCAGCCAGTAGTATCCAAATACATATATATACTCTTTTTTTCTGAAAAGAAGTTCTCCTAGAACCTCAAGTTCATTAGGCACTTTGCTTCCAAGTTATTATAGGAGATGTTTTGCTAAGTAATTTGCCCTTGCCTTTTGTTTCCATCTTTTTAGCTTTGAGTGCCTGTGCCTTTGGCACCAAATGGCCAAACCAGGGCACTGTGGCTTGACTTTCATTATAGCAGCATTAAATGACTCAAGGCCCCAATTTTTTGCGCTACTGTGGTAACAAATTGTAATCAAAACATATGTGGCTTAAATATAAAACTAGATTGTTTCTTCATCAGATGACAGTTCTGAGCAGCACCGGTTCAGGAAATGGCAGGGTGGGAGTGAGGAATGGGACAGTTCTACTCTACTCAGTCACTTGGGAACTGTCAAACTGACAGAGAATCTGTTTTCTAAAACATATGCCTGAAATTGAAGCTAAGTAATTTGCTGAAAATTATACAGCTTGTTAACAGAGGGTCCAAGATTCTTCATACTTGGTTCTCACTTCAAAGCCCGTGCTCTTTGACCAGATAATGTGAATGCTAATTGTTCCATGCAAGGTCTGAACATAGACTAGAATAAAACTACCACTTCTGCAGACTTTAGATTTTTCTAATAAATACTTCTTCGTTTTCCCAGGGTGATACAATTCTGGAGACTGGAGAAGTAATTCCACCAATGAAAGAATATCCTGATCAACATCACTGATGACTACTTAAAACTTTCAAAGGTTTATGAGCCCAAGTTTGTTCCTATTGTTATATTTACTGAATATACTTCCTGGAAAAGTAACTTAATAAAGTTTATTCTCAGAAAAGTATTGTCATATTTCTTATAAAACATTGTACAACTTGCGATTCTTTGAATAATTTTAACAATAAGTAAAACCCAGAAATGCCAAAAAGTAATCCGGGCCTCCACCTACTTGTTCTGGCCATTTTGACTTGAGAAACAGGATGTAGAAAAGTAATTAGTCACTGATTTTCCCCCCTTACATAGTCTTTACTCCAGTTTTGTTGAGGGTATGCAACAGAGTAAAATATTGCAATAAGAAAATATAAAGACAAATTCCACACTTTTGTTTTTCATATTAAAAAATTTTTGTAGTTGTAGATGGACAGCATGCCGTTTTATTTTTATGTGGTGCTAAGGATGGAACCCAGTGCCTCACATGTGCTAAAAGCAAGTGCTCTGCTACTGAGCTACAAATCCAGTCCCTAGAGTATTTTTAATTAAGTATTTTAGAAACTAGATTGAAAAACTTTTCATTCTATCTCAGTAAGGATGGCCTTAGCCTAAGCAATTCCATTTTAAAAAAACCTACAGTCCCACCAGGCACCAGCTTATAGAGCCCTCCAATATTGTCATCAGGCATAGCCTGATAAAGACAAGTCACTTTCCACAACCCTGATAAAACTCAAAGTTAAGTCACTATCATTTGTCTTCACCCTGATATTGGATGGGAACCACCAAATTGTATGTCCTGACACTGGAATGAAAAAGTCACTAAGAAACCTGGTATCAGCCGATTGGGACTCAAAAGACGAGCAAAAGCCCCAAAATTTAGTATAAATGATGGAGCAAATGTACAGACATTCAGCCAGGCGACACTGATGCCCACATGCCAGAGAACCTGATGAGGACTCAGACATCCCAACCCTTATCTGCCTTATCTTCTGCATAGTCCTCAGTGCTCTCAAATTCTACAGCCACATCTTGACCCTGGTGAGAATGTTGACTTCTCCTTAAGACCCTCTCAACCAGCTGTCAGCTTCACCCCAGGAGAAGACTTTAGAGGTTCCTGACCTGATCACTGCAGTCTGAGTGAGTGCATCTGCTGGACTTACGCCCTAAGGCTTGAGACTTTAAGCTTAGCATGCAGGGGGAATGTCTTTAATAAGTCTGTCACGATTACATACGTTTGCAGTGCTTAGAATTAACTTAGAATTGTTTGCTTTGATTATATGTCTATTGCAGTACCCAGCATTAAAGACTGTCATTTTCTTGATTAAGAATCTATAGAGTGAAATTGAATGATTTGAGTGAATAAAGCATTGAAAAAGGCAGAAGTGCATGGACATTCTTTATTTCCCCCCATCGAATGCAGATGTCGCACCCTTGCCCATCCTGACAATCTCTGGTCTGACACTCAAAAGCTATAAGATCTATTTGAAAAATTATCCTGTTTGTGCTTATTATAAACAACTATACAAAAATAAATCTGGGAAGTGTGGATTTTACTTTTAAATCTACATAGGTGTCAGATAAGCATGAAGAAAAGAATTGTATTGCAGATAATTAAATCCAAAAGAACTACAAGTTTTCATTCATCCCGAAGATTTTGTCTGGGTATTCTTTCCTTAGCTGTCTTTGAGCAGCTACTGTTGAGGCATAGATGACATATCCCCAGGAGAGTAAAACGACAGCAAGCAGCAACTAAAACAAAAAACAAAAAAACCAAGAGGAAGTAAAAGAAGCAAAATATTTATATAAATGAGCGTGGTACTCCTGCTCCCGTCAAGTTACCACGTACCAGGTGAAAACGGGAATTATAGTAACAATCTAATAAATGGGAGTTCTAGGCGAGTACACCCAGCAGCTCTTACGTAAGAAGCGGAAGATCGTGTCCTCCAGGAAGAGGCGGAGTCGAGTTGAGGGAGTGAGACGCTTAATTCAGGAATGGGTTTTAGAGTTTCTGAGCGCTGAAGAATTAGGGGGCCTTCCTCCCGCGGGCCCAGGAAGTCGACATTGTAGGGCCCCGCCAGACACTGGACCTACCACTGAATAAATCCAGTCCAGGGTGCGGCGACTCACTGGCTTCATGGTAAGGAGGCGGCGGTCGTAAACGGGAATGCGCGGAAGCCTCAGGCTCTAAAGAAACCTCCGGGGCGGTGGCTGCTGGGCGGCAGCAGCCATCTTACAACCGGGCGCGAGCGCCCGCCCACGCGCATCTTGGAGCGCTTCCTAAGGGCCCAGCGGCCCACTTCCGCCCGGAGTTGGGCGCGGTCACGTGACCGGTGTTAGCCCGCCTTTCAGCGAGGGGGGTGAAATAAAGGAGAAAAATCTGTTTAAAATTGCTTTTCTGCTGCCAGAGATAGGCATGCCGCAACTGATTTCCTTTACAGATGTAGTGCAGTAGTGACTCAGAAAAATGTGCCATTGTGCGCGTTTAAAAGTTTGAGAAGTAATCCATGTTTTCATGTTACCCCGGTGTCTACGCTGGAAGAATTAACGTTTCCCCTTTGTTACCACATAATATAGAAGGTCGTGTGTTGTTCTTTGACACAAGCAGAAATACCACCATTTTATTTAACAGATGAATTGCTGGCCTCTTTGTTAACTGAACCCTCTGAGATAGTTATTGAGAATGCACAAGCTTGTTGATGTAAATTGTATTTCTAAGAAATATGTGGTGTTACCAGGCATAATGTACAAACCAATCAACAAGTGTTTGTTGAACGTTTGTTATGAGCTTAGAACCACATCTTGTGTGAGCTATTAGGCCCGAAGTACGGCAGTTTGGCTCGCGAGACCGAGTCTTAAGTTCAGTTCTAGAATGTTGGGGACGGTGACGTTTGAGGCCCCAGTGGTAGAATTTGGCAGTGGGCCGCCTTAGCTCAGACGTTCTTTCACGGTATAGCTTAGATACCATTTTAACAGGACTTTAAGCCAGATTTTGGGGAGTGGGAAAGGGAAAATCGGTTCTTAGAAAGAAAAACGTTGTTTGGGGAAGAGTTTGGGTAAGTATTTTTCCTCAAACCACAGATCGAGCCCTCTGAAGACTTTTAAGAATGCTGGTTGGGCTGTGGTTGTGGATCTCACTCGAATTCCGGTGTTAACTTCCTATCTGAGCTATCTGAGGTGGAACACTAGTTCCTTTATACATGGTAGAGATCATTTAGTAACTTCTCCCAGAGTTTGGTGGAGTTTGAATGTTATTTAGTTATTGTGCGTTTTGGGTAAGCTGGGAGCGAACATTTATTGTGTGACCCAGTAACCTCGAGTGATTTATCAATCGTGTGACACAGATCTGTGCCTCACAGGGTCTTGTTGCTCAACCCAGGGGAACTGAGCCAGGGGGGAAGGGCGGTGTCTTGGGTCTAATGCGTTAAACCCCGCCCTCAGTGCCGGCGCTTGTCTACTGCGCATGCGTTACGAAAGCTGCTGCTGTGTTTTGACGCGCCGGGGGTTGGGGGAGTGGGTCTCGCTTTCTGCCCCGCCCCCAAGCTGCTTTTGGTGATGAGCATTTTACGTCACAGGGGTCGCAGCAGCCGCCAGGGTCTCCGCTGTCTCGCGAGGAGGGTGAAGCGCCCCCGCCTACTCCCGCACCGGAGGGTAGGCGGAGAAGTCGCCGGGTACGCCTTCGTGGATCTTGCCGTCACCGACCTAGCCTCCTCGGCCGTGGGGAGCTTGCCTCCAGCGCCGCAGCCGGGCCTGCGCCGGCATCTTCCGAGGTGAGCCAGATCGGGAACAATGAGGCGCGGGGGTCGGAAGTGCTGGGCGAGCTGGCGCTCCCCTCTGGAGCGAGGCCCTTGCACGAGGGTTTGCGGCCTCGGGCCCCTTACGCCATCTGGGCCTCAGCAGGGTAAAGGGTCCTAGCAGGCGGCTCCTGCTGCGCACCTGTGGATTGGTGCGGGTGGGCGGGTGAGGGTTGCGTTTCCAACTAGCGCTCCCGAGGGGCGCGTGCTTAGCGGTGTACTGGAAAGAGCTTGGACTCTGGGAAAAAACAAACAACCGCTGAGTCTGAATCGTGGCTTTGCCGCTGATAGGGAGTGTGACCTTGGCCAAGTCCCCAAACCGCAGAACCCGTCTGTATAATGGGAATAACTGTTTTAGTTCGTGGTGGTTATGTAATAACACATGATGCATCCTCACCAGCGGCAGTTCTTAACCTAAGGAAGCCACTATCAGGGTGACTATTGGAGTTGTCTGTGCAGTGGTACACATTCTGGGCTGGGCTTGTCTGCCTGTGATTTCATCAACAATCCAGTTAGTTGCAGCTTTCCTCATTCGCAGACTAGAAGAGAACAGTGCTGAGATGAGGTGCACAATGATTTCAGAGGAAAAATGAATAGAATTTATAGTAGGTAATATACCTAGTTATTTAAGACAAATTAGAAGCAGCTCCCCAGGACTTAAGCTAATAATGGTGAGGCTTTTTTGTTTTGGAGGGCCTTTGTTTTTATTACATGAAATCCAAACCTCTGCTGTTGGCCACAGACAACCATGCTTATCTGGAATGAGTGGCATTAGAGGGGAAAGGTTTCTCAAGCATTTCTTTTTTATTGCTGGAATTGAAATGAAATTTGGTAAGATGTGATCAGTAAATTGTATAATTTTGTATACCCTTTTGAAATTGGTGATTACAATGCAGTTCAGAAAGGTGCAGAGATTTTTTTTTTTTTTTAAGTAACGAGTAGGACTGAGATTGTTTTTAATATTTTGGATGTCTTTCTAGTTCATCTACCTGTGAATCTTATTAAGGTATATTATGGTTATTTAATTATTATAGACTGTCCTCTGAGCACTTATCAGTTACCAAAATTAACTTTTATTTTCACATAGGGGAACAGTGTTGGGTTCTTTCTGTGTATCAAGAGTTGTGCTGAGTGTTACAGGAAATATATCTCTTCACACAACCACCTTTTCAAGTGAGTTTGAAAAGGTTGCTGTTACTTTGCCATTTTAGAATTGAGAAATTAGGTTTATAATTTAGGGTTTGAGAAATAACTTCCTCCATGTCATACAAGTAAGAAGTGGTTTGATTTTCAACATTGACAAGTGCTTTAGGATTAACATTAATTATTCAAATGTAATCAGATTAGTAAGTTTTATATCCAGTGATAATTTAAGGAATGCTATAGAAGATGACTTTATAGAAAGTCTGGCTTTATAAAATATAATTTTGCAGAGCAGTTTTATTTCATTTTCATAGCACATCTATGACCTTCTTTAGATTCTAGCCTCTCAATTCTTTATTTCCTCCATCTGTTTTCCTTAGATACCTCATGCCTGTTGATTTACCTTTAATTCCCCCTAATTATAACATGAAGAGTTCTTATCCTTGTTAGAACCAGCAAACAGATTTAAAGATTTGATAAAGGAAAGGTTTGGCTTAATCAGTTCATCCTCAAGATGAGAACTTTATTTTGGATTTGGGAGGCTTTTGAAGAAGTGGGGTCAGAAGAACTGATTAATCTCCTCTATGGGGAAATTAATTTGCATTCCTAATTCATAAAGTGCTAGAGAAACCTTTACACAGGTGTTTTTTCAACCTATAGCCCTAAGTGTGTTTACCATTAGGTCCATCTTTACAACCTAAATCTAGAATCTCTCCTGCAAACTTCCCAGTGTCCTAGCCATACCAATTTTATGCCTTAATTTTGTTTTTTAAACACCTTTGTTGAGCTATAACTTATATTCCATCATAAGCTTTGCCTATTCATGTAATTCAGTAGTTTTTAGTTTATTTAGAGTTGTGCAACTATCATCATAATTTAATTGTAGAAAGTTTTCACTATGCCAGAAAGAAACCTCATTACCAGCATTCATTCACTTTAGATTTCCCTATTCTGGACATTTCATATAAATGATATCATACCTTATGTGGGTTTTTTGTGGCTGATTATTTTTTTCATTTGACATTAAAAAAAAGGTTCATCCATTTTGTAACGTGTATCAGTATTTCTTTTTATTGCCAAATAATCCATTTTATATATAAACCACATTTTATTAATTTAATCCTGTTGATGGACATTTTACTTTCCACCTGTGAACTATTATGACTAAGGCTGCTGTGAATATTCACATGCAAATATTTGGACATGTGTTATTTATCTTGGGTAAATATCTAGATGTGGAATTCTTGGGTCATATATGATTTGTTTTAACAAACATTTTAACTTCAGTGATAATTTGGAAGAGGTAATTATCAGCAGATTTGAAATGATTTAAATATGACATATTTGATCTGCTTCATTTATCATAATTTCTGACAAATACCATTCCTTGTAGCTAAAGATATTCCTGTGTAGAAATACGAGAACTCTAAGTTACTCTTTTTACTTATGGTGGAGGATGTTGTTGGTCTGTCTTTAGTCATATGCTGTCAAAGTGGTTGATAGGCTATAAAAACTAGAGAAGAAATGACTTAAGATTTTATTTTTTAAAAAATCAAACTTTTAAAGATTTTGTTCTATTTGAATTTCAAGTTTAATATTAATGTCCAGGCTGGGGTTGTGACTCAGTGGTAGAGTACTTGCCTAGTAGATGCCAGGCACTGGGTTCGATCCTCAGCATCACATAAAGAAAATAAATAACTAAAATAAAGGTATTGTGTCCATCTACAACTAAAAATTAATAAAAAATAATGTCCTTTAATTTATTCTGGGTACCATATTTTTTGGAGGGTGGTAACAAGGGATTGAACTCAATGGCACTCAACCACTGAGCTAATTTCTCCAGCTCTTTTTTGTATTTTATTTAGAGGCAGGGTCTCATTGAGTTGTTTTAGCACCTTGCTTTTGTTGGCTGGCTTTGAATTCGGGGTCCTCCTTGATCCTGCTGCCTCAGCTCCCGAGCCACTGGGATTAAAGTCTTGCACCACCCTCCCAGCCAGGGTAGCAGTTTTTATGTGAACAAGAAATGTTCAGTAAATACTAAAATTCTACCCTCCAAAGAAACAAATTAAGATAAAATGTATTTATTAGAAATTCACCAGCCTTTTTTTTTCAAATATAATAATCCCCTTACCCAGAGGGTAAAATTAAAATATAGAGTTAATGTGAATTTCTTTGTTTTACAGAACTAGTTTTAGGTGAAACCTGGTCTTTAGTCCAGGTCATCTGATAACCCCTTCAGTTCCCTTCCTATTTTTGCCTATTCCTTCCCTCTAAGCCATACACACTATCCCTGGATCCTGCATGTTTTTATGCCCCCTCCCTACAATAGGTGGATTAAAAAAGCATTATAAGTAGAAGGAGATGCTGAGAAATGTATGCAGTAAAAAGTTTAGAATACAAATAATACTGAAAAGGGTTGGGAATATAGCTTAGTAGTTGAGCACTTAACTAGTATAGTGAGACCCTGGGTTCCCAGTACCACAAATAAAAAAACAAATGGACAAACACAGTTAGTATTACGTATGTATAATTGTTTTTCCAGACCTGGTAAATAATGAAAAACAGGGATTTTTGTATTTCCAATCCAGAAAATAGAAGATTAGATGTATTTGAACCCTTGAAGGAACATTTATTCATTATTAATTGATTACCTTTTAAGTTATGATTCTGGGAAAACAAAGATGCCCTAAATGAGCAAATTTAATTTGAAATACATGGTGGAATTTTTCACTAATACAAGTGTTGTAAGGTTTTTCTTTTTTATAGTTGTTAGGGGCAATGAGTTTTTATTATTTAGAAAATTGCAGTTCTGTTATTTAACTAACTTAGCATTTGGCTAGTGATGGAACTTGCTATGATAGAGGAGCAGAAGAATATGAATAATAGGCCTAGGGAAACATGAAGAAATTAATATTTAATATATGCAAAATAATAAGTGCAGAATTTAGCAAAATAAGATTTATAGATAGCAAGTTCAGAATTAATGCATGTTAGATTTCAGACTGGCAGATTTATTTTGTAACTTACTGATATAAACTGATGAATTTAAAGAAAACAAATCTTTAAGATCCTTATGATCCCTGTGGGCAAAGATAATAGGAAAGGGGACTGAAAACATGATTTCAAGATACTTTGTGGTGGTTTGACTTTTGGGTTAAAAAAAGGCTAAGGAAGGGTTCTTAGAAAGGAATCAGTGATTAACTGAACATAATAGTGTAGTAACAAAAGTGTCAAAATAGTAATGATAGTATAATAACTGCAGCTGATGTTTACTTAGCAGTTACTATGAGCCAGGTACTGCCCTTGAGTGTTTTTAATATTTATTTCACTTAATCCTTACTAAAAGATTGTTTCAGTGAATCTTTCACTGAAAATCATAGAATTAGTTTAAATAGATAAATTTTATTTAAATTAGCTCACTAAAGCTGTCTTTAAAAAGTACATATACAGTATTACCACAAGTAAAATAAAAGGGTAGTATATAATATTAGGGGCATGTGTATATGAAAGCCATAAAACTGTGCATAAAAATGAAATAAGTTTAAGGCTGTGGTGGCTTTGCTTTTATTTTCCAGAGAGAAGGATAAGAGGGGAAGGGATGTTTTAAAACATGTTAGTTGTTAAATCTGAATAATAGATACATGAGCACTTGTTATATTTTCTCTTGTACTTTTAGTGCATGTCAACTGTTTCTCAATTTATTTTTTAAAAGAATAATAAAATGTTACATAGTATTTTTGAGCACTTATTATGTACCAGGCCCCCTTTCTGATGGCCTTTTACATCTTTACAAACCCATGAGGCGAATTCTGTTGTCACTGACCTACAGATGATATTAAAGCATAGAGATAGTAACACTTGATAGTATGCCACAGGATTCAATCTTGGAAATCTGACTTTTCAGGGCTTGTGCTTTAAGCACTATATTATTATGCTACAATGCCTCCTTATAGTAAAATAAAAATAAGCCGCTCGAGTGTTTTCATGAAGTGTGTTCCAAGGTTTTTATTTTTGTTTTTGTTCAGATTTTGTAGTCATTACTCTTTATCTGGTTACTGATATATTTCTTTCCCTTTTACAGATAATGGCATCAGCTGCTAAAGAATTTAAAATGGACAACTTTTCACCTAAAGCTGGCACTAGCAAATTGCAACAGACAGTACCAGCTGATGCATCTCCTGATTCTAAGTGTCCTATATGCTTGGATAGATTTGATAATGTGTCTTACTTAGATCGCTGCTTACACAAGTTCTGTTTTCGCTGTGTTCAGGAGTGGTCAAAAAACAAAGCTGAATGTCCACTATGTAAACAGCCCTTTGATTCTATTTTTCATTCTGTGAGGGCAGAAGATGACTTCAAGGAGTATGTCCTAAGACCTTCATATAATGGTTCTTTTGCCACCCCTGAAGTTCGACGATTTCGCTACCGTACAACAATGACAAGGGAAAGAAATGCTTCTGTTTATTCACCTAGTAGTACCATGAATAGAAGAACAACTACTCCACCAGATAGTGGAGTGCTGTTTGAAGGGTTAGGCATTTCATCAAGACCTAGAGGTGTTGAAATTCCTCAACTTATGAGACAGATTTCATTGAGGCAATCTACTGCAGATGAAAGGCCTTTGCGGAAAATTCAAGAACAAGATATTATTAATTTTAGACGAACTCTCTATCGTGCTGGTGCTCGAGTTAGAAATATAGAAGATGGTGGTCGCTATAGGGATATTTCAGCTGAATTTTTCCGTAGGAATCCAGCTTGTCTTCACAGGTTAGTCCCTTGGTTAAAACGTGAACTTACAGTTCTTTTTGGAGCTCATGGATCTTTAGTCAATATTGTCCAGCACATCATCATGAGTAATGTTACTCGCTATGACTTGGAGAGTCAGGCATTTGTGTCTGATTTAAGACCATTTTTACTTAACCGAACTGAGCATTTTATACATGAGTTTATCAGTTTTGCTCGATCTCCTTTTAACATGGCAGCTTTTGACCAACATGCTAATTATGATTGCCCTGCTCCATCATATGAAGAAGGTAGCCATTCTGATTCTTCAGTCATAACAATATCTCCAGATGAGACTGAGACCCAAGAGCTGGATATTAATGTAGCCACTGTTAGTCAGGCACCTTGGGATGATGAAACTCCAGGACCATCTTACTCAAGCTCAGAGCAGGTACATGTTGCCATGTCTTCCCTTTTAAATACTTCTGACAGTTCAGATGAAGAACTTGTCACAGAAGGAGCCACGTCTCAGATACAAGGAGTACAAACCAATGAAGACCTAAATAATGACAGTGATTCTTCTTCAGATAATTGTGTCATTGTTGGGTTTGTTAAACCACTAGCTGAGAGGACGCCGGAACTTGTTGAACTGTCCTCAGATTCCGAGGAGTTAGGCTCTTATGAGAAAATAGAAACAGGGAAGACACAAGAACAAGAGCACTCTTACAGTACTGGTGATAGTGATGTTAGTAGATGTTCATCTCCACACTCTGTTCTTGGAAAAGATGAGCAAATGAATAAAGGTCATTGTGATTCTGGTACAAGAATCAAATCAAGGAAGGAAGAGAAACGATCTACATCATTGTCATCTCCTAGAGACCTGAGCTCATCTATGAGAGGAGACAGAGTATATTCCCCGTATAACCATAGACACAGAAAGAGGGGAAGATCCAGAAGTTCGGATTCTCGTTCCCAGAGTAGAAGTGGGCACGATCAGAGGAATCATAGAAGGCATCACGGGAAGAAAAGAATGAAGAGCAAACGATCCAGAAGCAGGGAGAGTAGCAGACCTAGAGGAAGAAGAGACAAAAAGAGATCAAGAACTAGAGATAGCAGTTGGTCAAGAAGAAGCCAAACTCTTTCTCTAAGTAGTGAAAGCACAAGCAGATCAAGATCTCGTAGCAGTGATCATGGCAAAAGAAGATCACGGAGCAGAAATAGAGATCGCTATTATTTAAGAAATAATTATGGAAGTAGATATAAGTGGGAGTATACATATTACAGTAGAAACAAGGACAGGGACGGTTATGAATCGTCTTACAGAAGGAGGACTCTGTCCAGAGCCCATTATTCTAGACAATCTTCAAGTCCAGAATTTAGAATTCAGTCCTTTTCTGAAAGAACAAATGCTAGGAAAAAGAATAATCACAGTGAAAGGAAGTATTATTATTATGAAAGGCACAGATCGAGGAGCCTTTCTAGTAATAGGTCAAGGACTGCATCTACAGGGCCTGACCGGGTGAGAAACGAAAAGCCTGGAGGGAAACGAAAATATAAAACACGGCATTTGGAGGGTACTAATGAAGTTGCTCAACCATCTCGTGACTTTGCTTCTAAAGTAAAGGATAGTCATTACCAAAAATCTTCATCAAAATTGGATGGAAATTACAAAAATGAGAGTGACAGCTTTTCAGACAGCCGATCATCAGAGAGAGAAACAAAACCCAAGAAAAGAAAAAGAAGAACCCGGAGCTTAAGTGTAGAGATAGTCTATGAAGGGAAAGCTACTGATACAACTAAACATCATAAAAAGAAAAAGAAGAAACATAAGAAGAAGCATAGGAAACATCATGGAGATAATATTTCACGTTCCCCAGTTGTTATTACTATTGACAGTGATAGTGATAAAGATTCTGAAGTGAAGGCAGATATGGAAGAATGTGACAATAATTGTCCTCAAGACCCTTTACAAAATGAGTTTTTGGCTCCTTCCTTGGAACCATTTGAAACTAAAGATGTAGTCACAATAGAAGATGAATTTGGTGTCCTGGACAAGGAGTGTGATATCACCACACTTACCAACAACTTGAATAATGCCAATAAGACTGTGGATAATATTCCGCCCCAGCCAACTTCAGTTGAACAAACTCTTGATGTAAGAGAAGAGAGCACCTTTGCCTCTGATTTGGAAAACCAGCCCAGTAGTGTTGTATCTATTCAAACTGAGCCATCAAGGCAATTGCCATCTCCACGGACATCATTAATGTCATTGTCTCTCCATAGAGATTGATGTCTTAAAACTGCCAAAGCATCTCATTGAGGATTTTGATGGTATAGAAAGGAACGTTGTTATCTATTACAGTCTATTTAAAGATGACTTTTGGTGAAAACTCTTCCCCTTTAAAATATTTTAAGTGATTTTTTTTTTTGTGTGTTAATTTGTAAAAATCATTATTTGTTCAAAAAGTATGTATGTCCCACCCTCAGAGATAAGCACTTTTAAGTAAAGAAAATGATATTGCTAGTGGTTTATTTAAAACTTTGGATCCTTTTTAAATAAAAAGTGTAAATTTTAGAAATTATTTCATAAAGCCATATGGTATTGACATATTTTTAAGGTAGTCAATGAGTATTTTTGAATTTTTTTTTTTTTGAAAGTTATTCTGGAAATGTGTTATAAGCTAGGAGAGTCCCTTTGGACAGTCTTTATTTTTCCTCTTAAAATTTGTATGATTCAAAACATTTCTTCAGGCTGAATTGAAGCATTTTAATCTACAGTTTATCTTGACTTCTGCCAAAAGGAAAATTTAGTATCCTTTATATACTTGTTTATCTGGACTGCCAGTAAAACGTGTATTCAACAAAAGAAAATAAAATAGTAACATTTAAAACAAGAATTCAGGAGTTTTCCTATGCAATAGTAAAATATATGTGTGTGTATATATATATTATTGGAGTAAAATTGGTGAAAATAGATGATCAGCATTTATAGATGTCTCAGTTTCAATGATTATTTTAGTTACTTAATCTGATTTTGAGTATCTTGCTTTCCGTCTTCAGCAGAATGCAGTTTTGGAGGATTTGGCTTATTAGAGAAACAAAAAAAGCTATTAACCAAACTTTGTGTTATTTTTTATCTTGTTTTAGAGAAGATAAAACTGCTCTACATCTAGCCTAATGTAAGATTGCTAGAGAACAGTAGAACTTGAATTAAATCTAAATTGAGCCTTCAATTTGCCTTACTCTACTCCATTCATTCTTCATTGGAAATTGGAATGTCTGTTGTGTGGCAGGGTCTGATTAGATTTTAATGGTAGAGCAAAGCATATATATCTCCTACCTTTGTGGGACTTATAATAGATTGTTGATTTAAGACAATATATTTGTAAATATAACATTACAAATTACAACAAGTTCCAAGTACATAATAGGGACCTTATCTCAGGTGGAAGTGATAGTTGGAGACTAGAAAACAAGTAGACACTGAGTAGTTTCTGTTAACAAAGAAAAACCTGTGCAATGATCAGAAGTTAGAAGGGGAGCCCAGCATATCCCAAGAACTAAAAGAAGGCAGGGTTAGCCAAAGGACAGTTTGGGAGCAGGTTTTGTAGACCATGTTAAGAATTCATTTATCCTAAAGGGCATGGAAAAATGGTTTAAAATTAGAAAAATCTAAGGGGAGTTTTTTAGTTAACTCAGCCATTGATAAATAATGGGAAGACTATAGTTAATCAAGGAATAAACTTTGAATTATAAAATTACTTTGTAGCTAAGGTGTTCGAGCTCAAAATGCTCATCTTTGATTCCTTTTTCAGCCTTCTCATCAAATCACCAAATCTCTTTACTAAATATTTCTATTGTGTGTCTATCATCCCAGTTTCAGCAGCAGAGATTTCTGCCATAGTGGGTCTCCCTAGTATCTACTGTTGCTCCATACCCACCTATTTCCCTCATCTATTCTTTTTTGTAAAAAGTTTATGAATATTTAAGTTGTTAATGGACCTTTATTTATGTGTGATGCTGAGAATCAACCCAGTGCCTTCCACATGCTAGGCCACTGAGCCACAACCCTAGACTGCCTATCCTTTTTTTAAATTATATTTATTTTTTAGTTGTAGTTGGACACAATACCTTTATTTATTTTTATGTGGTACTGAGGATCGAACCCAGGGTCTCACACTTGCTAGGCCAGTGCTCTACCTCTGAGCCACAAACCCAGCCCCTCCCATGCCTATCTATTCTTGAAGTATTCAAGAGATCTTTAAAAATTTTTTTTGTTTTGTTTTCATTGTCCTACTTAAAATCCTTTAGTAACTCCCCATTATTCTTAGGATATTAAAAGCAGACAAAAAAAAAATCCAGCAACATGGTAATGGTCTATAAATCTGTGTGCTTGATCAAGCTCCAATCCATCCTTCATTATGTTTCTCTTACCTCCTTTCCTCCCTCAAGCCACACTAGCCTGGTTCAGGTCTGTGGAGGTGCTGTGCCTTGGTATATAGAACCTTCATATATGGCATGTTTCTCCTCCTGGGAACTTAACTCTCCTGGCTGACACCAAGGTGTGCCTCTTACCTATTTAGGTGCTAGAGATTTTTTAAATAGGCTGACTGTTGTCTACTTTCAGGATGCTTCACTATCTATAAACTTCAACCTAGTAGCATATTATTATTTTCATCTGAATTTGGTGTCCAGTATTTTATCTCAGGTTTTCAGTAGTTTTTGTAACTTGATTTCATTTTGATCTAAGAGAAATGCAACCAAGCCTTTTGTGCTTACTCACTAATTATGAGTTCACAAACACAAAAACTTGTTACTACCTAGTTTTAAGTTCTACTTCCTCAGCTCTCTGGGTTAGCCAGTCCAAGGGCTTCATTAGCCCATCCATTCTCTAGTAGGAGTAGTGTGTACAAAGGTGCAGGGACTTGTTGGAAATTCTTCCCTTATGAAGAGTAATTTCAGTCCTCTGTCATTTTGGGCATTGACAACACCAAACCTTTAGTACCACATCTCTGGACTTTATAAGTTTTTCAGAAGGCACTTAGGTTGTTGGAACCCAAGTTTGATCTAGTTTGGATTATCCCTAGGCCCAATCTCTAACCATCAGAGTAAGGAGTGGGAAGTAGAATTCTTCTGTGGTATCATTCAGAGCATTGAAAGATCTGTTTGTAACTAAGTTTGTTATACCTAAATCAAGGTGAAATGTTAACTGATCAAATTGCTGTAATAATGTAGATGTCATTGAGATTGAAATTTATGTGCCCCTCCCCCGGAAGGCTCCAATCTGGGATTTTATTTTTTGTTTTCCTTAATCTGAAATTTAGTTCTTTTTTAGCCTTTGTCTTTCATATAACATTTGATACTACATTTTATAGAATGTCCCTCAGTTTCTGATTTTATTTACAATTACATTCAGATTGTGTATTTAGGGCTAGAATACTACATACATGGTATTGTATCAATATCATCTGGAGGCACCTGTTCGTCCCTTGTGATATTAATTTTGATCATATGGTTATGTTGTACAGTATCTCCACTGTCAGATTTTTTTCCTTTGTAATTAATTTGTAGGGAGATTCTTTGAAATGTATGTAACATGTAAGCATGCTGTTGCTTATGTGAATTTACCCTTGTCTAAATTTTACCATTCTCGATGCTTCTTGGCTGAATCAATTTTTTACTGTGATGGTTTTAAAAATGGTGATTTTTCTAACTCCACATTTTGTTTTATAGGTGGCATTTTTCTGTAAGTAGTTTTCCCTTTGTTTATCTAGTGTGGACCTATGGATCCTTATTTTATGCAATGGGTTGCATTCATTAATGTCAGTGCTCAAATTTTCCTGTAGTTAGCCAGCGAGAGCATCTTCAAACTAGCTTCTGTGTACTTTGAATATATTCCATCATTTTTTAAGCATTCAGTTTTCTGGTGTAACAAGAATATTCCAGTCTCATTGTTTACCTTCTCTGAAGTCAAGCATTTCTTTAAGGAACTTGAGGGGCACTCTGCTTTTATCCATTACTTGTGGACTTTATAGTTCACCTCTGAGGACAATCTTGTTTCCCAAATTTATTCAAAAAGCTCTACTATAATTCCTACATACTGTTATCAGTGATCAATCTAGATTAACAAGAACCTTGTCATCCTTAAAGTGTACCTTCTTGCTTGAAGAGAAAACTGCCCAAATCTCTGCTTGACTTTTAAAGGTTGTTTAAATCATTTTTTTTAACTTTTACCTCTATTTTCCCTAGATTACACTGTGTTCATTTCCACCACTGAACACCTTGTTCATTCTTTTGTAATTACCCGAAAATTACTTTGTCTCCCTAGCCATCCAGCACTTTTAAAGAAAGTTTCTTAAATTGTGTCTTAAGTTTTTCCAAAATCAATTAACACTTCTCTGCAATATTTGTTTTTTCATAACCATATATTTACATTATTAAACCATTTCATAAAAACCTTAACTACATACTAGACACTGCACAACAGATGCTAGGCATTGTGGAGTGATGTAAGATAGGACTCTGGCCTCATTGGTGAGTTCAAGTACAGAGAATTGCTAGATGCATCAGTGGCCTTATCTATAAAGTGCATTAAAGCTCAACATAGTGAACTAAGTCTGCCCAGAGGCAGCAGCAAAGTCTAAATTGGCAAATAGCATTGGATCTTGAATTCAAGAACATTGCAAGGCCTACAGTGGGCAGAGGAGGAATTTTACATTCCAGCTTGGGGGACAGTTCTGCAATACCACAGATTTGTGACCATGTGATGTAGTTGGAACAGTACAATATTTAAGAATTGCTGGAATGAAGTGTGAATAGGATGTGATATGAAAGTTAGTAGTAGTCTGAACAAAGTATTGAACACCACCTACAAAGATTTCATTTGATTCTGTAAGAGGGAAGAATTTGGGGCAAAGGAGTATAATGAAGTTCTTTTGTATGTTCAGAAATATTAATGAGGGAGTTGAAGTTGGAAGTATGAAGAAATCAGATTATTATATCATCCAGCTGGCCTGAGGAAGTCAGTCATGAGAGCAATTTCAGTAGAATAAAGTGAATTTATTTTATAGAAGGATGCAAAACTGAGTAAGTGGAGTGTTGAGGCCTAGCTAAGAAAGGGAAAGGAAGAGTATAGAGTTGAAACTAGAGGAGTATAAGCTCAAAGGAAGGTTTGTGTTGTTTTAAATTTAAAGTGGGTCTTTTTTTTTTTTTTTTTTGAAAAAAAGACCCCTGGAGCCAGACATGTTGAAAATAAAGGAACAGAAAGGGATGAATCAAAGCTCTGTATGGAAAAACATCCAAAACATGGGTGAGTGAAGTAATGGATAGAAGCAGAGGCAAGTCATACTCTCAAATGGCAGAAGGAGGTGAAAATGGACAGATATTTGTGGGTAGATGTACTAAGGTAGGTAGTACATGCCATGAAGCCTCTGTATTAGGAAGAATGCCATCCAAGAATGAATGATGTGTGGGGAGTAGGATTGGGCTTGAGACGAATAAAAAACCCCTTACAGAGCATGGAGAAAACCTTGCTGATTAGTGTTGAGGCTTCTCTGGTGGGGATATTTAAATCTGGGAAAGAGATTTGTAATTTTTTTTTTCTTGGCTTGGTGTAATATTCAATGCTGGGAGTAGAAGCAGGAATTGTTTGAGATGTAGTCCACATTCCATATTCATATAGAGATGGGTTTATCTGTAAAGTTCGGCTGGATGTGAGCAGTAAACACATGGGCAAGAGATGTGGAAAATACTGTGGAGAGCAGCTGAACTGATGCATCCTGGTGTTGGGTTGCATAGGGCAGGAGGTGAAATAAGAGGTGACCTGCATTCTTGGAGAACAGAGAAATATCAAGGGATTTGTTTTCCAGTGAGATTCAAGTAGGTATAGGGACAGGAATAAGATGACAAAAAATGTTTCAGCGTGCTTAACTCTAGTGTGCTCAAGTTTGAAGTGTGGCTGAGATGAAATGGGTGGAGGCAAAGGTGATTGGAATTGAAGGTAATGATCTGCAAGGTCGTTAAGTGTCCTCTAAATGAATAACCCTCAGCGATGGCAAGAGAGGAGGGAAAAAAAAAACCTAGTTGAGTCACATGGATTAAATTCTATTCTTTATGGGCTGGGGATGTGGCTCAAGCGGTAGCGCGCTCGCCTGGCATGCGTGCGGCCCGGGTTCGATCCTCAGCACCACATACCAACAAAGATGTTGTGTCCGCCGAGAACTAGAAAATAAATATTAAAAAAAATTCTCTCTCTCTCTCTCTCTCTCTCTCTCTCTCTCTCTCTCTCTCTCTCTCTCTCTCTCTCTCTCTCTCTTAAGAAAAAAAAATTCTATTCTTTATATGTGTTTCTTTACAGCAGTTGGCAAGTGCACACAAGTAATTAAAATTGAGTAATAATAAAAAATTACTTAATCATCCTGGGTATTTTAGTCAATACCGGAGCCACATAGGTATGGAAAATAGCAAGCAGGATATGGTTATCTTAAAAAGTACAGTAAGTGTCAGGTGCGGTGTAGGGGAGGGGTGAGGCAGGAGGATTGCAAGTTCAAAGCCATCCTCACAATTTAGGGAGGCTTTATGTAACCTAGCAAGACCTTGCCTCAAAATAAACAATAAAAAGGGCTGGGGATGTGGCTTAGTGGTTAAATGCCTCTGGGTTCAATCCCTGGTACAAAACCACCAAAAAAAGACTCGCTTTTTTTTTTTTTTTTTTTTAAAGTATGGTAAGATTGGGTGTTATAATGTAACAAAAATTAGTAAATTCTTTTCTGCTTTCCCTACAAGGATATTGGGGGGTGGTAAATACCATTGGATCTGACTAATAAAACAGGTAAATGGAATTCAAGTGAGACTAAGATTTGTCTAAATTCCTCCCTGTAGAATCTGCATCTATGATTGCTCTAGAACACTTGAGTGATATATTTCTGTATACACACAAGGGAGTAAAACAAGACATGTTATACTATTTGCCTGGAGGAGGCTGCTTATCTGCATGACCATCTTCATTTTAAATAGGTAAATATCTCTCTTAGAAAGAAGGTCTTTGCTTTTCTACCTGTAAAATGTATTTGCTCATCAAACATTGGGTACTTATAATCCAAGACTATAATAAATCCTAGGGATATAAAGGGTGAGTAGGATGGAACCTATGGGAATTTTATTTTATGTTACTAGAAATTAAACCCAGGGCCTTGCACATGCCAGGCCAGTGCTCTACCACTGAGCTACAGCCCCAGCCCACCAAAAGGAATTTTAAAGGTGTGAGTGAAACAATTAGATTTGTTCCTAAGAAACAACTAGCATTAATGAAGAAGAAAATTTGGAGCCAGTAAAGTCTTGCTAAAAGACACTAAAGAACCTCTTTGAAGTAGCTCAAAACTAGAAGTCAGAAGAGCCTGTGACAATAGAGATCCAGAGAAAAAGATGGATTCAAGAGATTTCTGAGGTAGATTAGACAAGATTTGGGCGACATTTAGTTGGACATGGGCTGTGAGGAAGAGTTAGTCTAGGATGACCAAATGATGGTGAGAATTTGGTACATGAAGACATCAATATCCAAGGTAGGAAATACAGAATAGGGATAGATTGGAAAGGGAAATGGATTCAGTTTGAGACTTGGGTGCCTCAAGCTGTGTTGTCCAATATAGTAACTACTATCGAGCACTTGAAATATACCTTGTAAAAATGACAAACTGAACTTTATATTTTATTTAGTTTGAATTTAAATAGCCACAAAAGACCAGGTGTGGTGGTATATACCTCTAATCCCAGCTACTTGGGAGTCTGAAGTAGAGGGATTCCAAGTTTGAGGCCAGCCTGGGCAAGACCTGTTTCAATTTTTTAAAAATAAAATTATAATGGTTGGAGATGTAGCTTAGTGGTAGTGTGCCTCTGGTTAAATTCCTATTACAATAAATAAATAAATAAAAATAAAGAAGTGGTCTGTACAAAAACAAGATTTGGCATGCAAGCTGAAGTTTCCTTGTGCTACTTGAAGTAGCAAGCCTTATTCTGGATGAGCCCAACTCTCCCATTGTGCCTCTGATCCTGCCATGTGTTCCTGAAGGAAATCAGTAACTGTAGATTGGTGTTGCCATAAAAGCAGCCATCAGTCTCAATTTTTTGTTGCTATTGGTCTTAGAGATAAGGGTCAGGTCCCCATTCCTGTGGTGTTGAAAATTAAACACCTGAGAAATGCTGAGGCAAGTTTAGGAAGCAAGTTTTACTTAAGAGAGGGACAGAGTAGCAGACTTCTCCTTAACAAGGGGGCCCAGAGCTGGGTGCTGATGGGAGTGGGTGTGTCTTGCTCTTTTACCTTCTCTTCTCTGTGTACTTGCCTAAGGGCAGGAAGGAGCTGCAACTCCTTGTACTGGGAAGTGCAATCCCTGAAGTTAGCTATTAGCCACCCCTAATGTCTTGTCTTTGATACCAGGCCCTCATCTTAACCCCCATCATTCATTATTTACACTGACTGCCAGACCTTTGCCCCCTGCCTCAGTTTGTTGAAGAATGTGACATTTCTTGTCCCTTCAGGCCCAGCAGGACTGCAGGCAGATTGCTTTTTGGCACAGAAAGCATATGGAGGTTCAATACATTGGGCTCATTTTATAGAATTATTCTCTTCACTTCAGGTTCCGACCATCCTCATCTATTTGTCCTCTTACAGTATGATACATAAGTAGGCAAGTTTTTTTCTGGTGGTGTTTCTCATTGCATTTGTTATATTGGGTCTTTCACACCTTTTCCTCATTAAACTTCCCATTTCTACCACCTACTTTCACTAATTAGCTGGGCATTTCTGGTCAGTGCTAGGCTAAAACACAAACCCTGTTTGCCAAAAACAATACCTCTCCAGGCATGCCTTTAGTCCCAGCAGCTCTGGAGTCTGAAGCAGGAAGATCCCAAATTCAAAGCCAGTCTCAGCAATTTGGTGAGGCCCCATCTCTAAATAAAATATTAAAATGGGCTAGGGATGTGGCTTAATGGTTAAGTGCCCCTGGGTTCAATCTCTGGTACCAAAAAGAAAGGACGGGGGGGGGGGGGGGGACGACAAAACAATATTTCACATTTGTTAGAAACCTACCTGTCTGGTTGGTCTTGACTAACATTCTCAAGTGTCTTTAGGTAAGTGTGAGTCTTCCTTCCGATCTAAGGTGGCCTCAATTAGGGGTACTGGTCTCCATGTTTTCTTGTCTTTGAGCAAATTATTCTGAGCTGTTTTACATGGTGATCACAGGAGTCCACTCGAGCGAGAGCAGGTTCAGAATAAACACCTTCCCTTCTACCTTCTATTGCCTATAGTAAAGACTTGAGGTGAGAATAGATTCAAGGTCTGAGGTTGTGAAGTAGTGGTAGAGCACTCGCCTTGCATGTTCAAGACCCTGAGTTTGATCCTCAGCACCACATGAACATAAGTAAAATAAGGGTAGTGTCCAACTACAACTAAAATGAATATTAAAAAAGAGAATACATTCAAGGAGAGGTGGGGGGAAGTCTCTATTGCATATAGGAGGAACTACAACATTACATCATAAAAAGGTATAAATATTGGAAAACTGAAGAATTACTTTCATGATGGACCACAGTATCTATTTTTCTCTCCACTCAATTTTCTTTCTGTTTATCTCTGGTTCTCAAACATTAGCTTACTTCAAAGTCAACTGATGGGTTTATTGAAATATATTTTTTGGTCTCCACTCCTGGAGTTTTTGGTTCAGAAGATATTAGATGCCAAGAATTTACTTTTCCAACATGTTTCCAGAGTTCTGATGCTGATGGCTTATAGGCTATAGCTGGAGAAGTCTTCTAAATGAATCCCTTCATATTTGAATTTCACTTACCCTCAATTTAGTAAGCATTTCAATTTTAAAGTTATTCTTTTTGCCCCCACCTTTACCTTATTTTTCAATGACTTTCTTCCCAGAGTGAGGTCTGTTGACTGGCAGCATCAGTATCACTAGGAGCTTAGAAATATAGAGTCTCAGACCTTACTGGATCTGCACCTGCACTTTAACAGATGTGTAGGTGATGGTGCACATTAATGCTTGAGAAGCACTGCCTATAGACCATTCTTATCAGCAAGCTAGTGTGCATATTTTCAGTTTCTTCCTCCAATGCTGCCTCTCCACTCTTCCCATGCTAATGACATCACACCACTCATACAACTGCTTAGGCTAAACAAACTGGAGTTGTGACTCTTCTCTCTTATCCTACATCTGTCTAACTGATCAATAAATTGTATGGGGTTTTAGGATTACATATTTTGCAAATTCACCATAACCATTACTACCTACAGTCCTTGTCCAAAATGCCACCATCTCTCATTTGGTGCAAGTGCTGCTTACCCAGTCTTCTTACACCCTTGTCCACCCGAGTTTGTTTTCCTCCAATCACCACAGTGATCCTTTAAAAATATGAGTCGAATCATGTTGTTCTTCCTCTCAAAATCCTGCAGTGATTTCCCATTATATTTAGGATTAAAACCAAAGTCCTCATCACAGTCTGTAAGGCCTCTGTAACCAGCCTTAGCCACTTCTCTCTCTCTCTCCTAATTCATTCCACTCTAGCAACCCTACATACCTCCTCTTTTTTTTTTTTTTTTTTTAACAGGCCCAGTTTCCTCCTGCCTTTGGGCCTTTGTTCTTTTCTGTTCCTTGTGAGCAGAATGCTCTTTACCCAAAAGACTCTTCATTGTGTCTTCTCTGATCAACTTATCTAAGTAGCCTCCATTACTACTAATTCCATTATCCTGTTTTATTTCTGCTCACTGAACTTATTACTATCTAACACCTACCTGTCTGTGTCCCACACTAGAACACAGTAAGCTCTATACCCACTTCCATGTTAGTCATGGTGGTACCATTCTCAAACCAGATACCTGAGTGTATCCTGTATTTTTTCCTTTTACTTTCTATCTAATCACTAAAATATATCGCAAACAATTTACTGTTTATAGTCCCCGGGCCACTGTCCTTATCTATGTCCTCATCATATTTTACTTTTGAGTCATCTTCCAACTGATCTACTCCTTCCGGATAGGAGCCAGAGAAATCTTTTGAAACATGTAGTCTGATTTCTGTCTTGCTTAACCCTGCAATGTGTTCCCATTGGACTTCATTCTTTCCCTTAAAGGCCTGGCTTACCTTTTCATTTCCTCTGTGTACCATTTACCCCATGTTCTCAAAGTTCCAGATACAGATGCCTCTTCGTTTATTTATTTACTTATTTTTTTAAAGAGAGAGTGAGAGGAGAGAAGAGAGAGAGAGAGAGAGAGAGAGAGAGAATTTTTAATATTTATTTTTTAGTTTTCGGCGGACACAACATCTTTGTTGGTATGTGGTGCTGAGGATCGAACCCGGGCCGCACACCTGCCAGGCGAGCGCACTACCGCTTGAGCCACATCCCCAGCCCTCTCTTCGTTTTTTTAAAAACCCATTTGGGCACTCTGTCTCTCTGCCCGGCACCCTCCTTGCCCTGTTTTGTTTTGTTTTTGTTTTTTGAATAGCCTGTTCCATCTCATTCTTTTTTGGAGGGGCAGGGATAGTTGGTACCCAGGATTGAACTCTGGGGCGCTCAACCACTGAGCCACATTCCCAGCCCTATTTTGTATTTAGAGACAGGGTCTCACTGAGTTGCTTAGTGCTTTGCTTTTGCTGAGGCTGGCTTTGAATTTGTGATCCTCCTACCTCAGCCTCCTGAGCCGATGGGATTACAGACTTGCGCCACCACTCCTGGCTTCCATCTCATTCTTAAGGGCTCAGTTAAAATGTGTCCCTCCTTTACCACTATACAAAATAGTTTTCTCCATATCACTTCACATTTGGCAGTTACCTAAGTAAATGTGTTTTAATATCTTTATTGTCTTCATCCCTTAATCAGACTAGAATCTCATAAGAGACTCTTTCCATTTATCTCTGTATGTTACATGCTTTTCACAGTTATCTGACACATAGTCAGATATTTCTGTAAATGTATTGAATAAATTAATGCCCATGTTAAGAGAGGGTCTAAGTCTTACCATTCTGTGACACCCCCCTTCTTTCCTGGCCTTTGTCAAATTTTACCTATGAATCAGCCTAATGATTCCATTTTGGGGACTTGAGTTCTTTCAGATATATAAGTGATGTTTAATAAATTCATTGTCATTCAAGTGTATGTTATTTCACACTGGAAACATAGAAGGAGACATGTCTTTTTTAAAAAGAGATTTGGGGTCTGATTTCTTTTTCCCAGTTAAAAATCCAAACCCAGATATAGCTTGTATGGGTAACAGTTATAAATGTGGACAAATATAAACAACAACCACTTTAAGATACTGAAGAAAAGTAAAAAAGCAGAAGTTGGAAGGAATTGGGCTCTTGATATATAGGAATTGCATTATATGAGGATAATTTATTTGGCTTTTCATCTAAGACCCCCCTGCCCCGCCCCATCTAGATGGAGGCTAGAATGCAAGCAGAGAACTGCAGTCATGTCTTAGAAGATGAACCCTGGAACAGCTGGAGTGACTGGATTTTGAGGGAGAAATATCAGATATATTAGATTCACTCAAATCTCTATCTGACCTTAGAATGTCTATGTGCAGGGGAAATTTCCAGGAATCTACATAAGAAATATTTGGCAGGGAAAAGCTCAACAGAAATCTCAGCTGCCATCATATAGAAGACAGATTTTGAAGGGTGAGTCCCTAGGGAGGCTGAGGCTTTTCACTGAAACCCCTGCAGGGCCACACCTTTGTAGGGAAGACCAGGACCCAGGACTAAGATTTAACTTGGATTAAGGCCAACACTGAGGATTTGGGGACTCAGTGGTAGAGCACTTGTCTGGCACATGCGTAGCCCTGGGTTTGACTCCCGGCAAACCCAAAATAGGGGAGGGGAGTGAAGCTGAAGCAGACCTCCCACAACAAGTAAGTGAAGCTTCTTTTAATTCAAAGTGACCAGCTAGTAATTTAGTGTCATACTAGAACAGAAAGCAACACACTTGAGAATAAAATAATAGAATCTAGAGATTCTATAACATATCCATAATATTCAGTGCAAAAATTACTAGACATGTGAGGAAACCCAGAGTTAAGGAAAAAAAGGAGTAACAAAATTTTTAAAAATAACCCAGAAGAATGGAATTAGCAAACAAGGACTTTAAAGACATTTAAAAATATGTACAATAACTTAGAGAAAAGATGGTTAAATGAATAGGTGGAGGTTCTGAGCTGAGACACAGGTAGTGGGGGGGGCAATAAAAGAACCAGTGGAAATCCTAACTGTAAAAATCAGTATTTGAAATGAAATATTCACTGGAATCCTTAACAATAGAGAAGCCAGAAGGGAAATGTCATCAGATGTAAATCCATATCTTCAAGAGGGAATGGATAGTACCAGAGTGGCAAATAGCTCTGCAAAATAGAGAAGACTAATTTTTTTTTCTTATTTAAAAGACACAGACTATTTACAACAAAGCTGTATTTACAGCAACATTGTATGTGTTTTACAACATACAAAAATAAAATTTCTGACAATAGTACACAAGATCTGGTAGGACAGATGGAATTATGTGGTTATAAGGAACTTATATTTAACCTGTGTGATATTAATTCTAGACTGAGGTAAATGAAGGATTTATGTTGTAATCCATAGAACAACCACTAAACTACACACACACACACACACACACACACACAGAGTGTGTGTGTCTAGAGACATGGCTAAAAGAATACCAAGAGTTATGGCTAAAAGATAACAAAGTTATGATTGACTAACCCAAATCAAAAGAACGGAGGAGCAAAAAACAAAACCAGATGCAATAAACAGCAAAACTGAAGTTCTGAACCATATATATTATACACACACACACACATACACACACACACACACACATACACATGTATATGTGTGTGTGTATTTATTTATTTGGAGGGTACTGGGGATTGAATTCAGGGTCACTTGACCACTGAGTCATATCCCCAGCCCTATTTTGTATTTTATTAGAGACAGGGTCTCACTGAGTTGCTTAGCATCTCACTGTTGCTGAGGCTGGCTTTAAACTCATAATCCTCCTGCCTCAGCCTCTTGAACAACTAGGATTATATGTGTGTGCCACGGTGCCCAGCCTAAACCACATTGATAATTAAATGTAAATAGGATTTAGTCCTCTGATTAAATAGCAGTGATTACTAGACTGGCTAAAAAAATCAAGATCCAACCGTATACTGTATTCTAGACATGCTTATTAAATATGAACAGACAAGATGAAAGCAACAGGTTGGGAAAGGATATACCATGCAAACAGTAGGTATAAAAAAGGTGATGCAGCTATAAGAGTATCACATGAAGTAGACTGATATAAGAAGTATTCCCAGAAACCAAAAGAAACTTTTCATAATGACAAAGAAAACCAAAATTTATCAGAAAGACCTAACCATCCTAAATGTGAATGCTTCAAATAACAGCTACAAGATTAATGAAGCAAAAAAGTATAGAACAAAAGGGACAAATGGATATATCTATAATCGTAGCTGGAGATTTTAACACCCTGCTCAGCATTTGATAGAACAAGCAGAAAGAAAATTAGTACAGATTTAAGAGACTTGGATCACTTTATAAATCAATCTGACATAACCGACATTATAGAACACTATACTCATGAACTGCAGAGCACCATTCTTCTTACATGTGCCTGATGTATATCAAAGGTAGTTCATATCAGAAAACTTCAAGACTGAAATCTTACAGCATCAGCCCTCTGACCACACAGATTAAAATCAGAAGTCAGTAGCACTAAACCATTTAGAAAATTCCCAGTATTTGAAAAACAAACAATACTCTTCTATGTAAGCCATAGGTGAAAGAAGAAATCACAGGGATATTAGAAACTATTACAAATGGAGGGGCCGCAGGCATCAGAGATATGGTGATTTCTGCCACACTCCTGTGTGTTCCAAGCCCCAGGGGCTCACCTTGCCAGAATGGTCCATGGCTTGCCGAGTAGCCACCAGGATTTCTCTTTCTGACTCTGGAAACTGAGGGCCACCAAGACCCACCTCATGAAGTTGGCAGAGATTTAAAATGATGCTAGGAGACAAGGTTTTAAGAATCCAACATGGGCCAGGTGCAGTGGTGCAGGCCTGTAATCACAGCGGCTCAGGAGGCTGAGGCAGGAGGACCACAAGTACAAAGCCAGCTTCAGCAATTTAGCAAGGCCATAAGCAACTTAGGGAGACCCCTTCGAGGGAGGGAGCAGGAAGGAGAGAGAGAGAGAAAATCCAGCATGGCTCTGGCTTTGGGATTGAGTTCAATGCTAAGGATGCATTCAGATGTATAAACAACTACCAAGGAATGCTTGAAGTAGCCTGTGCAGAAAAGTAGCGGGAAAGCAGAAGTGAGGGTGAACACTCCAAAGAAGTTACTAAACCATATGATTGGACCTATACTGAAGCAGGCCAGAGACCCCCCACCCAGAAGAACCCTGCCATAACTAAGCTTCTCCAGAGACCCTCAAAAGTTCTGTTTAGATAATTGTTCTTAGGTTATCAGCAAGAATTTGTACAACAGTTTTCAGGTGGAGACTGTGTTTGCAGAGACCGAGTGAGGGACTCCAGCCTCCAGTCTGGGTCTGGAACCTTGATAGAGGCATTTGCATCTCAAAGGACTGTGGGAAGAAAGGAGAGGGTCACTTTCCCTTTCCCAGACACTGACTTTCAGAGTGTCCTTGGCCTGAATTGGGTGCCCAGAAGAGTGAAAAAGCTGCTTTTATGTGAACTTCTACAGATTGTGAGCTTCTGAGCCCTTTCCCTTACACACTAGGTATAGAGTTCTAAAACTTTTTTTTTTTTAAGAGAGAGAGAATTTTAATATTTATCTTTTAGTTTTCGGCGGACACAACATCTTTGTTTGTTTGTGGTGCTGAGGATTGAACCTGGGCTGCACGCATGCTGGGCAAGCACGCTACCACTTGAGCCACATCCCCAGCCCGAGAGTCCTAAAACTTTCTGAACTCAGGGTTCAGAGGGGTGAATTAATGGAGGCAAAGAGCCCCCCCTTTTTGAACCTGGCTGCAGCCTTTAAATCTGCTTCCTGTTATTCCTCGGTGTCCTCCCTGGTCTGTCCTACTTAAATGCAACAGATTATAAAGGTTATAAAGGAATGCTATTTAGAGAATCTCTTAATAGAAAGATACTTGCAACAGATCATACAGATACAGAGAAATTGAAAGCCAGAGAACAGACAATTCTTTGAAGAAATTCTCCTATTTGAAGATGTACTTCATTATCATGGTGTTTCAGGTCTGTAAAAATTAGAGTAATGCTTTCTAGCTTTTTTTCTGCTGTTGTGGTTTTTCTTGAGACTCGATGGGGTGTTTATCAGAATAAATGACACTTGGCTTTACTAAGAGGTAGAAGAGATCTACATGTTATAAGATCATGAGAGCAAAATTGGTTACTTAATGCATGACCCACTTTCCCTGTTCAGGGAATCTAATGAAATATCACAATATTTACTAATAAAGGAGTCTGTGTGAGCAGCTAATAAAGAATCGATCTTAATCCTACAGACATTAATAAGAAAGTACACCTGTGGAATAGAAGGTGATACAGCATATACTCACTGTGGAATCTGACTGGACACCTTGACTATTAGGGTGCATTTTTATCCTGAGAATTAATTGCCTTATTTATGTTTAGATTTTCTATAGCCTTAAAGGAAAAAAAAAAAAAGATTGTTGGTTTCAATCAACTGTTGTTTGAACTACCTTCAAATTCATACTCCAGATTTAGATATTCTGGGGTTAAATTTGGATTTCTGAATTATCACAGAGTGTGACTGCAGCAATAATGGTGTGCATATATCTCATTTGCGTGGGTATAATCTGCAACCATCATGAAACACCTGCCTTCTGCCATGAAGCGGTTAATTGAAGTAATTGAATCCCAGTGCGTTCCGCCTGTCATAGGGTTCCAGATGGTACATCTTCATGTATTAGCTCTTCCCTTTGGACTTTCTGATGTTTATTCTCACTTATGCAGAATTTCGAGCTGCTATGGTTTAATGATCTTCATCCATGAAAATTTAAAAAATGTAATTATCCCCTAATTTTAAATTTCCTTTGAGATTTAAAAATATTTTAGATATAGAACCAAAAAACAAACAAACAAAAAACCCAAACCTGGTATTTTGGAGAACTGAAGCTGTTATATACATAGAAATATATGAACCTAGGCTATCAGAATTGTCTTTCCTCCATCTATAAGTGCTTTTTGGCCTGGAACCTAGGTAGTACAGAATTTTAAATTATACAAAAGAAAATTTCAAGTCCATTTGGTTATTTTTATGACAACCCTTTAAATATATTATATTGATTTTTACCTTTCTAGAGTCTCTTTATAAGGAAAATTGTGTAAGGAATTACTTGAAGTGGATTTTTAAAAATGGTATAAAACTTTTTTTTTTTTTTTAAAGGGCAGGGGGAAATCACCCTCTTTTTTTCTGACTTGAAATAATTGTTGTGTATATTGCACTTGATGGAAAAGTCATTAAATAATATTTAATTGAAAGTATTAGAAAAGTTCTTCAGGTATTGGCTTGAAGATTAATTTTAGTGAAAAAAATACACTTGGATATTAATCATTGCTCTAATTTTGGTATGTTGTGGTGAGCCAAAGAGGCAGGGTAGATTTGGTCATACATAATTTTGGAATGTCTCAGCCTTCTGCATTACCTCCAAGGTATAGGGAATCAGAATTTGTTGTTCATTGTATACTAAATATACTCATATTTAATGATTTCTCTTAGGACAGAAAAATGTGTATATATACATAATATATTGTCAGCTTTGTTTTATTCACAGATCTGAACAGAATAGACTCAATTTGTGCAAGTTGTAAGTAATGAAAAATTCATAAGAATGTTTATTAGTTTCTGGGCAACATCATATTATACATTGTGTGCATGTGTATGTATACACATCTTTTTTAAAAAATTGGAAAGATGTACCCAAATGATTAAAACAGCAGGGTACAAAATGCTGTTCAAATTCAAAGGAAGTTGTTAACTCTGCCAAGTCTTAATTCTTCCAAATGATAGGAAGTTTGAGAGGAGCGGGACTTTACTAAGACTGAATACTTTAGGCTAAAGTACAGGCACTTCCATCTAGATTTTGAGACACCTAATCATGGAAGATAGCCATTTTGTAAGTTGTAGGTATTGCTTTCCATTGGAGATGAATGAGCTCTCTGGCTTCCCCTATGAGAATAGGAAATAAAAGTCAGAAAACCGAAATGAAAACTAGAATAGGAAATAAAAGAGTCAGAACTAGATCTACACACATGCAGTCAATTAAGTGTTCAACAGAACAAAGAAAAGTTGTCAACAAATGGTGCTGGTATGTATATCAGAAGCATGGAAAGAGTGAACTTGGATCTCTATGTCACACTGCAACTAAATTAATTCAAGATAATCATAGACCTAAAAGTAAAAGATAAAAATATAAAGAGTCTAAAAGAAAAAAAAAACAAAATATCTTAATGACCTCCGGGCAGACAAAGATTATTTATTTATTTATTTTTGCAAAGATTTATTAAGGAGCAATTAAAGCTCACAAAAAGCAGCAGACAGAAGAAAATGCTGATAAATTAGATTTTGTCAATGTAAACTTTTGCTCTTCAAAAGACAGCTT
Source organism: Urocitellus parryii (assembly GCF_045843805.1). Lineage (NCBI taxonomy): Eukaryota > Metazoa > Chordata > Mammalia > Rodentia > Sciuridae > Urocitellus > Urocitellus parryii. Next base: position 172,705,664 of record NC_135534.1, on the reverse strand, counting down.
TAAGAAAATGAAATGGCAAGCCACAGACTGGGAAAAGATATTTCGAATACATTTTATTTGACAACTTTGTACCCAGAATAAGTAACTCCTGTCAGTCTATTGAAACACAACAACAACAACAACAACAACAACACTCTCCAAAACAAAGCAAAAGATAGGGACAGATGATTTACAAAGGAAATTACATGAAAGACCAATAAGCACAAGCAAATGTGTTCAGCATCCTTATAAGGAAAATCACAACTACATTAATAACCACAATAATAGATGATTTCACATGGACCAGTGAGGAAGTTAACAAAGAACCCAATGCGTGCACTGGACATGTGTCTACTGCAGCTCTCTTGTGCGAGTGGGAATGCAACTTGATACGGTCACTTTGGTAAACAGGTGGCCCTTTCCTAGGTTAAAACAATGCTGTTTACCACGGGATCCCGCTGGGAGGAGAGGTGAAACCGGTAAGTGTCTTCCAAAATCATCCTATTGCACACTTAAGTTGTGCACGTTTTACTGAAACTAAAACTGTTATCATCATAAAAGCGAAACCCAAAAATAAGATACATAAACATAAAAGCAATCCCCAGGGCTGCTCTTGGGGGCCTCTGGGTCCGCGGGTTCCCCCGGGTCCGCAGAAAACCAAACTGAGCCGCGCGGAGCGGGGGAAGGTCCCGCACCTCCCCAGCCCCGGCGGCGGCCGCTAGTTTCAGTTTCGGTTTCCGTTTTCTCAATTGTAAATAAGTTCCCCCGCCGCTCCGCCTCTCAGCTAGGATCCATTTCTGGGAAAATCCCTATCCTCCTGGCGGCGGCCTCCTCCCCTGCAGCTTTAAAAGGGAGCCGGCGCCCAGCCTGGCAGACCCTGCGCGGGAGCCGAGTGACGACCGAGCAGCGACGGAATCTGCTCACCTTCCAAGACTATGTCAGGAAGATTCTGGATCCTACTCACATTCTCTGCTACATGGCCCCCTGGTTTAGGGAGGGTGAGTGGTCTCCAACGAACCCCCCTCGCCTTTTACCTGAAGTCCATAGGCTAACTTCCTTTCTAACTTTACATGTGACAGCGGAGCGCCTTACAACTTTCCCGGAGCAGTGGGTTAGTGGCCAGTCCCCACAGCGTTTTATACTGGACATCAGGGTCTGAAAAGCCGAGGGAAGCCTAGCGCGGGGGCCGGGCGTGGCGGGGGGGGGGGAAGACTTTGAGTTGCTGCGAGGTGGAATAGCTTATTGTGGGGTGTGTGTGCAAATCTATTTAGGTTCAAAGCTGGGGAAAGAAATGGCCGGTCTCATTTATTTCCGCTAATAATTTAGACCACTATGTGCCCGATGTTGTACTAGCATCAGAGACTGAGAAATAAGATCCAGGCTCCTCTTTAGTATATTTTATAACCTGAGATTTTGAGATAAGGGTGGCAGGAAGGACGAGGACAGATATACCCAAATGATTAAAACAGCAGGATACAAAATGCTGTCCAGGTTCAAAGGAAGTTGATAACTCTGCCAAGACTTAATTCTTCCAAATAATAGGAAGCTTGAGAGGAGCAGGACTTTACCAAGACTGAATACTTTAGGCTAAAGTACAGGCGCTTCCATCTAGATTGTGAGACACCTGATCATGGAAGGTAGCCACTTTCTAAGTTGTAGTGAATGGCTTTCCATTGGAGATGAATGAGCTCAGGCTTCCCCCAAGAGGAGAAAGGGAGGTGGTGATTGGAAGGAGTCCAGATGAGAGGAGATCTGGCAGTTTCTTTTCAGTCTCCAAGCAACTCAATGTGAGGGAGTTTTTGAAATTGTATTAGAATAAGGCAGGTTATTCCAGCCCTTAATTGCTCTACAAAACCAAACCACAGTTGTAGAGAAAGAATTGAAGGAATACTACCAACAAAAGTGGACCTTCGCTTACTGGTTGTGCCTAAAGAGAAATAATAAAATGGTATTCCAGTGACCAGATTAGCTTGGGCCTCTGAAAAATATAAGTACAAGGAATACAACTCTTTTAGGAATGCTCGGATGGAACACTAACAAAGTGGTGTGAATCCTATTCTTTTGTGTGCTCATGTATTGACTCAATGAATGCTGAATAAATGAATTATGTCAGGTATTATGTTAGGGTTGGAAGTAATTTACTAAACACATTAATTAATAGGAAGCATCATATTGAGCAATCAATGGTGAGCATAGTAGAAATGGTCCCTGCCTTAACAAATTAGAATGTATATGTGAAGGCAGATAACTAACTAAATATTAAAATAAAGCCCAGTAAGTTCTTTGATGGAAAACCATAGGGTGCTGTGGCAGCACATAGCCAAGATGTATACCTTGTCTGGAGAAGACAGGCAAAACTTTCCAGGTATGTGCCATTTGAACTGAGGTCTAAATTGGAGTCAGGAGACCAGCAATTGCAGGTAGAGCTCATTATGTGCAAAGGTCCAAGGTGAGAGATAAACCAGTGTGTGCTAGGAATCCAGAAAATATTCCCGTGATTTAGGTTGTGGAGAAGGGAGGGAGGGGTTGAGAGAATTGAGGCTTGAGATGCAGGCTGACGTGGGGAATGCCAACAGTCTTAATTGAATTTATGGTGTAGAAAGATAACTGGCTGTAGTTTGAGGAATGGATTGGAGAAGTAGGAGGAGAGCCAAGAGCAGATGCAGAGATCCAAGGCAAGGGAGTGGCAAACTGGAGGCAGAAAGGCCAGATGAGAGAACAGAAATCTGAAAGAATGTGAGAAGTGGATAGATTGAAGAGACACTTGGAAAGGATAATCAATAGTACTCTTGTGGTGGTCAGGGCTACAGCAGGCTGGAGGACAGCTTCGGGTCTCTAGCTTAAACCTCTGAGTGAATGAATGGTGGTGTATGAGATAGGTAATTTTGGAGGAGGGACAGGTTTGCAGTAGAAGATGAAGGGTTCAGAGTTGGACATGCTGAAGTTGTGTGCTCTGGTTCATCCAAGAAGAGAGATTCATCAGATGGTGAACAGCATAGGTCTGCAGTTCAGGAAAAAAAAAATCTAGGCTTGGGGAGTCATTTGTATAGAGATTTTACTGAAACAGTGAAGAGTAGGTGAAATTGCCTTTTGGATAGTGAGTGAAAAGAACCTGGGACAGAATCCTGAGAAAGCCCATCCTTTATGAATAAACAAAGGAAGACAGAACTGGGAAAGAGCATCCACATATGTGGACATGGAGGTGTTATAGACTTGACCTTTTCTTTGACTTTGGCATTATAGCCATCTGTGGCCTCCCATGGCAATGGTTTCTGTGGAATGGTGATGGGTTGAAGGTGGACTAATTGTTAAGAGTAGACTAAGGAGGGGCTGGGGCTGTAGCTCAGTAGCAGAGCGCTTGCCTGGTCTGGGTGAGGCACTGGATTCCATCCTTAGCACCAATAAAAATAAACAAAATAAAGGAATTCTCTTCATCCACAGCTACAAAAAAAAAAAAAAAAAGAAGAAGAAGAAGAAGAAGACTAGAAATAAATAGCTAAGGGAAGAAATTAAATGTAGGCAGTTCTTTTGAAAACATGATTGTACTTAAAAATTACAATGGAGGCAGTGCTTTGTAGCATGTTCACACAGATCCAGACCCTACAATTTGTATACATTGTGATTCCAATAAAAAGAGAACAAAAAGGGTAAAAATAAATGGAAAAAATTGAAGGAATTTTTTTTCTAAGAAAGAAGCAGTGTGTAGTAAATGAGTTTATTGAGGAGGAGTCAAGTCTCAATAAATACTGGTAGGATTTTTATAATTCTAGACGAAGAAATAATATAAACATTTGGGAAAAATCCAGTAGGGTAACTTGGGTCTCTTACAAGGGAACCAGTTTAAGTTAGTCTCTTACTTCTCTATAACTCTCATGAAACTATACAATAAAACTGCAGAATTTTGAGAATAAAAGTCTCCCCAAATTTTGTATCCAGTCAGGTTTTTAGGTTGTGTATGCAAGAAAATGTTGTATATGTGGGATCTCATATACATTTCTTATGAAAATTACCCATTGCAAATGATTAAGAACTGAAAAAATTAGTAATAACTCAATAAAGGGAGATCTTAGAGTTCAAGAATTGGTGATGAATGATGAAGCCCAGCAGGTGGAGTTCATGTTGAATAACTGTAAATCTGACTACAAAAGTAAATGCAACATCAGAACATTTTTTTTTAAACAAAAAAGATTTTTGTTTAAAAGAAAAAAATCTTTAAAGTCAAGAAATTTGGGAATTATAAGACATTTTTGCTAAATCAGATTAAATGATCTATTTTAGAAAATTGATTTAATAGCTATATAATCAATTTCATATCCTATAGAGACTCTCTCCCAATGCTTAAGGAACTTTGTCAAATTGAAAAGGATAATGATTTTTAAAATAATTATTTGGATTAAAATCTTTACCATTAGTAAGGAACTATGGAAAGTAATCAGAATGAAATTTCTTGCCTCTAAAGGAGAAGATTGAAAAGATACCATTGTACTCTTCTATGATTTTAAAAATGATGTCTGAAAGGGTAAAGATAATGGTACATTAATTTAAACATGATTATATGTTTCATCCTAGAAAAGAAAAAAGGAAAAAAAGCATTTAGTAACTGAAACTAACGAGGAAACAGTAAAGGGAAATATAAAACAAGGCAGCGACTGAAGACATCAGCCATGGCTATGTGATGGGGCAGATGTGTCTATGAAATGGGTCTATGAGCAGAATTCAGGTCTTTGTTGTCTGCCAGAGACCCGGTTCCTAAAGTCAAGAAACATCAAAAATAAGATAAAGATACCTTAAGTAGGGCAGGGGTTGTGGCTCAGTAGTTGCTCTCCTAACACGTGTGAGGCCCTGGGTTTGATCCTCAGCACCATATAAATAAATAAAATAAAGGTATTGTGTCCACTTACAACTAAAAAAATATTTTTTAAAAAAGATACCTTAAATAAATGAAAATGAAAAGAAATCAGGAGATGCCGTTTTAATACTAAAAACCATCATCACACAGGCAGAAGGTACTAAAGGGAAAAAGGTTACCTAATTCACAGCGAAGATATGGCACATCTAAATCTTTGTGTACCAAAATAGAAGAAAAAAAATCTTTAAAGTCAAGAAATTGGGGAATTATAAGACATTTTTGCTAAATCAGATTAAATGATCTATTTTAGAAAATTGATTTAATAGCTATATAATCAATTTCATATCCTATAGAGACTATGTCTTACTCTCCCAATGCTTAAGGAACTTTGTCAAATTGATGCTACATTATAGATAAATCTTTAATAAATTCCCCAAAGCATAGCTTTATTAAATCTCTAATTTACAGACTTTGTGACTATAGGGAAATGTCTTAACTCCTCCTCTCTGACTCAGTTTCTTCCTCTATCAGATAAGAACAGCAATCACATTCAGAGGTTTTTGAGAATTAAAGTACATGGCACTAAATAACTGTTAGGTATTATTCTATTTTCCAGAAATTTATTATGGAACTTTCAAAAAATTACCATATACATTTTCAAAATAACTTCTAACAAAAAGAAAATCAAGCCAGTTACAGCCACTTTCACAAGAATAGCAGACAGCCCATATAATACATATTTTTGAGCTATACCTAATCTTCTAGTTAGATTTGTAGGTATTTCAAAACAATAACACAAATGAATTAATGAATTTGACTCAAGTAACTACAAAACAAGAGCATAAATAAATAAATAAATAAATAAATAAAACAACTAAATAACCAGAAAACCTCAAAGAAAGCAGAAGAGACAAAATTTCCCCAAATTATTGGAACTAAGGAAGAGTTCATTCAGTGTCATTGCAACAGATGTTTAATGAACAGGAAATTTGTTTTTTAAAAAATACAGTGATCAAAGAAGATAACAAACAAAATCATTAAAAAATGTTTGGTCTGTTTTTGTTTCTGTTTTGCAAAGACTATGAAGATTGAGCAAATTCAGGGTTGTGGAGGGAGTTGAGCAATAGGTAACAACATTTAAAAAAATTTTTAAATTGCTTTTTGTAGTTGTTGATAGACCTTTTTATTTAATTTATTTATTTATATGTGATGCTGAGAATTGAACCCAGTACCTCACAAGTGCCAGATAAGTATGCTACCGCTGAGCCTCAGCCCTAGCCCCTAGGTAACAACATTGAGAAGTATGTACTGTTCAACTGAAATTATACTTTTAGGAATTTATTCTAAGGAAAACTTTAAAGCAAGAAAAGTCAGATATCTGTACTAGATTTACCTATTACAAAGAATAGATTAAATAAGTGTTTTTATGTGATATAATACCATACAGCCACTAAAAATTGATGTAAATCCATATTTATTGATGGGAAATGACATCTATTACCTATTAATGAGTGAAGGAAAGTACGTTTATAGATGCCTATTTATTTTAAACTACGTATAATTTGTACATATAATTAGAAGAAGGTGTTTTCTGGAATATTACATGGGTTTGATTCTATGTGGTGTGATTTCAGAGGGTTTTTTTTTTACTTCTTCATGCTTTTCACAAAGTGCTTAAAATGTTTACATTGACACTGTGTTAAAAGACAGATAGCAATGTTCTCCCTCATTTGTGGAAACAAATAAGTCAGTCTTGTAGAAATATGGATGGAATAGTGGTCTCCAGAGATGGGGAAGTGGGCGGACAGACAGAAATGAAGAGGGACTTCTAGGCCTGGGAAATGTACTGGGGCAGGGGGAGGAGTGAAGGGTGAAAGAATGATGGCTGAACGTGGTCAGTACATGACACATGCATGTATGGAGCTAGCACAGTGAATCCCATTTATCTGTACAATTCATATGGTAATAACTTGAAGTCCAATTTAGGAGATGTTAGTGTTGTTGGAGAGGAGGAATATCTTTGACAGATATTAAGGACATTTAGTGTAGGGGAAGTAAGTGATAGGCGTCATTAAACAAACACACAAAGAGGAATTGCTTCTGTTTCCAAGATTCTCCAGTTACCATGAGACTCCACGTTATCTGGAGAGTTTTGGCAGATAATGTGCACCTGCTAGACCCTAGCTTATTACACAGATTTCTAAAAGAAATTCAGTTCATGGACTTTGCAACTCATAAAGTAGAAGGATACCCTCAGACCTTACTGTATAGGAATCTTCTTGTACATTTTATGAATCACTGCTTATCTGTCTAGATAAAGTGTTGATGAACTCAAAAGCATATTTGGTTGAAAATCAGTTTACAACAGGTAAATTTGTCTTTCTGGTACTGAAGATGAAGCTTTTGCTTAAAAATATTATTTTAATTAAACAGTGAATTGCAGCGTGCCAATGGATAACTATTCAGTTTATGTAGTCTATAAGTCTAAAAAATAAAAGCAAAACAGTACCATCTGTCATGATACATCCAGGAAAATTGATTATTTTTGTATGTATATGAAATGGATATACATTTAGCTTTACCTTTATAAATGTTTATGATTAAACATTTAGTGTTTAAAAAAAAGAAAAAAAATGTTATTTGGAAAAAATACATGATATAAAAACTTATTTCTTATAGTACCAAACTTAAAATAAATGAATTTAGCACAAAATGTGCCAAAGTAATATGAAGGAAACTAGTCTGAAGAGAGTAAGATTTGAGGGAGGCTCCAGTCAGAATGGCAACTATAAAGTATACAAATAATAACTAATGTTGCTGAGGATGTGAGGGAAAAGATACACTCATGCATTGTTGGTGGGACTGAAAATTAGTGCAAACAAGCAGGAAAGCAGTATGGAGATTCCTCAAAAAACTAGGGGTGGAACTACCATAAGATCCAGCTATCCTACTACTCAGTATTTATCCAAAAGGACTAAAATCACCATAGTACAGTGACACAGCTACATCAATGTTTATAGCAGCACAATTCACAGTAGCCAAACTAGGGAACCAACCTAGGTGCCCTTTGATGGGAAATGACATCTATTACCTATTAATGAGTGAAGGAAAGCATGTTTATAGATGCCTATTAGACGAATGGCTAAAGAAAATGTGGTACATATACACAATGGAGTATTACTCAGCCATAAAGAAGAATGAGATTATGGCATTTGTTGGTAAATGGATGGAATTGGACACTATCATACTAAGTGAACTAAGCCAGACTCAGAAAGTCAAAGGTTGAATGTTTTCTCTGACATATGGAAGCTAGTCCAAAATAAAGGGAAGAAAGAGAGAGAGATAAAGGGGGGATTCCATAAAAATAGAAGAAAGATCAATGGACTAGATGAAGAGGGTTGAGGGGGAGGGAGAAGGGACAGGATAAGGGAAGTACAGGGTGCCGCAGTCTGGCTGGGCACAATTCAGGAGCCACTTGTCAAAAGAAACAAACTTTATTTTTAGAACTACAAATGCCAAGCAAAACAGCTCCTCAGGAAAAACCCTCAGAGCCCAACTGCCACTACCGGCTTCCACAAGCCTCTCCCCCCACACCAATCACCACCTCCCACAATCCTCCTGCTCTTGAGGCCGATTGGCTAGGTCGCATGGGCGGAGCCAAAGAAGTCCCCCAATGAGCAGTTCCGTAGTCTGAAGGGCAGGGAAACAGCCCAATGAACATCACCGCAGAGGAGCCAATCAGCTAGATGTTGCTGGGGCCACTGTGAGCCAATCATCAGCCGGCAGCTTGAAGTTTGCTGGCAGCTGGAATTTTGCTGGGGCCCCTTTGGCTGTGGCTCTCAACATCTCCCCCTCTCTGTTTAAACAACAAGCATGTGGCTTAGGGACCGTGCCTGCCTTAGGTTGTCCAATACTACATATGGTCCTTACCCGTCTTCGGATGAGCTGACCTCAGGGCGTCAGCCTCCTGTCTTAGGTTGGTACCATTGTAATTGGATCTTACCCGTCATTGACTACCGGTCCAGTATACAGCCACACCTGTGGAGAGGTACCAGCGGGGGGGTGAGGTTCTTTGCCTCACCTCTGTTGGCCCCCAAATAGCTGAACGATCATGACAAGCAGAAGGGAGGAAGATACCAAGCCAATCTACAGCTCTTGTTGGAAAAATTGTACCACCGATGACATCATCAGCAAAAATACTCCAACACTACCACAAGACGCTGCACCAACAGATAGTTCACAATGCATACAAGTGAGTTTACAATGCATACAAGTGACACATAGTTTAGGCAAGTTCTGTAAGTGGTTCAGTGATGGCTATTGCAGAAACTGTAGATTAGTTTTATCTTTGTCTTCACCGGCACAGGGATGAAGATAGGAATTCTGGCAATAATGGCTAAAGAAAAAATTATATAACATTCTAGAAGGTACTAAAAGAAAACAATTTTCTTAACAATTTACATTATCTTCACCGGCACTGGGATGAAGATAGGAATTTTGGCAATAATGGTTAATATTAATAATTGTGTAACATTCTAGAAGGCACTAAAAGAAAACAATTTTCTTAACAATTTACATTATCTTGAAAAGAATTATTAAATATAATGAAAAGGATAGGTAAAGGAAACAAACAGATCTGTTAACCTCCTTTTTTGTTTATATATTAAAATAATTCTTAACAGTTATTTACCCAATTTAAATTAAACCATTTAAATCACGTGAATAAAAAAAAAATTTTGGATCCATTTTTTTTTTATGAGCGCTCATCATATATGATATATGGACATATGTACATTCAAACATATAACACAAAACACAAGTGTGCACACATAATATAATACATACAACACATAACATAATAGTAAAGGCCTTATAACTTTTTACAGGTGAAATCTCCATTGCAATGTTTAAAAACTCTATAGTCAAAAAAAAAAAATAGAACTGATCAGCAAAACATTAACCTAGGTCTGTATGAGCTCAAAAAACAAAATAGAACTTCATGATATGGGAAAGGGCAATAATAAAACAGATATTGAAAAAAGCATCCTGGTTCTGTCGCAGATGTAAGGATAGCCAAATTGGAGTTTTGGATATCAGCTGTTATTGATTTGAGCCAAATCATCTTCTTTTTGGTCTGTAGAATTCGCTTTAGTTAATCTCTCTGGAATCCAAATTGGCTGCTGTTCTCCCTGTGGAAACACACAAGCAGACCCCCGACTCCAGACAATCACTGGGTCAGGATTTTAGTTAATCTTTCCGGAATCCAAATCGGATGCTGTTCTTCCTGTGGAAACATATAAACAGGCCCCTGACTCCAGACAATCACTGGGTCAGGACCTTGGTTAATCTCTCTGGAATCCAAATCGGCTGCTGTTCTTCCTGTGGAAACACACAAACAGACCCCTGACTCCAGACAATTACTGGGTCAGGACCTTTCCATTGTCCTGTTAGAATATCTTTCCAAAGTACCTTGGGCTTATGTACATTTTTTGGACACATATGCCTTTCTGCAGCACTAAGTCCTGATGAATCCAAATTTAAAAAGTTTAGAGTAAAAAGGGTTATTTTAAGTTTATCTTTGGGGAATATATACCCCTTCCCAATTCCGTCTTTTTGCTTTAATAAGTACATTTTAATAGTTTGATGAGCTCTTTCAACTATGCCTTGTCCCTGTGGATTGTATGGGATTCCTGTTATATGAGTAATGCCAAATGATGAGCAAAATTGTTTAAAAGAAGTAGACGTATAACCAGGGGCACTATCTGTTTTTAACTGTTTTGGAATGCCCACAGTGGCAAAATTTTGTAAGCAATGAGCTATAACATCTTTAGTTTTTTCTCCGGTATGAAGGGAGCCCATCAAAAATCCAGAAGAAGTATCAACTGTAACATGCAAATATTTTAATTTTCCAAATTCTGGCAATTGTGTGACGTCCATCTGCCAAATATGATTAGGTATCAATCCTCTAGGATTGACTCCAAGATTAACTTGTGGTAAAAAGGTCACACAATTTTGACATTGTTTTATTATTTGTCTAGCTTGTTCCTTAGTTATTTTAAAACGCTTTTGTAAAGTATTAGCATTGACATGGAACCTTTTATGAAAATTTATAGCTTCTTCTAGTATAGAGAAAATATGTACGTCATGTGTAGTTTTATCTGCTAAATCATTGCCCAAACTAAGGGCTCCAGGCAATCCTGTATGTGCCCTGATATGTCCTATAAAGAATGGATCTTTTCTGTCCCAGATTAAACTTTGTATAGTGGAAAACAAAGAGAAAACAGTAGAAGAAGGCAAAATCCTACCAGCATCTTCAAGGGATACTATAGCATTAACTATCTACTGACTATCAGAAAATAAATTAAATACAGAATCTTTAAACATCACAAAAGTTTGTAATACTGCATTAAGCTCTACCTTTTGAGCTGATTGTTTGGGTACTAAAAATGTAAAAGTTTGATCAGGGGTAACTATTGCTGCTGTACCATTATTTGACCCATCAGTGAATATATTTGGAGCATTCATGATAGGTGTTTTTCTTGTCATTTTTGGAAAAATTACAGGATGCAATGACCAAAAAGACAATAAAAGATTAGATGGTAAGTGGTTATCAAATGAAACATTAGATTTGCACATGATTATTGCCCAAGTATTTAACTCATTAGCTAATTCATCAATTTGATTCATAGTATATGGAGTAATAATTTTATTAGGAGAAATTCCAAACACTGCCTTTGCTGTTTTTATTCCTTTGAGTATTAATTGTCCTACAGCCTCAGGATACCTAGTAAGAATAGTGTTAGGAGAATAAGATAAATGTATCCATAATAATGGACCTTCTTGCCAAAATACTCCTGTAGGAATATTTTTTGTTGATAGTACAATAAATAATAAAAGCAAACTTATATCAATTCTATCCAAATGCATATTTTCCATATATGTTTCAATGATTTTTAATGCCTTTCTTGCTTCAGGCGTCAACATTCGGGGTGAATTTGGATCTGATGGACCTTTTAGGATATCAAATAAAGGTCCCAATTCTCCTGTTGGAATACCTAGATAAGGCCTTATCCAATTTATGTCTCCTACTAACTTTTGAAAGTCATTAAGTGATTTGAGTTGATCTACTCGTATTTGAATTTTTGGTGGACGGACCATGGTTGAGGATAATAGAACTCCCAAATAATTAATTGGAAAATTTAATTGTACTTTATCTATTGCTATCTCTAGATTATAATTTTTTAATAAGTTTGTAAGTGTGGCATAACATTCTAGCAATGTGTTTTTAGCTTTGTGTGCTAATAATATGTCATCCATATAGTGAAATATTTGTAGCTCAGGATTTTGATTTCTAAGTGGCTGGATTACTTTGTTAACATAAATTTGACACATAGTTGGGCTGTTAGCCATCCCTTGAGGGAGTACTTTCCATTCATATCTCTGATCAGGACCTTCATGATTTAGTGCAGGGATAGTAAATGCAAAACGTGGACTATCCTCAGGATGAATTGGAATTGAAAAAAAACAATCTTTAATATCTATAACTAAAACATACCAAGTTTTTGGCAAAGCAGACAACTGAGGAATCCCCGATTGAGCAGGTCCCATAATGACCATTTCATTATTAATGGCTCTTAAATCTTGCAATAATCTCCATTTACCAGATTTCTTTTTGATGACAAAAATGGGAGTATTATGGGGAGATACAGAAGGTTGTATATGTCCTTCCACTAATTGTTGTTTGACCAGATCATGGGCTACTTGTATCTTTTCTTTAGTCAAGGGCCACTGAGGAACCCATACTGGTCTTTCTGATTTCCAGGTAATTTTTATTGTCTCAGTGGCCCTTTGTGAAAATCCAACCCATGTCTGTCTGTTCCTTGATTTATTTGTATTGGTGCTGCTATGCCTTGTTCTTGTTTTTCTAATCTTTTTCCTTTCCTAAAACCTTGTCTAGCCATAATAGTGGGTGCATTTTGATTGATATTATTTGTTAATGTCAAACCTAATTGGTCTAAGACATCTCGTCCCCATAAATTTACAGGAAGATGATCCAATACATATGGCTGTATAGTCCCTTCACATCCTTCAGGATCCTTCCAATCTAATACCATTGCACTTTTATCGGGATTATTCGCCACTCCTAGGCCTCGAAGCGTTTGAGTGGCTTGTTGTAATGGCCAATGTTTTGGCCATTCTTGGACGAGAGATAATGCTAAGGTCTGCACCTGTATCCAGTAGCCCATTAAATTCATGTCCTTGAATATTTAGTTTTAGCATGGGGCGAGAATCTAGATTTAAAGAAAGCATAGCCCAATCTACACCTGTGGAGCCTAATCCCTTGGAACCTCTTTCTACAGCATGACTGGAAAATTTATCATGTAGGCTTGGTATTATTAGTAACTGTGCTATTCTATCTCCTGGTGAAATTACTGATATACCCTTTGGAGAACTGGCTATAATTTTTATTTCACCTTCATAATTGGGATCAATTACCCCAGGACTTATCAAAAGTCCTTTTAGAGTAGAAGAGCTGCGTCCCAATAATAAGCCTACTGTTCCTTTGGGAAGAGGTCCTTTCGCCCCTGTGGGAATGATTTGAACTCCCATCTCTGGAGTTAGTACTGCTCTGGCGGAGGCGAAGATGTCCAACCCTGCGCTCCCTCTGGCTTGTCTGATGAGGGATCTGATGTCCTGGGCACTACCCTGATGGGGTTGCTGGGGTTGCTGGGTTCCTCCAGTGCTCCGTATATTTGTGGTTTGGGGCCCTGGAGCATTGGGGCCCCCTGTCCATTTTTTGGCAACGGAGCCCAATGCCTTTGTCCACGATATTGTGGATAAACACCTTGTCCTTGTTCGTTTTTTGATAATGGAGTACCCTCTATGGTGGTTTGAGAACGGCATTCATTAGCCCAATATAATGGAGTACCCTCTATGGTGGTTTGAGAACGGCATTCATTAGCCCAATATAATGGAGTACCCTCTATGGTGGTTTGAGAACGGCATTCATTAGCCCAATGTCTCCCTCTACGGCATCGTGGGCAAATACCCGGTATTCTACTCCTTTGATACCTAGTTTTGTTAAACCCTCCTCCTATGGGGCAATTCCTTTTAAAATGTCCTGTTTGTTCACAATTGTAGCATGTTCTTGGCCTGGAATCTAAAGCCTGTTTTACTGCAGCTGCCACAATTTGCCCTTGTTCATTAATGTCTCTGGCATCTAAAGCCTGTTTTACTGCAGCTGCCACAATTTGCCCTTGTTCATTAATGTCTCTGGCATCTAAAGCCTGTTTTACTGCAGCTGCCATGACTTGCTCTTGTTCATTAATGTCTCTACATAATTTAATATATGTGTTTAAATCTTCCTGTTTCCATGGTCTAATGATATCTCTGCACCAATGATTCGCTTGGTCATAAGCCAGTTGTTTTATTAATGGCATTGCTTGTTCTGTATTCCCAAAAACTCTGGTAGCTGTTTGAATAAGCCTATCTACAAATTCAGCATAAGGTTCACTAGCTCCTTGTATTATCTTAGATAATTGACCTTGTAAACCTCCATGTCCTTGTAAAGTCTTCCATGCCTTAAGTGCATCTACAGCAATTTGTGAGTATACACCAGGATCATATGCAAGTTGTTGCTGCCGATCCTCATAAGGTCCCTTTCCTAACAACATATCTAGATTTCTCTGAGGATAACCAGCTGCTGCATTTCGCCTAGCCGTCTCCTTGCAGAATTCCTCATTGGCAACCTTCCATAACAGGTATTGTCCTCCAGTTAACACAGCTTTACAAATATTAGCCCAATCTGCTGGTGTCATGTTTAAGTTGGTAATGGATTCGACCAAGCTTACAGTGAAGGGTGCTTGAGGACCATAGGTTGTTACAGCCTCTTTTAGCTCCTTCACTGATTTGAAATTTAAACCCTGGTAAATTCGCTGCCCTCCTACCTCAAATACAGGGCATACTTGAGATCCTGTCTCAGGATCCCAACTATCAACTGCGGGGGTTGGGAGTCTCTTAGCATATGGAGGTGGTGCTGTTGATTGGACACTTATGCCCTCTGGTGATAGAATGCTGTTAGTAGCAGTCTCCTGTAGAGGTGGTGCTGTTGGTTGGACACTTTCGCTCTCTGATAGAAAGGTGTTATTAGCAGTCTCCTGTTGTAACTTTTCCCCTGATGGCTTTTTCTGCTTTAAACTTCCTTCTTCTATCTCACTAGCTTGAAAGACCTTCTCTTGTTCTTGAATCTTTTCCTCATTTTGACTAACTTGAGAGACCTCTTTTACTTGAATCAATATGTCTTCTCCTTCCTCTACCTTTGTCTGATCTGAAGGCTTTGGACTAAGCAAACTAGATACGTTCGTCCACAATGGCAATGTGCCAACTGGCAGAGTCCCTGGGTTGTTCTTTTCTATTCTTTTTAAATCCTCACCATGATGGTTCCATTGTGATATATCTAACAACTCCTCCTTAAAAAGCCATGGGCTATATTTTTGTATTATATCAACATATGCCCTGACTGCTCTTGATTTTATTGGGAAGCCTCCTTGCTCTAACAATTTACTTAACACTCTTTCGGTTTGTTTTTTACTAATTGCTGATCCCGTATTTCTACTATAATACAACCCAGCAAGATAACACCAAACCAAACCGAGACAGAATGAAATAAAGTTGGAACAACACAAAATCATTATAGCCTTTCTATCCTCCTGACATGTCCATCCGTCCTTTCTCCCTATCTGTTCCTCACACGCAAATAGTTTTTCCTCAGTTGTGAGCGGTTTTTCTTCCGTCTCACTCATCTCCAGGGACTGAAATGTCCATCCGACCTTTCTCCCTATCTGTTCCTCAGATGTGAGCGGTTTTCCTTCTGTCTCACTCATCTCCAGGGACAAGCAACTTAAAACAAAAATGAAGCAAAACAAAAGAGGAAACTTAGAATGGCTACCCATCCTCTCGCCCTGCCCTCAGGGGCGAGCAGTTTACTTACCCTCAGTCGCTCCCTGTACGGGCCACCAAATGCCGCAGTCTGGCTGGGCACAATTCAGGAGCCACTTGTCAAAAGAAACAAACTTTATTTTTAGAACTACCAACGCCAAGCAAAACAGCTCCTCAGGAAAAACCCTCAGAGCCCAACTGCCACCACCGGCTTCCACAAGCCTCTCCCCCCACACCAATCACCACCTCCCACAATCCTCCTGCTCTTGAGGCCGATTGGCTAGGTCGCGTGGGCGGAGCCAAAGAAGTCCCCCAATGAGCAGTTCCGTAGTCTGAAGGGCAGGGAAACAGCCCAATGAACATCACCGCAGAGGAGCCAATCAGCTAGATGTTGCTGGGGCCGCTGTGAGCCAATCATCAGCCGGCAGCTTGAAGTTTGCTGGCAGCTGGAAGTTTGCTGGGGCCCCTTTGGCTGTGGCTCTCAACAACAGGGAATGAATCTAGGGTAACTTTTCTAAGTACATATATGAATGTACCACAGTGAATCTCACCATCATGTATATCCAAAGCACTAAACAACAATGACAACAAAAAACTAAAATAGCAGTAAAGTACAGTAAGGGAACAGGAAGAGGGAGGAGGGGAGGGAAAGGGGAAGTACTGATATGATTGAGAGCAAATTATATTTCATGCCTTTAAAGTTATGTCAGAATGAACCCCAGTGTTATGTATAACTAAATAAAACCCATAAAGGAGAAGGAGAAGGAGAGGAGAGAAGGAGAGAAGGAGAAGGAATATTTGCATGAGGGAGGGGCTGCCCATGCTTCCACATGGGGTACTGCAGGTTTGTAAGCATGTTTGTTCTTCCTGTGCTAATGTATAGTTGTAAAGCAATAACAAAAAAATATTCAAAGGTAAGTTTAAAAGGCTAATTGAAAAATACTGTATTAATGCTCTTGAATAGGCATAATATTAATATTGTCAAAATGGCCATACTACCAAAAGCAGTATGCAGATTCAATATGATTCCAATTAAAATCCCAATGTCATTATAAAAATAGAGAGAGCAATCATGAAATTCATTTGGAAAAATAAGAGACCCAGAATAGCCAGAGCAATCCTTAGCAAGAAGAGTGAAGCAGGAAGCATCACAATACCAGACCTTAAACTATACTACACACAAAGCTATAGTAACAAAAATGACATGGTATTGGCACCAAAGTAGACATGTAGACCAATGGTACAGAATAGAAGACACAGAGACAAACCCACATAAATACAGTTGTCTCATACTAGACAAAGGTGCCAAAAACATAAAATTGGAGAAAAGATAGCCTCTTCAACAAATGTTGCTTGGACAAGTGGAAATCCATATGCAGTGAAATGAAAATAAACCCCTATCTCTCACCATGCATAAACTCGACTCAAAGTGGATCAAGGACCTAGGAATTAGACCAGAGACCCTGTACCTAATACAGGAGAAATTGGGCCCAATTTTTGTCACATTGGATTAGGTCCCAACTTCCTTAACAATACTCTTAAAGTGCAAGAAATAAAATCAAGAATTAATAAATGGGATGGACTCAAACTAAAAAGCTTATTCTCAGCAAAAGAAACAATCAGTGAGGTAAAGAGAGAACCTACATTTTGGGAGCAAATTTTTGCCACACACACGTCAGATAAGAGCACTAATCTCCAGGATGTATAAGGAACTCAAAAATCTTAACACGAAAAAAACAAACAACCCAATCAATAAATGGGCTAAGGAGCTGAACAGACACTTTTTAGAAGAAGATATACATTCAA
Organism: Urocitellus parryii; assembly: GCF_045843805.1. Classification (NCBI taxonomy): domain Eukaryota; kingdom Metazoa; phylum Chordata; class Mammalia; order Rodentia; family Sciuridae; genus Urocitellus; species Urocitellus parryii. The sequence goes on along the minus strand of NC_135534.1, from coordinate 172,688,092 downwards.
TCAACAAATATATGAAAAAATGTTCAACATCTCTAGTAATTAAAGAAATGCAAATCAAAACTACTCTAAGATTTCATTTCATGCCAGTCAGAATGGCAGTTATCAAGAATACAGACAACAATAAGTGTTAGTGAGGGTGTGGGGGAAAAGCCACACTGATACATTGCTGGTGGGACTGCAGATTGGTGCAACCAATCTGTAAAGCAGTATGGAGATTCCTTAGAAAACTTGGAATGGAACCATCATTTGAGCCAGCTATCCCATTCCTCGGTCTATACCCAAAGGACTTAAAATCAGCATAGCATAGTAATGCAGCCATATCAATGTTCATAGCAGCTCTGTTCATTGTGGAACCAACCTAGATGCTCTTCAGTAGATGAATGGATAAAGAAACTGGTATATATACACAATGGAATATTACTCAGCATTAAAAGATAATAAAATTATGGCATTTGCAGGTAAATGGATGGAGTTGGAGAATATCATGCTAAGTGAAGGAAGCCAATCCCCAAACACCAAAGGCCGAATGTTCTCTCTGATAAGTGGATGCTGATCCTTAAGGGGGCGTGGGGAGGCATGGTAAAATGGAGCAACTTTGATTGGGCAAGGAGAGGGAGGGTTGGGGAGGGTGCATGGGAGCAGGAAAGATGGTGGAATGAGATGGTCATCATTACCCTAGGTACATGTGTGACTGCACAGATGGTGCAATGCTACATCATGTACAACCATAGAAATGAAAAGTTGTGCTGCAATTGTGTACAATGAATCAAAATGCATTCTACTGTAATATATATACCTAATTAAAGTAAATAAATTAATTAAAAAAGAAGAATACTATGTTAAATACTTTTTTAAAATTTTTGAATGGAAAAGGTATAGTTGAGGTCTTTCAATGCCCTCCCTACAAGCTAATGTAGTTAAAAAGTTGGTGTACCGGGCTACAAGTGTAGCTCAGTTATAGAATATGTGCCTCATGTTTATGAGGTCCTGGCTTAAAAAATTTTTGGTTATATCTTCTCTATTCATGTCTCTGTGTTTTATTATGCACATATTTATCCATAAGTCTTTTGCTTTCCTCTCTTTTTCTAAGTCCTATTTTATCATTAATATATTCTGTGCTGTATTCCCTCCCTATTCCCCTGCTCTTTTGAAGGCTTTAGATTCTGTTGGTGAACTTCAATTGTGAGAATTACATTCTGTTAGATATTGGGGCCAGTTAGCAGCAGGAACAGTCTTTAGCAAAGTACAAGTAAACAGTACAATTTACCTGGAAAGGCCTCTGCTGGGCCTAGGATAAATCTGGACCTCTGCTGATACCCAGTGAATCAGTAATGGCTGGTGGAGTGTCTGAGGGAAGACTGAGCAGCAGTGAGCAAGAATACAGCTGTAAGCACTGAGATTAAGAATAGGATGAACTGACTGGAAAGAAGGGTGGAGTTGTAGACCCAGGGAAGCTGGGATAAGTGATGAGATAGGTCACAATTTTTTTTTAATTTTACTGCAATAAACCAAACATTTAATTTAATTCAGAATAAGAGATAAGGAATAACTCTTCAATAAAATATATAAAATTGTACAATGTACCCTTTCAAAGGGATTAAAGTGTACTGGGGGAAGGGAAATGGACATCAAGGTGAAACACCACCTGCATATCTATACCGCCTGTTTGACAACATCATTTTTAGGAAGTTAAAGGATGGCTTTACCCTCTGCCCCCAAAATGTTAAAAAGTGTGGAAACTTTTACTAATAAGTTTAGCACATACAATAGGTACACACACAGGGAAAGCATGATTTTTTTTCCTTCCTGGTTCTACTAATTATTCAAGAATATTTCACATGTAGGTAAGATATTTGTTTTTTTTAAGCAGAAAATTACTACACTTTCTTACCCCCCCCCAAAAAAAAAATCATCTTTGCACTGTGTGAGTTGATGTACCTAGTATTTCATAGTAATCATCAATGCCTTCTGTACTCTTTAATTTTTTGCTCTCTGATGACCCGAAATGGAGTTAAATAGCACAGCACTGAGAGAAGTTAGGAAGTATTTATTTCTGTTTTCTACCTTGCCCTGGGGTGGTTTCAGGATTACTCTCACCACCTTTTTTTCAAGCTTATGAAAAATAAATGATAAAGCCAACAATATGGAGAAGGAGGAAAATAGAGTCAAATATGGTAGCATCTCACAAGCTTTTTCTTATGCATATGAAATGCAAATGTGTTATAATACCTCATTTATTTGCCAGAAGCTTTCCATTATCTACTTCCTGTGTGCATCCTAATTCTAGTATTTGATTTCCATAAGCAGAAGTCAACTCAGCCTATCAAGACCACCAAATTCGCACCAATTTGCAAATAACCTGTCTCCCGCTTTAAGAAAACACAACAAATGGATTTACAGTCTCTTTAAGGTGACATATGTTTATAAATTTTGCATGTTCATAAATTTTGCCTTTCAAAATAATTTGAATTTTTACATTTACTGTATAAAGATCTTATATTTTATCATATATATGTGTGTGTATATATATATATTCATACATTAAAACTGCCAGAGCCAATTTTCGTGAAAGGAGAAGGGGACATTTAGGATATGACGCCGAGTAAACAGGACGTGGTGCCTCCCATCTAAAGAAGAAATTGGAACTAGGACTTGGGGCCCTTGGGCCTAGACACTTTGGACGGTGCCTGAAATTTCGTTGTAGGAGGACTGGGTTGGTCGCCTTCTTTGAGAGAGGTGAATCCTTTTAAACGAATATCCATCCTGGATTCTACGCGGTGTCCCACTGGCGTGGCGTGGCATAGAGTCGGATGGGCAGGAGGGGAAGAGAAGGTCTTTGGAAAAGGTAGGAGGCTCCGGATAGGGACACTGCTTGCAGGGGCGAGTTGATGGGGAAAGGGAGACCGAACCGGGAGGGGCAGCCTAGGTTTAGCTGCCATCTTCAGCTTTTCCAGTTCTGCCTCCTGCAGTCTTTTTGCCTTGGCCCTGCAGTTCTGGAACCAGCTTTTGACCTGGGTCTCTGAGGTTCAGAGAGCTGGAGAACTGCGCATGCTCTGATGGAGAGGCGCCAGGAGCTGGGATGTGGCGAAGAGGCTGGCCATTGGTCTTGTGTTTCCTCAGGGTGCAGGTGGTGGAGCTTCCCTCTAGACAGAGACGGGTCACCATTAAGAGTTGAACTGTGTTGCTCAAAAAGATGTTGAAGTCCTAATTCCCAGTACCTCAGAATGTGATCTTATTTAGAGATAAGATCTTTATAACTAGTTAGGATGAGGTCGTACTGCATTCAGGGATGGGCCCTTAGTCCCCTATGACTGGTGTTCCTGTAAGAAGTCAGTCTGTGAAGACACAGAGACAAAATGCCATGTGCAGACAAGAGGTAGATACATCCTACATGATGTGGCCACAAGCCAGGGAGAGGAGAAGGCAATATGAAGACAGAGGCAGAGATTGGAGGGAGTGAGATCACTAGAAGTCGGGCCTTTTGGTGGTGATGGGCCGCCAGAATCTGGAAGGAGCAAGAAATGCATTCTCCCCTAGAGCCTTTAGTGGAAATGTAACCCTACTGACACTTTGATTTTAAACTGATGACATTTAGAACTGTGAGAGAATAAATTTCAATCATCTTATGCTCCTGGTTTCTGGAAATTTATTATGCAGCCACAGGAAAATAAATACAAATGGCTAAATGAAAAAGACAATAAGAAACATTGACAAGGATATTTTGAAATTGGAATCTTCCTACATTGCTTGTGGGAAACAGTTGCAGTTCCCTACAATGTTAAAAATAGAGTTAGCATAAGACCTGAGAATCTCACACTTCCATGTATACCTAAGAAAAACAAATTTATATGTCTACACTAAAAATTGTGCCTGAGTGTTCATAGCCTCTCTATTCATAATGGCCAAAATGTGGCTACAGCCAAATGCCTGTTAACTGATGTGTGGATAAGCGTGGCAATAAAGTAGTGAATGATACATCCTACATGGATGAACCTTGAAGACATTATGCTAAGTGAAAGACGCCATAGCGACCACATGTCATGATTCCACTAACATGAAATGTCTGGAATAGGCAAATCCATGGAGAACCCAGTTGATTAGTGATTGCCTAAGACTGAAACAGGAGGAGGAGTGCAAAGTGACTGCTAGTAGTTAAAGGATTTTTTATAGCAATGAAAATGTACTAAAATTAGATAATAGTAATAGATTTATAACTTTAAAAAAACCATTAAATTTTATACTTAAAGAGTTAATTTTACTGTTGAGTTACCAAGACAGGTCACTTAATATCATAATTTTTAAGGCATTCTTTCGTCTGTTCTTTCAGTTTGCCTTTAATGAGTATCTATAATGTGCCAGATCCTCTTCTAATCTCTAAGAACATGATGGTTCACCAGCTTAGTCCCTTGGAACCTGTATTTTAGCAACTATAGAAAAAACGGAAACTTATTGAATGTGAGGTCATATGAAGGTGATGATGTGGCCCTATCCCTAGGTATGGAGTTAAGTGTGCAAAGTTAGAATGACCACCAGCAGGCTGGGAGATTGTGGCTAGCTGACCTGTTTCTTTTTAGTTTCTTTTCTTTCTCTTTTCTGCTGTATTTGCAACCCTCTTAGCAAAAACCTAGAAGGGTCATGAGAGTATCCCTGTTCATTTTGAACTGCTTCCGAGACCACCATAGCTGTTACTAAAGTCCTTGAGCAGTGCTATACTTGAACTCCTTTAGTCCAGCAGTTGCCTTAGCTTTTTGAACAGAAAGAAAGCCTTTGTTCTTCCATCTAACCTACTGCTATGTCTTCTTCTTTGTAATGGGGGAGTTTTTCAAACGTCTTAAGGAAACTCCCTTTTCTACAGATGTTTTCAGTCTTCCACACCAAACAAGAAGTTTCCATAGAAGATGGGAAGAGTGAGTTGGTACAGATGGGGTTAGTCAGCCTGGACAGGGAATCTGCTTTCCTGAAGTTCCTGCCTATGATGTGACTTGTTCGAGCCCCTGCCCCATTCAGGAAAATCTGGCAGCCCTCTTCTGGCTTTTCTTCCAGTAATTAGTAGTTCTGCAGTTTGATGTATTCTCGCTTCTGTTTGTAGATAAGATGCAGTGTATTCAAGCTGAGAAAAACAACAGGGGCCCGATGGAGGCTGCCTCACTTTTCCTACAGTTCCTTTTGGAACTCCAGGAGGAAGGCTGGTTCCGTGGCTTTTTGGATGCCTTAAACCAAGCAGGTGAGTTCATTCTTCTTACAAATCAGAGCTTATTTCTTTGTTTTGTCAGAATGCTATAAAAGTGAAGAGCTAATAATTTTGAGGTATTCAAAATACTATTTTCAGACTCATAACATACTTGTCTATCTGAAACATCCAAAGGAATCTACAGAGATTATTGTAACTAATGTGAGAGGTTAGCAAGGTCATTGGATGTAAGATCAATATACAAAACTAGTTGCATTTCTACCTGGTGGAAGCAAACAGAAATGAAATGCCATTTATAATAGTAATAAAAAGATGATGTATTGGGCAATAAATCTAACAAAATATTTGTAAAATCTGGATGGAGAAAATGATACAATGTTAGTGAGAAACATTATAGACATCCTAAGTAGAGAGGTACATCCCTGCACATGGAAAGTAAGACTTGATACCATTATAATGTCAGTTCACCTTATTTTTATCTGTATATTTAATGCAATTCTAATAAAAATCTTATATGCCTTTCCAATGGGCTTAACAAACTGATTTTAAGATCTATATGAAAGAATCATGATCTCAGAATAGTCAAGACACCTTTGCATAAGAATTAGGTAAATTGGCCTTTCCCTTCTGGGTGTTGAGATTTATTAAAAAGCTGGGCATGGTGGCATGCACCCATATTTTCAGCTATTCAAAATTATTGCTTGAATCCATGAGTTTGAGACCAGCCTAGGCAACATGGTGAGACCATCATCTCAAAAACAACAACAAAACTACAGAGTTTCTTACAGAGACCCACACATCTGATATTTTAAAGACCACTGGGAACAGAGGATCACTGGGAAATGGGGAACTATTCAATAAATAGCAGTTGACCATTATAATTGAGATAATGTTAAAAAACAAATACACCCTAACTTTCAGATCCACATAGATATAAATAAATTTGTATTTCTTACTTATGAATTTAAGAGAATTTAAAGACTTAAATATAACAGCCAATTTTTAAGCCATTTTAGAAAATAACAGAATAGTTTTCTTATATGAGGGCATGGCAGGATTTGTGAAACAAGATATTAAAGCATTAGCCATAAAAGAAAGCTTGGTAAATTTGATGAACTGTTCTTAATTTAATGTTTTCATAAGTCACTTAAAGAAAGTAAAAAAAAAAAAAACAAGTCACAAGGTGGGAGAGGATAATTGTAAAATATATACTTACCAAATAATATTTTAAAATCAATCAAGAAAAGGAAGAAAACACTTACTGACCAAAAGATGTGGACAGATATTTCAAAGAACAGGATGTATGAAAGGTGAATAAATAAATGAAAAGATTCTCAGCCCATTTAGCAATTAGGAAACTATAAATAGGAACCCACTGAAGCAGCATTTTTTTAACTACTCAACAGCAAACTTAAGTCCAACAGTGTGAAGGTGTGAAGAAGACATTTAATAATGGAAAATCTTAAATATTGCTTAAATATTGCTATATACATAAACAGACACAACTCTTTTGAAAAACAATTTGACATTGTCTGGTAGAATTCAACTGTCATTTTTCCCTTTTTCCAAGTTTTATTCTTTAGTTTATGCCCTAGAAAAATATACATTTCAGAATACACATACCATAATGTTTGTAGTATAATTGTTTGTAATAACAAAAGCAAGCAAACAAAACTGGAAGCAACCCCAATATCCTCATAGAGAAGAATGGAAAAGCAAGTTTTATAATGTTCACACAGTAGTCCATTAAACTACAATAAAAATGTGTGAACATACCTCTAGATGACAACTCAGAGAAATCTTAGAAATGCAATATTTAATTTTTTAAAAAGTCAGAGAAGCTTAAATGTCATAGGATATAATATTTATGACGTCCCAAACAAATTAAACTAAACATACATTGTTTAAGGAAGCAAACATATGTCATGTGACCATTCCCAAACAAACAAATCAGGAGTGATATATCAAATACACAATAGTGATTTCTTTGGTGAGGGGATAGAAAGCTGGGGAAGAGAAGGTATACACAAATGTTAAGATATTCTTGTTCTTAATATAAGTAGTGGGTTCACATGTGTACATTTTGGTGTGTTTTTTTATGTGTTACAAATATTCTATTACGTTATCAACCATTGCAAAGCTTTTTTAAAAAATATTTATTTTTTAATTGTAGTTGGACACAATACCTTTATTTTATTTATTGTTACGTGGTACTGAGGATCAAACCCAGGGCCTTGCCTATGATGGGCAAGCGCTTTACCAATGAGCCACAACCCCAGCCCTGTTGCATATCTTTTAAATTTCTATTTTTAGAGCTATGATATATTTCTCAGTCTTTCTTGTCCACACCTATAAAGTCAGTCTTACCCAGAGATATGAAAGACATCTTGGAAATCATCTGACCCAACCTCCCTCCTGTACATGAGGAAACTAAGGCCTTGAGAGAAGGTTTGCTCAGGGTCACACAGATAATTGGCATTTTTGCTAGAGTTAGAATGTAGGTCTACTGATGGCTTTCTGTTGGGGTAATTTGTTGCACTGAGATATTAGACTGTGAGAGTAGGCATTGAGTTTCAACACCAAATCAGCCACTTAACTATTTAAGGGATTTTAGCCAAGTTAGTTGCCTTTCTGATTCTCCAGTTTACTCATTTGTCAAAGAAACCAAAGGATAATTTTCTTTTTGTGTTGTAAACAATGAGTAAGAGACTCATATATGAAGAACCTAGCACAATGCATACAAAGAGGCACTAATCAAAATATAGCTGTTATACAATTATTATTTGCATTGTAGTAGAATGATTTAAAACTGGGCAAATTAAGGAAAACTTGTCATTACTACAGGAAAACAAATTCTGATGATGAGGTGTCTTCTATTACCCGTGTCCTCATATTGTAACACCAATATGTTAAATTAGCACAATGTTAAAAGCAAAACACACACTGTCCTTCCCTAGGTATTAGAATTCCTCAAGAGGCCCACATATATATAATCAGTATAATTGCAGTTCTTTTATGAAAATTGATGTGGTTTTATTTTTCAAAAAAATTTAGGTGAAAATGTTTAAATATTGGTTCCAATATTGTGAACTGAAACTTTTCTGCTTTTGTTTATAGGATTAAAAGTTGTTGACTTATTTTCTTTCATTTCCTAAACTTGCCCTAAAATTTCTCTAAATTTGTTACTGTAATATATGCCTATTTATTCCGAACAATTTAAATGGTACAGAAGGGTCAAGTGAGCCTCCTTCTGTTTACCTTCCCCACTACCTCTTATACAACCCTCTTCAGAGAAACCACTGTTTCTCCATTTGGGGGATATACCTAATCTAGGTTATTATGAGTTACTAAAACCCCTTATTAATTTATAAGTAAAAATGGCACTTCTAAATTCTACTTTAAAATAAAATGAGGTTTAGCAATAAAAATATAAGAACAAATAGGCAAGAAAAGAAACAAAAGTAAATTTGAACAGGAAGAAATAAAATATCTTTGTTTGCAGATGAGATGGTTTATGTAGAAAACTGTAACAATTTTAAAAGAACTGTTAAAACTGATAAATTCAGAGAATTTTCAGGGTACAATATCAATAACCCAAATCAGTTGCTTATCCATATATTATATAACAACCCAAAAAGTTATAAGAAAATAATTCCATTTATAATAGTACCAAAAATAATAAAATGCTTAGGAATAAACCTAACCAAGTAGGTGAAAGACTCATACCCTGAAAACTATAAAATATTGCTGAAAAAAAAAAAGAAAGAAGATAGAAATAAGTTGAAAGACAACCCATGTTCATGAATTAGAAGATGGTCTTAATTTTAGGGTATTGCTACTATCCAAAGTAATCTACTGATTCAATGCAACCCTTTCAGAATTCTAATGGCAGTTTTTTGCAGAAATAGGAAAATTTATTCTAAAATTCATGGAATCTCAAGACACCTTCAAATAGTTAAAATTGTGAAAAAAGAAAAACAAATGCATAAGACTTACATTTCCTGATTTTTGAAATATATTACAAAGCTATAGCAATCAAAACAGTGTGGAACTGGTTATGGAGACAAATACACCAATATCCCAGAAATAAACTCTACAGAGTATAATGGTCAAATGTTCTTTAACAAAGGTACCAATACTACGCAATGGAGAAAGCACAGTCTCTTTCATATATGGCGTTGGAAAACTTGATACTCATATGGAAAAGAATGAAGTTGGACACTTATACATATGTTAGTGCTCTCCAGAAAAACAGAATCAGTAGGTTATAGTGTGTGTGTGTATGTCTGTATAAAGGGATGTATCTGTATACACAGGTGTTATATATATATGCATGTGTATCTACGTATAAGTATAGTGGGAATCAGCTCATACAATTGTAGAGACTGAAAAGTCCCGTAATCTGCTGTCTGCAAGCTGGAGAACCAGGAAAGTCAGTAGTATAATTCAGTCTGAGTCTGAAAACCTAAGTACCAAAGGGCTGCTGGTGTGAGTTCTAAAGTTGTATGATCAAAGAACTAGAAACACTGTTGTCTCAGGATGAGAAAATGGATGTCTGAGCTCAAGAAAAGAGAGAATGTGCCCTTCCTCTGACTTTTTGTTCTATTTGTGTCCTTAACAATGGATTGAATGATGCCTGTGTACATTTTACAACATTTACTCAGTCCACTGATTCACATTCTGGAATAACCTTCACAGACATACCCAGAAATATTTTACCAGCTATTCGGTCATTCCTTAGTCCAATCAAGTTCATACAAAATTAACTATCACACACTGTATACAAAAATTAATTCAACCTTAGTTAAAGGCATAAAACTCTTAGAAAAAAACAAGGGGAAAACATCATGACACTGACTTTGGCAATGATTTCTTGGATATGACATCAACTTGATAAATAAGAAAAGGAGAAAATAGACAAGTAAATACCCATCCCTTTAACATGTTATATCTTTACTATGGGATAATATATAGTAGTCAGAAGGATGAAAGAGATCTATTCAGGAATACTGTATTAGGATATAATATTATATAAAGGAATCAAGTTGCAGAAATAATGTGCATCATGCAATTCCATTTTGTAAAAAAGGACAAACCCAGATTATATATGGGTTTTTCATGGAACTTCATTGAAAAAATATGAAAGGAAACTAAACTGTTAATGTTGATTATCTCTGTGAGGTTGGAGAGGGCAAGAGTTTCAAGTGCAAGACGATTGTAAAATTTTCAACCTATATGCATTGCATTGTTTTAATTTCTGACTACTTAATTAAATATTGCATCTATAGTTTTTTAAAATTAAGAATGAACCAACAATTATCTGGCAGTGTCTTAAGTTTTTTAATTTTATAGATTAGCAATATTAAAAAGTGATAGAAAAGCATATGTAACAAAGCAAAAAAATAAATGAGGCTATATCAAATCTTGAAAACTTTTGTGCATCAAAAGACACAATCAATAGAATGGAAAGTGAACCCATGAATTGGAGAAAATATTTACTAGTCAACATCTGTAAGGGATTAATATCCAGATTATATAAAGAATTATAACTCAACAAAAAATCCAATAACATGATTAAGAATTAGTCCAAGGACTTCCCGTTTCTTCATATGTGATATACAAATGCTCAACAAACATATGAAAAGATGCTTAGCATCACTAATCATTAAATAAATGAAATTAAAACTGTAATGAATTTTCATCTCACACTCATTATGATAACTTCTATCAGAAATTCAAAGTAACCCATATTGGTGAGATATGGAGAAATGAACTCTTGTGCACTATTGGTAAGATGGTAAAATGGTATAATTTATGGAAAACAGTATGGAGAGTCCTTTCAAACCTTAGAATCATCATATGATCCAGCAATACTAATTTTGGCATATTTCTGAAAAAATTGAAAGTAGCATCTTAAAGAGATAGTTGCACACCCATGTTCATAGCAGCATTCTTCACAGTAGGTAAGAGATGGAAGTAAACCAAATTTCCATCATCAGATGAACAGATAAATGTAATGTGGAATTGGGTCAGGGATGTAGCTCAGTGGTAGAGCACTTTGCTTAACATGTGCTGAGGTCCTAAGTTGATCCCATACACAAAAAATGATATGTTTATACATGGAATATTATTCAACTCTTAAAAAGAAGGAGCTGGATGCAGTGTTGCATGCCTGTAGTCCTCACCAACTTGGGAGGCTGAGGCAGGAGTATCACAAGTTCAAGGCTAGACTCAGCAAATCAGCAAAGCCTTAAGCAAGTTTGTCTCAAAAAGGGCTGGGGATGCAGGAATTAAGATTTATGTTTCTTTTTGCCTTCTTTACTGCTTTCTACTGAGAAGACAGACATGAGAATTTGATTTATTTAAAGGCAAATCAGGAGTTGTAGGTGGAATTCATGGAGCATTTTGGAAGATTTTATACTAAGGCCAAATATAAGACTTCATGTTTGTCCTTACTTTACTATTTTCTCCTAAAAAATAATAAACATTGTTGGAAATCCTAAACTTATTGGGGAGCTAAGATGCATATTATTTTATTTTTGAAAAATCATTAATGACAGGTAATTTATAGATGTTTTTGAGTTCTGTCACTTTACATTTAAACGTGATTGTAGGATATTAACATCAAAGTATTTCTTGTTACTCTCATAAAAGTCCTCATTTTCTTTCTTTTCAGGTTATTCTGGACTTTATGAAGCCATTGAAAATTGGGATTTCAACAAAATTGAAAAGTTAGAAGTGTACAGAACACTTTTAAGACGTTTGCAACCAGAATTTAAAAACAGAATTATTCCTTTAGAAATCCTTCCTGAACTAGCTGAATGTTTAATTAGTCAGGAATGTGAAGAAATTAGACAGGTAAGTTGACATAAAATACTAGATTTGGAGGAAATAAAATATGGGAGTTATCTTTTGTTTTCTATACTATTTTAAACCTAAGAAAGATAATTGAAACTAAAAAGAAAATCCTCGTGTCTAAGGTATTATTTCCTAGAATAGTACTTTTAATGTGAATTGAGTAATTTTTATGTCAAAGTTTTAAAGTTTGACCTATTTTCAGTTAAAATTACCTCATTACTTTTCTGAATAATGTTTAATGCAAATTTAAATAAAACTGAACTGTTCAGCAAATGAAAAAGGCTATAGGCTAGGAGTTAAGAATTTAGGCTCTGGACATAAATAAATTTTATTAAATTTGTAGCGTAACTGTGTACTAGCAGTGTGATCCTGGGCAATTTATTTAGCTTCTGTAAACATCTGTGTCTTCATGCATAAAGTGGGAACAATTATAGTACCTAAATAATATGGTATTTTTATAAGGGTTAAATGAGATAGTATATGTAAAGTGTTGATAGAAGCCTGACACATAGTATATGTGCAATAAATTTTAGTTACTATGATTAACAATAAAGTCATGTAAATCCCTCTACCCTGAAGAAAACCACTTGTTAATATTACAATCATCCTAATATCTATTTATGCCAATCTATCTCAGAGGAGGTGGGAAATCTTGGTTTGAAATAATGATATCATGTTTAAAGGACAAGAATGAAGGAAAGAATATCTTAAGTGATAGTGTTGAATGGGGTAAAAATGGCAATAACGAACACCCATAGGTCCTCAATTTGCAATGATTTTTAAATCAGATAATACTTGAAAACTCATAAATGGAAAACATTTTTGAAATAATCAATAAACTGTATTTTCCTTGCTTAGACTTGTTACAACAAGGGGATGATAGCAGGTTCAGAGAAACTGATCGAATGCCTTCTGAAATCAGACAAGGAGAACTGGCCCAAGGTTTTGAAACTTGCTTTGGAGAAGGAACAGAACAACCTCAGTGAAATGTGGCTGGTAGAGAAAGGTAGGGCGTGCCAAGAACAACTCAGAAAGGGAAGAGGGAAGGTTCAGAAACGTACTGTGCCCCCTCTCGACTCAACTTGGGACTTCCCTATTCCCACCTGTTTTTACTTATTCTCACAGGCACTTTTCCCTTCAGATACCTAAGGCTATATCTCTACTAAGAGGCCAGCATGATGCTGAGTTGTGGGAGGGAGGTAGCTACTTGCCTATGGATTTGGTTTGTTTGTATGTAACTCCTCAACATGGAACAGAACAAACTGCTGTCATCCAGAATTAGCCCATCAGGTCCAAAGAATTTGGTGCAGGCAGGTTCTGAGCTTCCAGTTTAGGTTATCAGAGAAATAGCTTGTCTACTCTTGAGTTGAAGGTTCAAACTCCAGGACTTACCTCTTTTTAGAGTAGAATCATGATAGACACTGCCTGGTTTTCTCACCTGGCAGCCATCTGGGAGCGAACAAAACGTGTGAATGAAGAAGAATCTGCTGCGATTGTCTGTGCCATCATTTGGCTCCTTGAGACTGACATCGCAGAGCCTTGCCTTACAGGCTGAGTTTGGTAAACATCTGAGTGTCTAGTCTTGGTTTCAGCTAGACTTCTATTGATTAAAAGTTGTTCGGGAATCTATATAAATACACATCTACTTTCTTGGGTCAGGAATTAGTCAGAGATGGGAGACATGAATGTCTGCTCAGAAGAAGGTTCTCTTCTTTAGTGTACATATGAATTCCTTGGAAGCCTTTTTAAAATGCAGATTCTAATCCAGTAGGGGCTTAAGATTTGCATTTCTAACAAGCTTCCAGAGTTACTGGTTCCATGTTTTATACCTTGAATAATTAGTTCTTTGAAAAAAAAAGTTCTTTGTGTGGTACAGGGGATTGAACCCAGGCCCTTGTGCATGTCAGTCAAACATTCTACCAACTGAGCTATATCCCCAGCCCTACCATAATTAGTTCTAAATGACTTTGGAGTTCAAATATCAAATGGAGACTTCACACTCAAGATGATTCTCTTAATTGTTTTGAGAAGTGAAGGGATGTGGTTGTGGGAAATTAATGGAAGTTTAAAATTTTATCAAAACTATAATCAGATTACATTAAGATTCTAAGTTCTTCCTTTGTCTATTCACACAGGTGAAAAAGATATTGAAAATAAAGATCTGGAGGATGATGAAATGGAAACTTCTGAAATACACATTTTCTTCCAGGAAGATCCAGAACACCAGAATCTTAGTCAGAATTCCCAGGCACCCTCAGGTACCGGCATTGCTTGTTCTTTTTCATAATGGGGTTCTTCAGGTATTTGTGGGGGGATATATTTTGCACTGCCAGAAGTCACAGCCTTGTGATTTCTTTTAAGGAAGGTTAATAAAGAAAAGATAATTTAAGTTAAAATAGATACTTTATGGTTAGAATTGTCATTTGATTTTCTGTGACTGCTTCTTCTGCTTTTAGCTTATCTTTTTTTTTCTTCATTCTTGTTTTATCACCAAGAAATTATTGTGGCTACATTGAATTATGGCTACATTGAAAAGGCAGAGTCCTCTCAGAACCCCAGTGTCTGAAAAATCCAACAGCGGCCTTACTTTCTGAAAAAATACTTGTGTTTGTTAGCCACTTGTTCAGTTTCCTTCTAAGATCCCAGGGCTGCCATGCCAGCTATGTGCACTGCACAAATGTACCTGACTGAGAACCAGCCTGTAGTATTTGCCAGTGCATGGAGGGATTGTGTCCTCCCAGAGGGCTCCTTGTTCTCAAACATCAGGCAATGTATAAGTACTTATTAATGGTCCTGTAAGGCACCCTTACTTTTTTTTGTTGTTGTTTTCTATGGACCTGTATTTATTTATTTGTATGGGATGCTGAGAATCGAACCCCGTGCATCACACATGCTAGACAAGTGCTCTACCACTAAGCCACAACCCCAGTCCCCCTTAAGTTTCTTGAAATATATTTTCATGACCATTTTATGAAGAGACCAGAAGGTTACATAATATGCCAGAATAAAATTATATTTATAAAAGGATATAAGGAACGAAATTAGGATTAATAATAAGTAGTGTTTGAAGAAAAAAATGCAAATTTTAGGATAACATGAAAAGAAAATTTGTGTGTTACTTCTGCGACTGAATGATACCAGTTTCTTGTCACTCTGATATAAAATGGATAACGATAAGTTGATTTAAATATTTCTGACATGTAAAGATCCTGATGTGTCATTTAAGTGAAGTTAATTCTCTTAGTCTTTTAGAAATTCTCCCTTTTTAAAAAATGGGTAAATTAGACTCTTTAGACCAAAGACTTTTTAAGCTCTTAACATGTCATATTCTTACCTGGTATTGAGATAAAATCTCTGAGTATTTTTTAAAAATTTGAGAGCCTGAAAAATTACAAAGCATGGTTATTCTCCAAGAAGAAATTGCTTTGAGAATCTGTATTAAGTTTGTTTTCCTTTAATGATCTTGGAGGGCATTTTTGTCTTGTTCCACATAGTGTTGCCTATAACTAACTGGTGGTCGTCTGTCTTGCCCTGAATTAGGCCATTCTTGCTTTGCATTCTCTTTATCGGGATTCTGTATTGTTTAAGAAAGAATTCATTCCAATATTTTCCCCCTTCTTGCCATTGATACTTTGGCATTGAGAGAAAATTCTGCACTTCAAATGATTGGAGAAAGCTAGAATGGTTAATGAGACAAGATTCTAAGGAGATTGAGACAGGATAATCAACCAAAACCTTTCTTGCTATAGTCAGATTCATGTCCATTTGACTACAGCTAATGCCATGATTCCTTAGAGCAGTAACCATTGGTAATTGTTTTTCCTTTTGTATCATAGAAATGTCTCGAACTAACTTGAAACCAAGAAATTACCAACTAGAGCTTGCTTTGCCTGCTAAGGAAGGAAAAAATACAATAATATGTGCTCCTACTGGTAAGCCAGTCACTATTACTCATACCTCTCTGCTCCCTTTCCCCCTTTAAAAAAAAAAAAAGAGATTTATTTATTTATTTTTAATTTGTTCTACTTAGTTGTACATGATAGCAAAATGCATTTCAATTCATTGTACACAAATGGAGCGCAACATTTCATTCTTTGGTTGTACCCAGTGTAGAGATGCACTATTTGTGCAATCATACATGTACTTAGGGTAGTGATGTCCATCTCATTCCACCATTTTTCCTGCCCTTATAACCCCTTTCCACCCTCCCCTTCTTTTTTCCCCTTTTATTGAATACTGGCAATAAGGAAGATTCAGTTTTTTTCCTGTTCCATTTGTCTTTGAGAAAACTATCCTATTAATGTAGTCTCACATATTTTAAGGAATTTGAACAATGAAATTGAACAATGAAAGAAAATGAATTTGAACAATGAAAGAAAAATGCCCTCTTTTAGTATGCTTTTGATCCTGGTTATTCAAGCACAGGTAAATTGGGAAGTAGCTTGATTATTTTTTAGTTATAGCTTAAATTCTGCAGTCGTTCATCCCTCTAAATGATCAGTTTACTTACCTGCCCACTGGTGTTAGGAGAGCCAAAAGAAATACCTTTCTATAGCACTATCTAATACCATGTTACATGTTTTCTTTTTCCTTGTTTATTAAAAGGTTGTGGGAAAACCTTAGTTTCACTTCTTATTTGTGAACATCATCTTAAAAATTTTCCACAAGGACAAAAAGGGAAAGTTGCTTTTTTTGCTAATCATGTCCCTGTGTATGAGCAGCAGAAGTTTGTGTTCTTGAGCTATTTCGAAAGGCTTGGGTAGGTATAACAGTCAGTCCAACTTCTTTTTTCTACCTTTAATCAATGAATGTGTTTTCTGTTTTGCTCTTTTAAAGCCACAATTAAGAAAAATTGTAATAGAGATTCAGCTTTTATATAACCTAGATGTAATTCAGATTGCTTTTGTTAGATATGCCAGAAATCCTAATCTGATTTGCTCTTACAGGGTGATTAAATGATTAATTGATAAGTTTGACATTTAAATGGCACATTTGATTTCTTTGATGATTTTATAATTTATTTGACAGTTCCCTTGTAAGTACTCTTTTTTTTTTCTTTTAATGACTTGAAAAAATAATATATTCTATCAGTTATAATGAGTTTGCATTGGTCAATCACTTGCTCTATGTCAGGATATATTCTTTTTGAACTTAGGGAGAACTTCATCAGTTGCTCTTCTGATCTAGTGCTTCATCTTTGTGTTTCCTCATTCAGGAGGATGGTAACATAGGATTTCTGTCTCTTCCCAGGTACAGTGTTACAGGCATTTCTGGAGCAACAACTGAAAATGTCCCAGTAGAACAGACTATCAAGAACAATGACATCATCATTTTAACACCCCAGATTATTGTGAACAATCTCAAAAATGGAACTATTCCATCACTGTCTGTCTTTACTTTGATGATATTTGATGAATGCCACAACACCAATAAACACCACCCATACAATATGATCATGTTCAATTATCTAGATCAGAAACTTGGAGGATCTTCAGACCCACTGCCCCAGGTATCTTCAAAGTCAGATGTACTCCTCAGAAAAGCTATTATCTTCCTAAATCCTCCTTTACTTACTTTTTTTTTCTTTTGGTACCAGAGATTGAATTCAGGAGTGCTTAACCACTGAGCAACAGCCCCAGTCCTTTTTTGTATTTTATTTAGGGACAGGGTCTCAGTGAGTTGCTCAGGGCCTTGCTAAATTGTTGAGGCTGGCTTTGAACTCAGTAATTCTCCTGACTCAGTCTCAGTGCCACTAGTATTATAGGTATGTGCCACTGTACCCAGGCCTATTTACTTTTGTGGCTACATTTGAGGTTGTTCCATGTCCCTTTGGACATGAAAGGCTGACTATACGCATCATGCACCTCTCTGTGCCTTACATTGTTCTCAGCACTGGGGGTGCAAATACGTAAAGAAATAATTCTTGTCCTCAAACACCTGAGTTTTCATGGGGAGACAGATATGTAAGAATTATGTCACAATTTATCATAATGGTGTGTTGTGGAGATAGGTATAAGCTACAGCCAGAACAGGAGTGAAAATACTCCTATGTGTGCTAAAAAATGTAAGGCAAGACCTGACAGAAGTTGGGTTAAGTAGGACTTAGAGGCTGAGGCAGGAAAATTGCAAGTTCTGGGATATTTCAGCAACTTAGCAAGATCATCTCAAAATACAAAAACAAAAAGGACTGAAGTTGTATCTCCGTGATAAAGGGTTCCTGAGTTCAATCCCCAGTTAAAAAATAAAAAAGGCAGGGGGTGAGGGGCTAGGCAGAAACTAATAGGAGTTTGCCAGGTAGATGGCTGGATGGTTTTCATTAAGAGGGTGCTCTGTGTCCAGAGGCAGAGTTCTGAAAGAGCCTGGTGTGCTCCAGAATCTTGAGATTCTTCAGTGATACTTGCGTATAGAGTGTGAGGTAGGGAAAAGCAGTAGGCAAGGAAGAATGAAAGAGAGGGGGCAATGCCTGATAGAGCAAGATGCCTGGAGACACCAGAGGGTGTGGGGTTAGTGGGCAAGTGGATGCATTAGTGTGGGAGGAGAGGAATGACATGTTTGATGTCATATGTCGATTCAGAGAGTCATTATTACATGGATTAGGAAGCAAAAGAAATCCCTGGTGTATAACTTTTCTTTTGAACATTGCTGAGTATCATCGATATATGAAAGGGAGTGGGAGCTGGGGAGAGTGGAGAGAATTTGAAATCTGAGGGAGAACTGTAAGAGACACTGAAAAATTCCTTGATTGTATGGGGGACTCAAATGTGGTTGGAAACTATGAATTTATGGTATACCAGTCTGCACATATGTCAAGTTCAGCAGCCCTAATAATTATCCATCTGGGGAGTGCAGGTTAAAAGAAATTTAGTATGGTGCTCACAGACCAAAACTAGAACCTTTCCATATAAATCACCTTTCTTATAGCCTATTCTTCTAGAATAACTTTGATGTTAATTACATTTCTTGCTGGTTAGATGGTTATTCAATGATTATTGCACAGCTGTTGGAGGGAGGTATCGTACTAAATCTGCACAGATACCATTGCAAATAAATAGCTATGATTTCCCAACTTTACAGAGAGCTGCAGGTGCTTGTCCAAGGACACACAGTTATTGTGACATGGCTGAGATTGGAATGGATTTGTGTCAATTTCAGTCCTTTTCCTTTTCAGTATGATGTTCTCCACATCATAGGGGACACAAGGCAAAAGAAAAGAGAATCCTTGCCCTGAAAGTTTTCCCTGTCTCAGTTTCTAGGCTGCTTAGTGTTTAGCTGAGCTGCGACTCTTGTATTCATGCTTTGCCGATTGGGACCTTTTTATTTGTAATTTCATAGAGAATGTTAGGGGAAAAAAGCTAATGTTGGAATGGTCTTACAGGTTGTTGGGCTGACTGCCTCAGTTGGTGTTGGGGATGCCAAAACCACAGATGAAGCCATGCTTTACATCTGCAAACTGTGTGCTTCTCTTGATGCAACAGTGATAGCAACAGTCAGAGACAACTTGGAGGAACTGGAGCAAGTTGTTTATAAGCCCCAGAAATGTAAGTGGTATCCAAGAACAAGCTCTTGGGAATTTTTAACACTCTCTGCTACCCCTAGTTCAGGGTGATTTACAGGAACACTGAACTTTGGCCCTTTGTTTGTTTAGGAGAAAATATTTAACCCCAAACCTGGGAAACAGTCACATAACATTTCCAGTCTTTCTTCATGAGTTGTCTTCCCTCCCAATGGATAAACATTAGAAATGGCCTATGAGGAGCAAAAATTTCTACTTTGGCTCCATAAAACCCAGATAAAGGTCCTAGCAATGTGAAAGAGATGATGAGAAAATCTAAGCAGGTAGAAAGCCAAAGGCTGGCCTAGTCCTTCCCTGTGCACCATGCCTGAGTCAGGTACTGTGTGGTCATCATTGTTTAAATACGTATCTGAGGGCTGGGATTGTAGCTCAGTGGTAGAGCACTTGCCTAGCATGTGTGAGGCACTGTGTTTGATCCTCAACATCACATGAAAATAAATAAAAAAATAAAAGTATTATGTCCGTCTATAACTAAAAAAAAAATTTAAAAAATATGCATCTGATAAATGTAGTTGAAATTATCTGAATTCACCTTCTTTGTCCTCAAAAGATCAGAATATTATCTTTAAAATAAGATTGACTCGCAAATGTTTGTTGTTTATTGACTTTATTATTATACTAATCCTGCAAGGGCAAGAGAGATTCAGGAGATACACCCTTGCTCTCTGAGCAGCACAGGACTGTATGAGTCTAAGGCAAAACAAATACTTATGTAATCGGGAGGACACGGGTAAGTTCCTGATGGGGAACAATCTGTAAGGAATGGAGAGAAGGTACCCAGCGTTTTAACATCACGTATAAATTTCTTTGTAATCTGGCCCCTCCAGCCTTCTGAGCCTCCTCTCTTCCCAAATCCCATAAACCCAACCATGTTGCATTCCTCTGGGTTCCCACACGTGCCATGAGCTTTCTCCCTTTGAGCTCTTGCCCATGCTGTCCTTTCCCCATGACTACTCTTGCTTCTTTCTTTCTTCCCATAGTTATTCAACAACACTGCCTCCCCCCAAAACATTAGATATTCTTCCCCTGTACTCCATGGTACCTTGCCCCTACTTAGGTTACAGAACTCTCCTATGAATGCAGCCCTCTATGGAGCATGGGTGTGTTCTTTTCAACTCTCTATCACCAGAACATAGCACATGATAGGCAATTAATAAGATTCTGCTGAAAGAATACAACGATGTGTGGACACTCTTGGGGGCTGGGTAGGAAAGGAGAACAGCAAAACACAGAGACAGGATTCGAGTGTGCCACTTGCAGAACAGGAGGGCTTTGGCTTGTCAGAGGTAACAGGGCAGCTGAGTGAGAAACTAAAGCATGGGGAACAAATGTCAGAGTCAGTGTGGTGAGCAATAGGGAGCCAAGTTTTTTTGAGCATTTGTTGTACGATTAAGACCATCTGCCAGTGAACTTGGGATCTCTAATTTTCCAGAGGAAGTAAAAGGTTTGAAGATACCCACTTTGAACTATGATTTGTTCTTCCCTAAAAATACTTACTTGCCTTTGATGGTTCTAGTTTCCAGGAAAGTGGAATCACGGACTACCAACAAATTTAAATTCATCGTATCTCAGCTGATGAGGGACATAGAGAGTCTGGCAAGGAATATCTGTACAGAATTTGGTGAGTTCTCTTAACTCTCAGTGAGATAAGTCTCATATATTGTGTCCCTTCCATTGGAATAGCCATAGAGCATTCACTAGTGGCTTTCTATTTTCTCTTTCATTTAGACAATGTCAACACCAAATTTTTTTAAATTTTAATTTAATTAAATTAATTTATTTATTTTTAGGTGGACACAATATCTTTATTTTATTTTTTTTAATGTGTGCTGAGGATCGAACCCAGTGCCTCACGCATGCCAGGAGAGCACGCTACCACTTGAGCCACATCCCCAGCCCCAGATATGGACTTTCTTAATCATAGGTTATTCAGGAGCCGAATAAGTTCTCCTTTATTTTCTCTTACCTGTTTTTCTTTTTAAATGTCATGTAAATTGTTTGGACATGCACATCTTGAAAAATACATTTAAATCAGTTCATCAGCTTTCTTGACCTTCCAAATTAGCTTTCCGTACTGACTTTCCTATTTATATAACATGAAACCACCATTCTCCTGCTGGTGATTAAAACCTAGAGGTGATTTAAAAAAATTATTTTTTAATTGTCAATGAACCTTTATTAAATGTGGTGCTGGGAATCAAACCCAGTGCCTCAAATATGCTAGGCAAGTGTTCTACCACTGAGCCACAACCCCAGCCACTAGAGGTGATCTTTGATATATATATATATATATATATTTATATATTTTTTTTCATTTGAAACTCCCTCGTGGAGTAACCAAGTTCTGTCCTTCCACTTTTTATTCATTCTTCCATTCATGAAATATTTATCGTTCTAGGCACTGGGCTAGGCAACGGAAATATTGAGATTAAAGATAAAGTCCCACAAAAGAGAGAGAAATAGAGAGAGACACACAGAGAGACCCTGCCCTCAGGGAACTCAAGAGTCAAATAATGGAAATCTGATGCAAATAGTTGCCACCGGGTGAGAAGTCTCACACTGGGCAGCACAGGAGCACCTGGGAACCTTGTCCTGGACTGGGAAGGGCTTTCTGAGGACCTAAGCTGAGAAAATTCTTGAAGGAGTCCATCATATCAAGGAGAGAAGAGAGTGAGGTTGGAAGGATAGCAGGCAAGGAAGGAAGAAAGAACAAAATGAATTCTAGGAGCTTTTTGCTTTTACCTTTCTTTCTTACCAAGCTTAACTTAGGACCCATTCTAATAGCCTTATGGCAATTGTCCCACCTTCACTGTCTCTTCCATTTCATGTTCCATTCATTGGTTAGTTTTCTTGACATACCAAGTTTATGTTCATATAGCCTTTTGCCTAGGAAATAATTGTTGAACTCTAATGCGCATGGCAGACTGCTTCCCTTTATCTTTACAATTCCAACTTGGATTTAGCAGTTGCTTGAACATGTTCATTCATTCTTTCAGTGCTAAGCAACGTGCTAGGGAATATAGTGTGAAATCCTGAGGTATAGCTTCTGTCCTCATGAAATTTCCAATCTAAGGGTAAAGCCAAAATTAAGTAGTGAAGCTTCTGGATTGGCTGGGTGCTGATCATCAGCCATGTTTCAGGCAAAGGGAACTCAATCTGCAAAGGTCAGCAGACTAGAGAAAGTATGGGGAATTTCATTAGTCCTATAAAGTGAAAGAAGGGAAGTGGAGTGGCTAGAGGTGAAAATTAAAAGTAGGCCAAGGCCAGACACCAGAGAACCCTGTTCACCCTTTGTGAATAGAGGCACTAGCCTGTTTTTACTATAATGAAATACCTGTGACTGTGTAACTGATAAAGAAAAGAAACTTATTTAGCTCATTGTTTTGGAGGCTAAAAGCCTAAACAAAATGGCACAGGCTCTGGTGAAGGTCTCATGGTGGATGGCATTGGTGCAGGAGTACATATGAGAGGATGAGATCCCATCTCCAGACAGGAAGCCAGAGTAGAGCCAGGGAGGGGCTTCTTTTTTAACAACCCTCTCATAAGAACTACTTTAGTCCCTTCTAAGGGCAGTGTCTCCTCCTAGGCCCCATCTCTTAACATGGCCACACTGGGACTGATCTTTAAATGCATGAGCCTTTTGATAGACGCTTAGCCATATCTAAACCATAGCACCAGGGTAGGAGTTTGGCTTGAGGAATCCATTGGAGGCGTTTATGCAGTTGGGTAGCATGGTTTCTCACCTGAAATTTTGTAAACACCCTCTAGCTTCTGGGTGGGGAAAGAATTGAGGAAACAAGGGAAGAGGTGGGGAGAGCAGTTCATTGGTCATCTGGGAGCAAGGTGACATGGTGAAGTGGCAGAGGAAGGGAGAGATGGGGTGGAGTCACATGATTTTCTACTTTCTTATTCCTCTAACCCCTGGTACATTGCCTTCACCCTTTCCATTGTATCCTTTCAATTGGTCATTTCCAAATTGCTTAAGTTGTTTTTACACCTATCCAATTCAGTAAATACTTGGTGGTTCATCTAGTTTCTGTTGGCCATCTTGTTTGTCACTGGGGCTAGGAAAGAGGCATGTTACATGTTAGAGCAGTCTCCTTTGTTCCTCTTTCTAAAAATGAATGGACGAGGGGAATTTTAATGTACTGTTCTCATCTGGAGGAGCCCCAGAGAACTGATATGTTTCAGGCAAAGGGAACTCAATCTGCAAGACCAAGCCATTTGAAAACAGCCCAGGCTTTACCTTCCTCATCTTTTTATCCTTAGCCCTAAACAGGGCCTGGACCATAACAGACTCTGTTTTTGAACCAAGGAGTTGAGGCTTAGCTTAGGGGATGCATACATACAGAGGCGTCCGTAACATGCATCTCTTGAGTTCCTGTTATGTCTGGCCCTCTTATTCTGTTTGACTGCTCTCTGGAGATCAGATGGCCTAAGTTCACAGCAAAGCAGAGCAGGCTGTGTTGAGTCCTTTTGTACATACTCCGGTGAAGCTCTTGAGACCTGTTATTTTTACTCACTGCTTCTTTATTTTTAAAGGCAAAGTCCTCCTCCCACCTCCCAAGTCCATTGTTGTATCTCTGTGATCCTTTAGTTGTCATAGCCAATAGAATTAGGGCATCAGACACTCTGGGTTTGAATTCTGGCCCTCCCCACTCTTTCTATCTGTGGGACTTTGGTAAATTACTTAGCTTTCCTGACTTCCTATAAACAACTAGAAAGTGTAATCTCTACCTCATGAGTTTGTGAAATTATGAAAGTAAGACCCTGTGATTCTTGGTACATAGTTGAGGACTCAGTAAATAACCATACGTACACAGAAACACACTGCTTAAGGCTCAGACTGTTGCGGGAGGCATGCCCTGTTTAAAGATAGTAAGAAAGGAAATCAGAGCATGGGGCGTGCTAGAACCTTAAGTGATTGACCATATGGCACAGTGAAAAGCTTTTTTCTCCTCCCCAGGAAACTTATTTCAAACTCAAAATGGGGACTTTGGAACACAGAAGTATGAACAACGGATTGTTGGAGTTCATAAAGCAGGCATGGTGTTTCGACTGCCAGACAAAGAGGAAGAGAGCAGGATTTGCAAAGCACTATTTCTGTATACGTCATACTTGCGGGTATGTTACTTCTTTTGAAAGGCTATTTTAGTCATAGTACCCTCTGGGAGCTGCACTGTGGTAGCCGAGAGACTATTAACATTTATCTCATCCTCTTCCCAAGAGCTCATTTAGGAATCTTTGATTTGAAAGGAAAGTTTGGAGCCAGACATGGTGGTGCATGCCTGCAATCCCAGCGACTTGGGAGGCTGAGGCAGGAAGATGGCAAGTTCAAGGCTAGCGTCAGCAACTTAGCAAAACCCTAAGTAACTTAGTGAAACCCTTTTATAAATAAAATATAAAAATGGCAGGGGATGTGCTCAGTGGTTAAGTGTCTCTGGGTTCAATCCCTGGTGAGGCATTATTTCTGAAATGATAATAGTGAAGGCAACAGGACTGAAACTTGACCATCACTTCAGCAGTCCCATGTTTGACATGGTTGGGAAAAATTGGGTGATAATAAGAGGACATTTTCTTGATATGTGACCAGTAGTAGCCATCTTTAAAGCCTATGTGAGTCCCATTGCCTGAACTTGTGATTTCTTGCTTCTGATAAAGTCCCGTGCTCAGAAATCTAGGGTCTTTGGTTAACCCAGGAACAACAGAAATAATCATCACCTTTGCTCATTATGTCACTGAAAATATTTTAAAATGCATTCAATTAGCATGTGTTTGTAGAATTTTAATTATCTTAATTGAATTGGTATAGGTGGTCAGTAATGTCATTCTGAAAGGTGTATTTATGATTTAGAAATTCAACTTCAGAAATTAAGTTGAATGTTTGAATTATAATGTAGGTGTAGAAGTTGATATGCTTTTGTTGTTACTTTTTATGATATGCATTTTTCTTGAGTTTCTCTACCTGCCCCCTCTTGTCAAGATGGAATTTTAAAATTGAAAGTGCTTCTAATTACTTAATGTTTCTAGCTAACTGAGATTTTTAAAAACTGTATTTGGCTCAAATTTTGATTATAGAACCATCAGGGAACATTCATCTAAAAAACCCAACTGAAATAGACTTAAAAACGAATTCCTTGTTAAGGGCAGCTAATTGAATTTAAGCTGGGCAAATGTGTTAGACGATGGAAATATATTGAAAATCAGTTTTTATTTTAAACAGAAATATAATGATTCCCTCATTATCAGTGAGGATGCACAAATGAAAGATGCTCTGAATTACTTGAAAGACTTCTTCAACAATGTCCGAACAGCGGGATTTGATGAGACTGAGCAAGATCTTACTCGGAGGTTTGAAGGTAAGGGGTGTTTTCTGAGAAGGAAGCCACCAGAGTCTGGTAATTCTGAGTGGCAACATACAGACATGATGTTGTATTTAATATACATAAGTTTGGTGGTGCTCAGGCAGTTGTACTGGGTTTAAGAAGATATTATGGGTCTGGGGTGTAGCTCAGTGGTAGAGTTCTTGCCTAGCATGTGTAGGGCAACAGTTCAGTCCCCAGCACTCCAAAACAAAACAGTGGGACTGGCTTCAGTGAGATCTCATACCTATGGAGAGATTCGGCTGCTGAAACCATTACCTATTTGGAAGAAGGAAAAAAGTAGAATTTGCAAAGTATAATTCTCATAGAGTTGATGACATTTTTTTTAACTTTCAGTGATTTTTATAAAAGTTAAAAGAATACAAATAAGTATTCTAATGATCTTTAAAGACTATATGTATATATACCTCTATATGAAGAGGAAATCAAAATGACCCTTAATTCTACTGCCCTCATATTATTACCAAAAATATGGAAACATATTAAGTGAAAAATTTTCTTCCTCTTTCTTTCAAATTTCTTTTCCCAAAGGTAATCATTGTTGTTAATTACCTTGTCCTATACTGAAGTATTTACTATACATATGTATACCTAGTGGTGTGCTGTGCTGATAAACATTTAACAGTTTTCTGGGAAGAATGTGTGCATATATTATACATAAGTTTGTTATAAATTTTATTGATACAGAAGCTATATAGCATGTAACTTACAAATAATAAATACAGTCTCCTTGATTGTAAATTCTACATAGCCAGTTGACTTGTATAAATGGCTTTTAGTGGTTTTGTAGAATCCTGGTACTCATTACCAACTTATGGTTGTAGCTAACAGACAAATATACTTCTGACATGGATGTTGGTATATATTTTCATTAATGTTGGGAGTAAGATGGAAATGAAACAACAGAGACATTGAAGCTTCACTTGTTTGTCAAGGATCTGAGCAGTTTTTTTTAAAATTCTGAATTGGACAATAGTTTTTCAAACCCTGGGAGATTATGTTTATTATTATGATTATTATTATCAGTGTACTCTTAATAGCTAAGTTTGATCTGCATAATTTTCTCATTGCTTTCATAAGTCTAGATTGTCAAGAATATAGATCAAGCACTGATTTTCACTGTTTCCTGACTTTTCTGGTATCAGTATTCCCACTGTCATCAAGTTCAAGCCACCAACATGTTGTCATCAAATGAGTGACCAAAAAAATGAACAGTGCACACCATTCTGTAGTATCCCTACCATATAGACACAATAGATGTAAATAATTTAAGAGCATATTATAGTAAAAAGTAATAAAATAATTAAGAGATGTGAGTATGGGCTATTTATTACCTTCATTTTTTAATATGTTATTGAGTGGCAAATGTATATCAATTATATAAATTTTAATAATCATTGTATTTAAAGCTAGCTCATGCAACTCTCAAAAATGTAACAATTGACTATCAGTCTGGTATGATCTGGCTCTAGCACACCACGGCTTCATTCATACATGTATATGTATGTGTATACACACACACATACACACACACACACACACACATATGGCATGGTACTGAATATACTATCTTGTATTTTGATTTTGTTTTTTTGGTACCAGTGATTGAACTCAGGGCACCTGACCACTGAGCCACATCCCCAACCCTGTTTTGTATTTTATTTAGTAACAGGGCCTCACTGAGTTGCTTAGTGCCTTGTTTTCCTGAGGCTGGCTTTGAACTCTCTATCCTCCTGCCTCAGGCTCCCGAGCCACTGGGATTATAGATGTGCAACACCGTGCCTGGCTGTATTTTGATTTTTTAATCTAAAATATCTTTGAAACCATTATGTATGTATTAATCCCTTATAAATTTTTAAAAATATTTTTAAATTATAGATGGCCACAATATATTTATTTATTTATTTATTTTTATGTGATGCTGAGGATCGAACCCAGTACCTCACATATGCCCGGCAAGTTCTCTACTACTAAGCTACAGCCCCAGCCCAATCCCTAATTAATTTTAACAACTGACATGTATAGCCCATCATGATCTGTTGAACTGTTTCCCACCTTTTGGGCATTTAGGTTGTTTTCTAAATGAAAGTATTGTGACTATTCTTGGAGATATCTTCCATAATTTTCTAAATATAGTGATATTTCAAATTCTTAGATATAGAATTATTGTATCAAAAGTTGTGTGAGTTTTTATGTTTTAATGGAT
This sequence comes from Urocitellus parryii, assembly GCF_045843805.1. NCBI lineage: Eukaryota > Metazoa > Chordata > Mammalia > Rodentia > Sciuridae > Urocitellus > Urocitellus parryii. The sequence continues at coordinate 172,659,881 of NC_135534.1, read as the reverse complement.
ATTGCCAAATGACCTTCCTAAAATGTACCAACTTATATTGGTAGTTGTTTCTTAGAAAATTTTGGTCTAAGATTGAGAGATTAACTGAACTTTTAGGTCACGATGTGTTATAACTTTTAAGAATTTTGAAGCCATTTGTAAAGTGTTCTCCATTTGCAGAAAAACTGGAGGAACTAGAAAGTGTTTGCAGAGATCCCAGCAATGAGAACCCTAAACTCAACGACCTCTGCCTCATCTTACAAGAAGAGTACCACTTATATCCAGAGACCAGAACCATTCTTTTTGTGAAAACCAGAGCACTTGTGGATGTAAGCCTTCCTTTTTCTTGTGAATGACAAATTGGCCTAGTACCATGTGAAAGACTGCCTTTTACTCACTGCTCAGCAGTCAAGTGTCCATATGTGTGTGAGTCTGTTTCTGGGATCTCTATTCTGGTTTTCTGTTTGTTTATTCTTACATGAATACCTCACTATCTTAATCACCCTAAATTATAAATCCTGATACCTGTGGATTAAGAACTTCGTCTACCCACACAGAAAATTAAATTCTAGCCATTCTATGGATGTGTAATGGTATCTCACAAGAATTTTGATTTGCATTTCATTAGTGATTGAGATGGCTAAACATCATTTATATGCTTTTTAACTTTGTTGGGGTATCTGTTCAGTTTTTATTTTTTGGTGCCTATTTTAAATTTGGATTGTTTATCATCTTATTGAGGTTTTGATTATTCTTTTTAATGTTCTCACAAAAAGTCCTCTGTGAGACATGTGATTTGAAAATATTTTCTTCTGGCTTATGCCTCCGCTCACCCCGCCTCCTGTCACCCAATTTTCTTAACAATAGCTTTTGCAGATTGAAAAGGCCAAAGATTAGTTTATCAATTTTCTCTTTTCTGGATTTTGCCTATGGTATATCTAGGAATTCTTTGCTTGTATATGGTCCCCCAGATTTTCTTTGTTATCATTTAGAAGTTTTATAGTTTTATATTTTATATTTGGGTCTATAATCCATTTTGAATTTTTGTATGTGGTTCGAGGCATGGGTTGAGATGCTTTCTTTTTCTTTTTGAATATGGACATCCAATTGTTCAGCAATGTATGTTGAGACTCCTTTCTCTATTGAATTGCCTTTGTAACTTTTTTTTTTAACCAAAAAATCAGTTATCTGTATTTGTTTGGATCGATTTCTGGATTCTTTTCTCTGTTCCTTTGTCCATTCATCCATCCATTCATTCATTCATTCCACAACTGACTTGATTACGGTAGCTTTATGATGTCTTGAAATGGAATAGTGTAAGTCTTCCAATTTTTTTCTAAGTTGTTTCAGCCATAATCTTTTGCCTTTCCGTATACATTTTAGAATTAGATTGTCCACATATATGAAAATGCTTGCTGAAATTTCACTTGGAATTGCATTGACTGTATAGATAAAATTTGGGAAGAAATGGCATCTTAACAATATTGAGTCTTCTAGTTTAGAACCATAATATATATCTTCATGTATATAGGACCTTTTATTACTTATATGTTACTAAGTAACAAATTAGTCCAAATTAATGCTAGGGAACAACAAACATTTATTATATTAACACTCATGGATCAGGATTCTGGAAAAAGCAGCATTTCTGGCTCAAGGTCTCTTGTATAATGCAGTCAAGGTGTTGGTCATGATTTCAGTCATTTTTTTTTCTTTTTTTTCTTTTATTTATTATTGGTCTTTCAAAATATTACATAGTTCTTAATACATCATATTACACGGTTTGATTCAAGTGGGTTATGAACTCCCACTTTTACCCCGTATACAGATTGCTGAATCACATCAGTTACCCTTCCATTGATTGACATATTGCCTTTCTAGTGTCTGACGTATTCTGCTGTCTGTCCTATTCTCTACTATCCCCCCTCCCCTCCCCCCCCTCCCCTTTTCTCTCTCTACGCCTTCTACTGTAAATCATTTCTTCCATTTGTATTATCTTGTCTTACCCCTCCTTTCCTCTTATATGTCATTTTGTATAACCCTGAGGATCGCCTTCCATTTCCATGCGATTCCCCTTCTCACTCCCTTTCCCTCCCACCTCTCATGCCTGTTTAATGTAAATCTTCTTCTCAAGCTCTTCGTCCCTACCCTGTCCTTGTTTACTCCCCTTATATCAAAGGAGTCATTTGGTATTTGTTTTTTAAAGATTGACTAGCTTCACTTAGCATAATCTGCTCTAATGCCATCCATTTCCCTCCAAATTCTAAGATTTTGTCATTTTTTAATGCAGAGTAATACTCCATAGTGTATAAATGCCACATTTTTTTATCCATTCATCTATTGAAGGGCATCTAGGCTGATTCCACAGTCTTGCTATCGTGAATTGAGCTGCTATGAACATCGATGTAGCAGTGTCCCTGTAGCATGCTCTTATTAGGTCTTTAGGGAATAGACCGAGAAGGGGAATAGCTGGGTCAAATGGTGGTTCCATTCCCAGCTTTCCAAGAAATCTCCATACTGCTTTCCAAATTGGCTGCACCAGTTTGCAGTCCCACCAGCAATGAACAAGAGTGCCCTTTTCCCCACATCCTCACCAGCACTTATTGTTGTTTGACTTCCTAATGGCTGCCAATCTTACTGGAGTGAGATGGTATCTTAGGGTGGTTTTGATTTGCATTTCTCTGACTGCTAGCGATGGTGAGCATTTTTTCATGTACTTATTGATTGATTGTATGTCCTCCTCTGAGAAGTGTCTGTTCAGGTCCTTGGCCCATTTATTGATTGGGTTATTTGTTATCTTATTGTCTAATTTTCTGAGTTCTTTGTATATTCTGGTTATTAGGGCTCTATCTGAAGTGTGTGGAGTAAAGATTTGTTCCCAGGATGTAGGCTCCCTGTTTATCTCTCTTATTGTTTCTTTTACTGAGAAAAAACTTTTTAGTTTGAGTAAGTCCCATTTGTTGATTCTAGTTGTTAACTCTTGAGCTATGGGTGTCCTATTGAGGAATTTGGAGCCCGATCCCACAGCATGTAGATCATAACCAACTTTTTCTTCTATCAGATGCCGTGTCTCTGATTTAATATCAAGCTCCTTGATCCATTTTGAGTTAACTTTTGTGCATGGCGAGAGATAGGGATTCAGATTCATTTTGATGCAGATGGATTTCCAGTTTTCCCAGCACCATTTGTTGAAGATGCTATCCTTCCTCCATTGCATGCTTTTAGCCCCTTTATCAAATATAAGATAGTTGTAGTTTTGTGGATTGGTTACTGTGTCCTCTATTCTGTACCATTGGTCCACCCGGCTGTTTTGGTACCAGTACCATGCTGTTTTTGTTACTATTGCTCTGTAGTATAGTTTGAAGTCTGGTATCGCTATACCGCCTGATTCACACTTCCTGCTTAGCATTGTTTTTGCTATTCTGGGTCTTTTATTATTCCATATGAATTTCATGATTCTTTTATCAATTTCTACAAGATATGCTGTTGGGATTTTGATTGGCATTGCATTGAACTTATAGAGAACTTTTGGTAATATCTCCATTTTGATGATGTTAGTTTTGCCTATCCATGAGCAGGGTATATTTTTCCATCTTCTAAGGTCTTCTTCTATATCTTTCTTTAGGGTTCTGTAATTTTCATTGTATAAATCTTTCACCTCTTTTGTTAGGTTGATTCCCAAGTATTTTATTTTTTGGGGGGATATTGTGAATGGAGTAGTTGTCCTCATTTCCGTTTCAGAGGATTTGTCGCTCATATACAGGAATGCCTTTGATTTATGCGTGTTGATCTTATATCCTGCCACTTTGCTGAATTCATTTATTAGCTCTAATAGCTTCTTTGTAGACCCTTTTGGGTCTGCTAGGTATAGGATCATATCATCTGCAAATAGTGATAATTTAAGTTCTTCTTTTCCTATTTTTATGCCTTTAATTTCTTTCGTCTGCCTAATTGCTCTGGCCAGTGTTTCGAGAACTATGTTGAACAGAAGTGGTGAAAGAGGGCATCCCTGTCTTGTTCCAGATCTTAGAGGGAATGCCTTCAATTTTTCTCCATTCAGAATGATGCTAGCCTGGGGCTTAGCATAAATTGCTTTTACAATGTTGAGGTATGTTCCTGTTATCCCTAGTTTTTCGAGAGTTTTGAACATAAAGGGATGCTGTACTTTGTCAAATGCTTTTTCTGCATCTATGGAGATGATCATATGGTTCTTATTTTTAAGTCTATTGATGTGGTGAATAACATTTATTGATTTCCGTATATTGAACCAGCCTTGCATCCCAGGGATGAATCCTACTTGATCATGGTGCACAATTTTTTTGATATGTTTTTGTATCCGATTCGCCAGAATTTTATTGAGGATTTTTGCATCTAGGTTCATTAGAGATATTGGTCTGTAGTTTTCTTTCTTTGAAGTGTCTTTGTCTGGTTTTGGAATCAGGGTGATGTTGGCCTCGTAGAATGAATTTGGAAGTTCTCCATCTTTTTCTATTTCCTGAAATAGCTTGAAAAGTATTGGTATTAGTTCCTCTTTAAAGGTTTTGTAAAACTCTGCTGTATACCCATCCGGTCCTGGGCTTTTCTTAGTTGGTAATCTTTTGATGGTTTCTTCTATTTCCTCTATTGTTATTGGTCTGTTTAGATTGTCTATATCCTCCTGCCTCAATCTGGGCAGATTATATGACTTAAGAAATTTATCGATGCCTTCACTATCTTCTATTTTATTGGAATATAAGGATTCAAAATAATTTCTGATTATCTTCTGTATTTCTGAAGTGTCTGTTGTGATATTGCCTTTTTCATCTCGTATGCTAGTAATTTGGGTTCTCTCTCTTCTTCTCTTCGTTAGCATGGCTAAGGGTCTGTCGATTTTATTTATTTTTTCAAAGAACCAACTTTTAGTTTTGTCAATTTTTTCAATTGTTTCTTTTGTTTCAATTTCATTAATTTCAGCTCTGATTTTAATTATTTCTTGCCTTCTACTTCTTTTGCTGTTGTTTTGCTCTTCTTTTTCTAGGATTTTGAGATGAAGTATGAGATCATTTATTTGTTGGTTTTTTCTTTTTTTGAGGAATGAACTCCAAGCAGTGAATTTTCCTCTTAGAACTGCTTTCAGTGTGTCCCATAGATTCCGATATGTTGTGTCTGTGTTTTCATTTAACTCTAGGAAGTTTTTAATTTCCTCCTTGATGTCTTCTAAAACCCATTGATCATTCAGCAACCTATTGTTCATTCTCCTAGTGATGCTTGATTTTTCCTTCCTTCTTTTATCATTGATTTTCAGTTTCATTCCATTGTGGTCCGATAAGATGCATGGTATTATCTCTACCCCTTTATATTGTCTAAAATTTGCCCTGTGATATAATATATGGTCTATTTTTGAGAAGGTTCCATGTGCTGCTGAGAAAAAAGTGTAACTACTTGATGTTGGGTGGTATAGTCTATATATGTCAATTAAGTCTAGGTTGTTAATTGTGTTATTGAGTTCTATAGTTTCCTTATTTAATTTTGTTTGGAAGATCTGTCCAGTGGTGAGAGAGGTGTGTTGAAGTCTCCCATGATTATTGTATGGTGGTCTATTAGACTCTTGAACTTGAGAAGAGTTTGCTTGATGAACAAAGCTGCACCATTATTTGGGGCATATATATTTATGATTGTTATGTCTTGCTGGTGTATGGTTCCCTTGAGCAGTATGAAGTGTCCTTCTTTATCCCTTTTGATTAACTTTGGCTTGAAATCTATTTTATTAGATATGAGTATGGCCACTCCTGCTTGTTTCCGCAGTCCATATGAGTGGTATGATTTTTCCCAACCTTTCACCTTCAGTCTATGTATATCTTTTCCTATCAAATGCGTCTCCTGTAGGCAGCATATTGTTGGGTCTTGTTTTGTGATCCATTCAACTAACCTGTGTCTCTTAATTGGTGAGTTTAAGCCATTAACATTTAGGGTTATTATTGAGATATGGTTTGTTCTTCCAGCCATATTTGTTTATTAATGTTACTAAACCTGATTTGTTATCCACTTTGACTACTTTCCCCCCTTTACTGTCCTACCTCCCATTGTTGGTTTTCAATGTTATTTTCCATTTCCTCTTCCTCTAATGTTTTGCCAAGGATTTTGAAGAGATGGTTTTCTAGCTGTGAATTCTTTTAACTTTTGTTTATCGTGGAAGGTTTTAATTTCATCTTCTATCCTGAAGCTTAATTTCGCTGGATACACGATTCTTGGTTGGAACCCATTTTCTTTCAGAGTTTGAAATATGTTATTCCAGGATCTTCTAGCTTTCAGAATCTGTGTTGAGAGATCAGCTGTTATCCTGATTGGTTTACCCCTAAATGTAATCTGCTTTCTTTCTCTTGCAGCTTTTAAAATTCTCTCCTTATTTTGTATGTTGGACATCTTCATTATAATGTGTCTAGGTGTGGATCTCTTATGATTTTGCATATTTGGCGTCCTGTAGGCTTCTAGGATTTGGGATTCTGTCTCATTCTTCAAGTCTGGGAAGTTTTCTTGTATTATTTCACTGAATAGACTGTTTATTCCTTTGGTATGGAGCTCTGTGCCTTCCTGTATCCCAATGACTCTTAAATTTGGTCTTTTGATATTGTCCCATAATTCTTGGATGTTCTGCTCATGGTTTCTTAGCAGTCTTGCTGAGCTATCTCTGTTCTTTTCCAGTTGAAATACTTTGTCTTCATTGTCTCATGTTCTCTCTTCTAAGTGATCTACTCTGCTGGTAGTATTCTCAACTGAGTTTTTAAGTTGGTTTACTGTTTCCTGCATTTCTAGGATTTCTATTTGTTTGTTTTTTATTACCTCTATCTCCCTGTGAAATTGATCTTTTACTTCCTGGATTTGTTTGTCAATGTGATCTTTCATTGTCTGATTTTGCTGTCTCATGTCTTCCTTGAGACTCCAGATCATCTGAAGCATATATATCCTCAACTCTTTATCTGACATTCCATCTGTTGCAGCTATTACCTCTTCTAAAGTTGAGTTGACCTGCATTGCTTGTGGTCCTTTCTTTCCTTGTCTTTTCATACTGCTCGCGTTTCTTTCTGCTTGGTGCAACTGTTGTGTTTTTGAAATTTACCCCCTATTTATTTATATTGCTCTTGTATAGTTGGGAAGTCTCCCTTGCAGGGCGGGTAGTGGCTCTGCTCCTCCTCTAATTAGGGTGATCTGTCTACCCCGCTGATCGGTCGCAGGTCTGCTCCCCCTGCGGGCACGGGTGGCGGCTCTGCTCTGCCCCCACTCCAATTGTGGTAAGGTAACTACCACGCCCTGGGGTCGTTGGTCCTGATCTGGATGTGGGTGGCGGTTCTGCTGGGTCCCCACTCCAATTGGTGTGTCATGTCTACCGCGCTGGCAGGCCTCTAGGCCGGTGGGTAGCAGTTCTGCACAGCCCCCACTCCCAATGGGGGTACCTGACTACCTCTCCAATGGGTCGCTGAGCCCCCTCCGGACCCGGGCGGCGACCCTGCTCCACCCCCACTCCAACCAGTGAGACGCGACTGCCTCGGTGTTGCGTGTCCACCACGCTGGCAAGCTACCTGGCCTGTCTTTCCAGTGGGCCGCAGGTCTGCCTGCCCTGCTTGCTCAGATGGCAGCTCTGCACAGCCCCTACTCCAAATGAGGTTACTTGGCTACCGCGCCTCGGGGTCGCTGGTCCTATTCTAGGCGTGGGCGGCTACTCTCTTCAGCCCCAGCTGCGTTTGGTGTGTCATGATACCACGCCGGCGGGTCACTTGGCCTGCTCTGGGTGCAGGAGGAGGCTCCACTCTGCCCCCACAGCACCCAGCAGGAGCCTGACTGAGAAGCAGACACCGCTGGTTCCCTATCCTTGGGCCGAAGCAGCTTCGGTAGCCAGAACCCCGCCTCTCAGATCCCGATACACTCACCGCTGGGAGCTGGCTCCAGCGAGCGACCCCCACGGGTTCCCCTGCCCCCAGGCCAAAACTGTTCCGGGAGTCAGAACCCAGTCACCCCAAGCTCATCGCACGCTCCACTTGGAGCTGGCCTCCACCGACACTCTCCGCAGTTTCCTCAGACCTAGGCCAGGTTAGCCCCGGGAACCAGAATCCAGCTGCTCAGTGCCCGGCGCACGCCTTGCCAGGCACGCGCCTCTAGGAGTATTCTCCACAAGATCCCCAGTCCCGAGCCTGAGCAAGAAATCTGACTGCTAGATGCAGGCAAATACCAGCCTGAAATCACCTGTTCCGTAGCTGAATGAGCTGAGATCCCAGGAGAGCCCTGATGGCAGATGCCGACTGCCGGTTAGGGCGGGGCGGGCCAAGCCGCTCGGGTGTCAGCTGCTTGCAAAAGTGGCCGCTGGTTTCAGGACTCGACTTCTGCACCCGCCGTGGGGCCACCTGTGGAGCCGGGTAGCTGTGGCCACGTGGTTAGGTACCGGCCGCGTGGTTAGGAACCGGGCGGGTGAGGCTGCTGCTCCCAGAGTGAGCTCTATGTCTCCCAGGGGAGCCCTGATGGCGGAGGCTGACTGCTGGTTCTGGCGGGGCGGGCCAAACCGCTCGGGTGTCAGCCGCTTGCAAAAGTGGCCGCTGGTTTCAGGACTCGACTTCTGCACCCGCCGCGGGGCCACCTATGGAGCCGGGTAGCTGCGGCTGTGTGGTTTGGTACCGGGTGGGTGAGGGGGCTGCTCCCAGAGCGAGCTCTATGACTCCCAGGGGAGCCCTGATGGCGGAGGCTGACTGCCGGTTCGGGCGGGGCAGGTCAGGCCGCTCGGGTGTCAGCCGCTTGCAAAAGTGGTCGCTGGCCTCAGGACTCGACTTCTGCACCCGCTGCGGGGCCACCCGTGGAGCCAGGTAGCTGTGGTCGCGTGGTTAGGAACCGGCCGCGTGGTTAGGAACCGGGCCGGTGAGGCTGCTGCTCCCAGAGCGAGCTCTATGCCTCCCAGGGGAGCCCTGATGGCGGAGGCTGACTGCTGGTTCTGGCGGGGCGGGCCAAACCGCTCGGGTGTCAGCCGCTTGGAAAAGTGGCCGCTGGTTTCAGGACTCGACTTCTGCACCCACCGCGGGGCCACCCGTGGAGCCAGGTAGCTGTGGCCGAGTGGTTAGGAACCGGGCAGGTGAAGTGGCTGCTCCCAGAGCGAGCTCTAGGCCTCCCGGGGGAGCCACTTGCCGAGCGGCTGATGTCTGCGGGACTAGACCTCTGTGCCCGAGTGGCTGTCCAAGATCCACTTCTCTGGGACGAACTGTCACTTCCAATAAACCTACCAGTTCACGGCTGCTCTCCTCTTAAGGGAATTATGCTAGAAGTTCCTTCGTAGGTAGGCTGCATCTGTTCAGGTGGGTCTTTCTTATCCCGTTAAAGTGGAGACGCTGGAATCGCTGCTTCCTCGCCGGCCGCCATGTTGGATCCCCCGATTTCAGTCATCTTGAGGGGAAGATCAACTTCTTAGCTTCCTTATCATGGCTATTGACAGGCTTTAAAAGATGTGCTTCCAAGTTTACTCATGTGGGTCTCTCCACCGGGCTGCCTCACAACATGGCAGCTGGCTTTCCCTAGAGTGAGTGACCCAAGAGAGGTTGAGAGAAAGAGGGCCTGATTTGGAAGCCACATTCATTTTATAAATTCTTTTTTGAATTTGTATCTCATCATGTCTACTGTACTTCTTAGAAGTAAATTATTAAGTGAAATTCACTCTCAAGTTGAGGATTTGAATTTAGGAGATGGAAGTCACTGAGCACTACCTTAGAGGCTACCACTGTGTTTTCTTTCATTTGTTTTACTAATGTTTTGTCATTTTCAACATAGAGACCCTGTGTGTATTTTGTTAGACTTTTACCTAGGTATTACTTTGGGTTACGTTATTATGAATGGTGCTTTTAACATTTTTTTTCAAATTCTAATTATTTGTAGTATGTAGAAGCACAATTGATTTGTGTATATTGATTTTTGTGTCCTGCAGTTTTGCTGAACTCACTTATTACTTCTCTGTACCCACTATTTTGAACTTTACTTTTTTTGCTTAAGATATCCTGACAATTAAACCAGATAGGTCACAAAAATCTATACCACTAGTCTGTATTATTGCATGGATTTCAAGGTTTATCAGTCTGATATCCATCTGTATACTATAAATCTTTTTATTTATCTAAATATATATTTCAATATTGAATTAATAAAGAGAGTTTTCATTTTTAGGCTTTAAAGAAATGGATTAAAGAAAATGCTGCACTCAACTTTCTAAAACCTGGTGTATTGACTGGTCGTGGCAGAACAAATCAGAATACAGGTACTTATATATGTAGTAAATTAGATTTAGTATACTATCTATATAAAATACATAATACATATAAATTCTTTTTAAATGCTTCTATCAGGGTTCAGTCAGAGAAGCAAAACCAGTAGGTGATTATACATATATATGGTATGTGTATGTGTATTTTTATGTGTACACATACCTATGCATAACCTAGAGATTTCTGTTGTTGTTTGTCTTTACTCTTAAGATTTAATAATGTTTTACAACTTTGAAATACAGTCACATAGTAGCTTTTTAAAAATTAGTATTTGCATTGTCTCTGTAGGTGATTATAAAAAATAAAAAATAGAATGAAAACTTAGAGCCATGAGAAATGTCACAGAAGAAACTGGCTTATACAATTGGGTTGGCAAGCAAGTCTGAGATCTGTAGGGCAGGTAGACAGGAAGGGAAGATCAGAATCAGGTTGAAACCCTGCAAGCAAGAATATTTGAAGTCCCTGAGCTCAGGGAGGGCCGAGCTCATTGCTTCCCATCCTGTTCCCTTTAAAAAGTTCACCTGAATAGGTCAGGCCCACCTAGAATGAACTCCCTTTTAGTTTAAGTTAAATTCAACTGATTGTGGATTTTAATCACATCTGCAAAATCCCTTCTCAGCAGCACCTAGATGAGTAACTGGGAACTGTAGTTCAGTTTTACTCAGTTGGTGAATTAGAAGGCCATCACACTGCTCAAACACCACAAACACTAGTCTCTTTGCTGGTAGACAGTTGCTTCCTCTCATATGTCCAACCAACAGAGCCAAAGTTGTTTTCCAAATACTGGTTGAATGTATCCCTTTCCTTAAACTCTCAATCAACAAATTTAAGATTAACTAAAAATATAAATATTCTGTATTATTATTATTATTTAAACTGTTGACATATAGCTTTTATGTATATTATATATATTATGGTATAAAAACAGTCAAAGCTGACAATCCTGAAGTCTAGCTAGGGTGGTCAAAGGATAAAAGACTTCTCTGTTACCATCTGAGAAGGTCCTAGATGGCCAGCTCTCATTCTGACCTCTTCACAGCTGTGCTGCCTGCCCTCTAGAGACTATTTCATGACCCACAATGATGGGCTGTCACTCTGCTCTTCTTATTGAGTGTTGTTTGTAGTAAGCAACTTCTCATCATCCCATCATCTTGATCCTCAGTCGTTGCTCTCTCCATTTCTTCATTTAAGACTCCCCATACCTTCCCAATTTACTACCTGTCTCTAAAACCCAATCTCAGAATCCAAGAGGGAGAATGTAGCCCAACATAATTGAAGTGCTTATTTCAACCCAGTAGCTGCTATTCATCATCCCAGGGTGTCTCTACTTCCTCTACCATAACCTTATTTAGTCCATTGAGGAGAAATGGCAAGAGTATGGATGATTTTTAGGGTCAGTTTTGGAAAAAGGAATACACTGCTTTTGTCTGTATGTCATTAATGAGAATTAGTCATAGGCACTCCAAATGCAAGGGAAGCTAGGAAGTCTAGCTGTGTGTCCAACAAGAGGAAGAACAGATAGACAGATAGTGTTTTCTCTTTCCTGGAGAAACAATACAACTATTGGTGAACAGCGAGTGCTGTCCCTTTGATTGAAAAACATAATATAACTGCAGCCACCCAGAGTTTCACTCCTCAGAGCGTGAGAGGAATAATTCTCAGACAACAGAAGGCAGGGAGTGAAGAACACTCCAGGAGGCAAACTATTTGGGCATTAAACATAAGTTAAAGAAATGAACCTACTGCTTGCTAACCTGTCAGTTTACCATACCTCTGGAACTGTAAGGCCCTCATCTATAAAGGGGAATCATGTCACAATTCCTTGTTCATCTAAAAGGGCCTTGTGAAGTTCCAGTGAGTGCAAAAGTATGAAAATGTTTTGTCAGCTGTAAATTCCTGTTTGCATGTAAAGGTGTTATTGTTAGCTGTTGATATTTTTGCAAAAAGGTATTTGTTTTGGAATGATATTGTTGAAGCCACACAACTAGTAAATGCCACAGTTGGGATTTGAACTGTTAGTGTTGTTGCAAAGTCTCAGCTATTAAAGGTCTCTCTAAATTTCCTCTCTAAAACTGGCATAGGAATAGATCCTAATGCTTATGGTTGTTGGGAGATCAGGAATATAAAGCACTTATTATAGTACCTTGAATATAATGTGTATTCCATAAGTAGTTGCTAGTTTTTCAAGTGGAAAGTTTCCTCTTTGGTGCATTGTGTAATGTCTGTTTGCTTGATACAGGCATGACCCTCCCAGCACAGAAGTGTGCACTGGATGCATTCAGAGAAGATAAAGATAATATTCTGATTGTCACCTCAGTTGCTGATGAAGGCATCGACATTGCTCAGTGCAATCTGGTCATCCTGTATGAGTACGTGGGCAACGTCATCAAAATGATCCAAACCAGAGGTGAGAGAAGCTGTGATACAGTTCCTATATGGCTCCCACTGTATTTTTGTTTGGTGTTTGTCTGTCATTTTGGCCTATTTCCTCTACTGAATGAGGTTGAGTATACAATTGATGGTACAGGGGATTCAGGTATGTGGCTAAATGGTGACTTTGTTTGGTCTGGATTGGGTGTTTACAGTTGTACCCATTAATTTGTACCCTAGAGTGATTCTGTTCATAATGATACTGCTTACTTGCCCAACACTGACATATTTGTGAAAGGATAATTCCAACTTGGCTTGAGACTTGGCCAGTGTAGATTTTTCTAACTGGGCTGGTGGCTCCCTGTGCTCCAGAGGAGATTCTTCAGAGTTCTGTCCCACCCGGACTAGAGAATCTCCCAACTAGCCTAGTTCCTTTTCCCTTTTTTTCCAATTTCTATGACTACCACATTAATTTTCCTGAAAAACAGCTCTGAGCGCGTCACTGCCAGTACAGAAATTCTAATGTTTCCCCATTTCACTTCAAGTTTTCAAAATCCAGGACCCACTCACCTTTCCAATCTATTTCCCATTCTTCCCCTTCTTTCATTCTCCATTTCAGCCAATCAGACTTCATCATTTGCTGTTGAAAGTATCGTTAGTGTACTGCTACTATTTTTACTTCTTCCTCTGCATCCATCTTACCTGTCCCTAAGTCCCCCAGCTAGAATAAGATCTTTGAATGCCCACAGCCCTCTATGTCTATCTTCGTTCTGGTGATTGTGAACATGTCATTGCCTAAAAGGCTCTTGAGGAAGGACCTATTCATTATCATCTTAGAATCATGCTCAGAGTCATACGAAGGGTTCATGTTGAATTATCTTTAAAGTGGCATTTCTGATAATAAGGCTATACAATCACACTGTACCATTGGAGACCCTAAGAGAGCTAGCCTGAGGTAGGCTCCTGGTTTATCCATGTGTTTAACATGCAGGTGAAAGCAGGATTCAGTGAACCAAAGTTGAAATTTTAGGAATATCTCTGTCCTTTTGTTTTTGTGTTCTCATGATATATGAGTTTTAAGTCAAAAACACCAAATAAAATATTTATTTTCCAATAGGCAGAGGAAGAGCAAGAGGTAGCAAATGCTACCTTCTGACTAGTAATGCTGATGTAATTGAAAAAGAAAATATAAACATGTATAAGGAAGAAATGATGAATGACTCCATTTCAAAACTTCAAACATGGGATAAAACGGAATTTGAAAAAAAAGTAAGTCAAATTTTCATCTGACCATAAATAACAGAAAACATGAACAGGGTTTGTACCTTTTATCATATTGTTCAGAATTTTGTGTTAGAATAGTAAGTTTGTTTTTGTTCCACAGTGAACATTAAATTTACTGGGTTTTGTTTTGTTCTGTTTTGTTTGTGGTGTTGGGATTTGAACCTGGGGTTTTGTACATGCTAGGGAAAGTGTTCCACTACAGAACTACATACCCAGCTAAATCTGTTATATTTTAGGGTCAATGAGATTAAAATACCTGAAGTTCTGTTTTTAGATTAAATGTCATCAGTTATAAGTGAATTTAAAAAACAATTGAATGCTTAAGAAGAGAGTTTATATTTATATCCCTCTCCAACCCTCCCTCTCCTTTGCCTCTTCTTTTTCCATATCCCCCTCACCCGTTATGGATCAGCATCAACTAATCAGAGAGAACATTCTTTGGTTTTTTGAGATTGGCTTACTTCACTTAGCATGATACTCTCCAACTCCATACATTTACCTGCAAATGCCATACTTTTATTCTCTTTTAATTCCATTGTGTATATATACCACAGTTTCATTATCTATTCATCTATTGAAGGGCATCTAGGTTGCTTCTACAGTGTATCTATGTGAATTGAGATGCTATAAACATTGATGTGGTGCATTACTATACTATGCTAATTTTAAGTCCTTTGGAGTGGGATAGCTGGGTTAAACGGTGGTTCCATTCCAAGTTTTCTAAGGAACCTCCATTCTGCTTTCCATATTGGTTACACCAGTTTGCAGTCCTACCAGCAATGAGTGTGCCTTTTCCCTCTCATCCTCATCAACACTTATTGTTGTCTGTATTTTTGATAACTGCCATTCTGACTAGAGTGAGATGAAATCTTAGTTTTGATTTGCATTTTTCTAATTACTAGAGATGTTGAACAATTTTTCACATATTTGTTGATTGAATGTATATCATATTCTGAGAAGTGTCTGTCCAGCTCCTTAGCCCATTTATTAATATATTTTCCAGAAATATAGATTGTTTGTTTTTTTGGTGTTAAGTTTTTTGAGTTCTTTATATATCCTGGAGGTTAGAGCTCTGACTTGTGAGTGGCAAAAATTTGCTCCCAAAATGTAGGCTCTCTCTTCACATCATTGTTTCTTTTGCTGAGAAGAAGCTTTTAAATTTGAGTCCATCCCATTTCTAAATTCTTGATTTTATTTATTGTGCTCTAGAAGTCTTGTTAAGGAAGTCAGGGCCTATATCGATGTGATGAAGATTTGGGCCTACTTTCTCCTCTATTAGGCACAGGGTCTCTGGTCTAATTTCTAGGGTCTTGATCCACTTTGAGTTGAATTTTTTGTATGGTGAGAGATAGGGGTTTATTTTCATTTTGGTGCATATGGATTTCCAGTTTTCCCAGCACCATTTGTTTAAGAGGCTATCTTTTCCCCAATGTGTGTTTTTGGCTAGTATAATTGTATTTATGTGAGTTTGTTTCCGTGTCTTCTATTCTGTACCATTGGTCTACCTGTCTATTTTGGTGCCAATACGATGCTGTTTTGTTACTATAGCTTTTTAGTATAGTTTAATTTATGTATCTGAATGGATTTCTAAAATTTTGCCAGTCACTAAAGTGTGAAACGTGGTTCACATGACTATTTCATGAATATATTTAGTCCTTTTATGGCAACTTTGAAGAAGAAATTGAAAGACTAATTGAAGGCCACAAACATTGACTAACAGTCAAGAGAGCCAATAAACATATCCATGTGATATTTATAAACAAAGCAATATAAGTAGATATTGTCTATTAATGGGTGTATATGAATGATTATATATGTACTTACGTGTGCTTTTATTTACACATATGTTCATTATACTTAGACTATGTTTATGAGGCTCTTTTTTTGGCACATAGGTTCACAGTATACAGATACATGATAAATTCATCAGAGATAGTCAACCCAAATCAAAACCTGTCCCTGATAAGAAAACTAAAAAACTGCTCTGTGGAAAGTGCAAAACCTTGGCATGTTACACGGCTGATGTACGCGTGGTAGAGGTAAGCAGCCTTTTATAAGAGCACCTGGTTGATTTTTAGCATAAGTTAAAACTTGATGAAATATTTATGTTAAGATTACTATTTTTTTCTGCTATGGTTCATGTATTAAAAAATACAACATCTTGCTCATGTGGTAGCTATAACCGTTGATATAGTAGAGAGACTAGTGGTCATTGTGGGCTAGGAAGGGTAGTGAGGAGGAGCAGAAGAGGCTAGATAACAGGTGCAAAGTATAGTCAGGAAGAATACATACATTCTGTTGTTCTGCAGTATAGTAGGGTGGCTATAGTGGACAACAATTTATTAAATATTTCATAAATCTTTTTTACAACAAAGCAATGATACATGTTTTAAGGAGATGAAAATGCAAATTACCCTAATTTGACAATTATACATTGTACTCATGTGTTGAATTATCTCACTGTGCCCCATAAATACAGTTGTTGTGTGTCAAGGTAAAAATTACTATCTTTTAAATATTATGAAGCTCTTCAGAATAATGGTTGTGCTAAATGCAGTGTAGTCTCAAGTAGATCCTAGAATAAAGAATTTTAGTAGAAAATCTGTAGTTTAGCTAATAGCAATATACAGATATTAGTTTCTTAGTTTTATGGTTTGTAATATGTTAGCATTTAGGGAAACTGGGTCAAAGGTATACAAAGAATTTTCTTGCAACTTTTCTCTAAGTCTAAAATTATCCCAAAGTAGAATTTTATTTAAAAATATGATTATGAAGCTTAATGTAGTATAATAAAAGTGGAAAAAATAAACTGGATACAAAACTATAAATATGCTATTTAAAAAAATCTGTTTTTAGTTGTCAGTGGATCTTTATTTATATGTGGTGCTGAGAATTGAACCCTTTACTTCACACACGCTAGGCAAATGCTGTACCACTGAGCTACAACCCTAGCCCAATATGCTATTCTTATAGTTGCATGAAACAATAATACCATGGGGGGCGGGTACCTTTGTAAACGATATTAAAAGAAATATGCCAAAATGTTATATTCTGATGATGAGGTTCCGTGACTATTCCTACGATTTTATTTTCTAAACTTTATGGGATATGGAACACTTTTCCAATGAAAACAAAATGTTCCTTTTCGAATGTGACACTTGCAAGTCGACCTTCTGTTTTTTTATTGTTGTTTTTTTCCTTATAAATAAGGGATTAGAAAAATCTCCAAAGACAGGGCTGGGGTTGTGACTCAGTGGTAGAGCACTTGCCAAGCATGTGTGAGGCACATGGGTTCGAATCTCAGCACAGTATATAAATAAGTGAATAAAATAAAGGTACATCAACAACTAAAAATATATATAAAAGTAATTTTTTAAAAAATCTCCAAAGACAAACATTGAGTGTAACTTGCCGTTGATGGAGAGCAGGTCGAGTGGCTGGGCTAGTCAGGTGATGAGTTATTACTTGAGAGTTCCTTTTGGTCTTCAGAAAACTAAACCTCATCAGCCCAACTATTTGGGCGAGAAGCATATTATGAGTGATACTAAGTTCCCCTGCCTTTCTTTAGCTGTAAAAGGTCCTTTTAGCTTCAATTTTTTTGTGTGATTTTTTTTTTTTCTTGACAATGGCCATTTTAGAGTTTGTATTCCTGGAAGGCTAGATGTTGGAGTTGCATTTGTTTCTGTGCAGTTTATTGTAAAGCTGACTGTATGAGTGGCCGATGGACATACTGTCCATGGTGTTCTCTGGGGCACACTGATCCTTTGTTGTTGTTCCATGTGTCCTTCGGATTGTGTCTGTCCTTTCATGGACCAATTTAACACTCCACAGATCTTCAACAACTATGTCTTTTGTTTCTGAACTCAGAATATGAACTTTTAGGGGGTAAGTTTCCTGGAAATTTCTTAATCTTCCTTTTCATGAGGTACCCAGTAGCACTTAATTTGAGGCCTAATGTGGCCTTCAGGTGATTCCTTTTCCAAACTGTGAAATAAGTGGGATTCCATCTGTTCTTCATCTCAGATTATTGTGGAGTATTTTATCTTAAATCACAATTATGGATTGTTTCTAACATTTTCTATATTGTTCCAACTATTCATCTTAGACATGCCATTACACTGTGGTTGGAGATGATTTTAAGGAACGCTTTGTGAGGGAACCACACCCCAGACCGAAGAGCTATGGGGGTTTTGAGAAGAAAGCAAAGATATTCTGTGCCAAAGAGAACTGCAGACATGACTGGGGAATCCACGTGAAGTATAAGGAATTTGAGATTCCAGTCATAAAAATTGAAAGTTTTGTAGTGGAAGATATTGCAACTGGAGTTCAAACACAGTACTCAAAGTGGAAAGATTTTCATTTTGAGAAGATACAGTTTGATGCTGCAGAATATCCAAATGACTTCAGGGCCTGAGTCTTTAGCTACAGGTAATGGTGAGTGAAGAAATTAACCCTGTGGGGTAATCACCTATTGCTTGTGCCTCTATGAAGGTATTTTACACAAGGCTTATACTGTATTGCTCACTCTCAGTTAACTTCACCTTCTGTTGGTTTTGAACAGTTTGTACTACATCATATATGCAAAACACATGTGAGTGAATTCTCATACATTGCTGGTGGGACTGCAAATGGGCACAACCACTATGGAAAGCAGTATGGAGATTCCTCAGAAAACTTGGAATAGAACCACCATTTGACCCAGCTATCCCACTCCTCAGTCTACACCCAAAGGACTGAAAATCAGCATACTACAGTGATGCAGCCACATCAGTGTTTATAGCAGCTCAATTCACAATAGCTAACCTATGGAACCAACCTAGGTGTCCTTCAATTGATGAATGGATAAAGAAAATGTGATATATATATTCAATAGACTATTACTCAACTTTAAAGAAGTATGAAATTATGGCATTTACAGTAAATGGATGGAGTTGGAGAATATCATGCTAAGCAACATAAGCCAATCCTGAAAAACCAAAGGTCAAATGTTTTCTCAAATATGCAGATGCTAATTCACAATAAGGTGGGGGGCACTAGAGAAGAATAGCATTACCTTAGATTAGGTAGAGGGAAGGGAAGGGAGGGAAGAGACGGGGATGTGGGATAGCAAAGATAGTAGAACGAAATAGATATTATTTTATGTATATATGTGACTGCATGACCAATATGATTCTACAATATGTACACTCAGAAAAATGAGAAATTATATCCCATTTATGTATATCAAAGTGCATAAATGCATTATACTGTCATGTATAACTAATTAAAACAAAGAAATCTAAAACAAATTCAGTTCTATCTTTTTCAGAACCACTGCCAATGCATACAATGTACCAACGCCATATACACTGAGCTAAATGAATGGGATGCTGGAAAGGTTTTCCATACCCTTATCCCCATTTCCTTAACCACTGTAAACTGGCTTTTCCCCTTAATCTGCTGTTCTTTTCAAGGCTGCCAGTGACTCTGGTTGCCAAATCACACGGCCATTTCTTAGTCCTTTTGACTTCTTTGTTGCATTTGGCTATCGTATTCTTTTCTTGAAAATTTCCCTTGGCTTCTGCCTTTCTATTTTTTTTTATAAAAATAAAAGCATTTTTATTGCTTCTTCTTTGCTGATACCTTAAGTGTAGATGATTCCAAGGGTTCAGTATATACCTACACAAGTACAAGTTACATATCCTCATGTTTTCTTAATAGCAATGTGTGGCCTGGTTGGTAATCATAAAATTCTATAGTAGTCCATTTTTTAGTGGTGAGGGCACATCAGGGATACAATGCTTCCTAAGAAGTTGTTTACTTGCTCATTTAATTTGTTCTCTTAACTCATGCCATTCTTCCCTTGGAATAGTCATCTCTCAAGCCATTTTTCATTAATAGAGATTGATGCTTAACACTTGGTTTATCTGTCCTCAGTTAAGCCCTTTGGTTGCTACTGTGGAAATGCTTCAATTTTGCTGTTCTTGTTACTTTAAAAAATTAGAATATGTACTCAAATAGCATTTCTGTGTCTTTTAGCAAGGTTTGCTGATGCTTCAAAGAGCTTAGTTTGGGGTTTTCCAGACATGGTAACAGTGCCTGGGTTTATTTTATTTTTGTCTTGTGTTTAGTTCTGGGTAAGATCTATAGTAATTTAAGTATCACCCCAAAACAGATTCAGATTGGTTGGTTGTTGTTCATTACGACCATTAAATGACCTAAACAAAATTCCAGAGAGCACAAAAGGTTAGTAATATGTTCAGCACATGTGATGACATGACCTTTTCAAGTAAGACATATTTATATCTGAAGGCTATTTGGAAATTACCCAGATGAACCCTGGAGATTAATAGGATAACACATTACAGCAGCTTTACTTTCCATTTCAGCAGTAGTGCTGGCAAGTAGTCAAGTAAACTTGCCAGTTACATAGGCTCTTTGTAAAGCAAGGATAACCCCAAACTGTCAGGGTTAGTGGACAGCTTTTAATTAAAATATAAGAAAAGTACACCACACATATATACACACACACACACACACACAAAATAATTAATTGCTTAACAATGGTTACTATAATAGTATTCTTAGATACAATAAAATTAAAACAATTTGTTGAGAGCTGATTTTTTCATTTTTCACTATTAGGATCTTTATATGTAATTACTATTCTTCGCTATTACTATTTAGGAACTTCAACAGGATATATTAAACATCTACTAGAAATGTTATTCAGAAGAGAAAAACGCTTTTAACATTTAATTTAGATGGAAGGCAAAGAGTCCTCTCTTCAGACTAAAGCTGAAACAAAAACTTAGAATTTCCTCATTTGACTTTTATATGGAATCAAGCCATTGTCAGGCATAGACCTGAGAACAGAATAGGCACTTGGTTAATATGTACTGAATGAAGAAATAGGTCATTGCTGTCATTGGATTTCTTGATCAAAGGCTGCATTTGAGAGCCAACCTGGGAGTCTTTTTCATGGACATAATCCCAGTCCCCAATATAGTGTCCTAGCAGGGTGTCTAGCCATGTGTGTTTCTGTAAGTTCTTCAGGTGGTTCAGATAAACCTGTTCTACCACCTTGTTATCTCCATGGTTCTAGCTGGTGCTGACACTATGATGCTTTCACCCTGAAATGGAATCTTTCAAAGCCCTGATTGTGCAACAACGTCAGTAAACTGATTCCTGTACTTAAAACAGATTCTATATTAACTGAATTTCAAATAACAAAGCAGAAGCCAGTATTTCCTCAGGTGCATTCTGTGGAACACAGTGCCATGAGATTCTCTGAAGAATGTATTCTACGGTCAGGTAGGTTTCTGTACCATTTGTTGCCACCCTTTCCCTCAGTGACCTACAACATACACTGTCATTGTCACTGTCAATTCTTTAATAATTAAGACCTATCTAACACTGTGTCTCCCAAATACACTGACTCTGAAACCATAATGTCACATATCAAGAAATAATGAAACTTGATCAGGACAGTGGAATGTGAATTTCCATGCTCGTCCTCCCACAGAAACATCCATTTGAACAACTGTCCACACACAAAAACACTGTCCTAAGAGCTAAGGCTACCAAGTGGGATATTTACATCACCTAGACGTGGCACAGAAGTACAGATGCACTGAAAAAGGTTAAGAAGTGCTTTACCTCACCTGTGCCACTTCTCCCTCAATCTTAGGCAGCATAGTGCGAGGTACCCTAAGCTTTGGGCTAGGGAAGGGAAGTGAGCACTGGCTTTGCCTTGGACTCCAACACTAGGCTTGCCAAAGCAAAACCCAGTGCGGGGCAGGGCTGTGTCCCAGACTCAAAGCTTGTCTGGTAGACTGTTTCTAGGCCAATTCCCATGCCATTCATTCTGGTTCCAGGCCCACCTCAGAGTCAGGCTGGCCCTAGCACCAGACTAGCATCATAATTGCATGTCTTAGCCCTGCTGACCTGCAGTGCTACACATGAGGCTGGCTCCAGCAGACCCTAGTGGGGACAAGCTGCACTCTAGGACTGACCCTGTGAACTCAGTTCCAGAACAGTCCTCATGGACCCAGTTTCCATGCCAACCCTGCCTAGTGATTTTAGGCATCAGGTCAGTACCCACAATTCCAGGCCTCACTCATGTCCTGGCACCAGCCAAGGCTCAAGGCTCCAGTGGAGCCAGCATCTAGACCTACTTGAGAAAAGTGGTGCAGATTCTAGGATTACCCCTGTAGATGTAGGGCTCCAGCCAGTCAGCATACTACAGTGATTCAGGCTCAAGGATTCAGGCTCAAGGCTCACCCCAGGTCCAGGTTACCTCCTGTGGACAGAGGCCAGTTCTTGCAGTCCTGCTGAATAGAACTATTCCAGTGGACCCACACTTTGAATCCAACCTGACTCATCTATCTGCTGATCTAGATACCAGGCTAATCAGCCAAGGACTCCAGTAGCAATCCCACCCACAGACCACTCCAGATAGCCTACCCAGAATCTCTAAATGGGTTAACCAGTGAAGGGCTTTCCCACTCAAAGCCAGCCCACAAAACTAGAATAAGACCTTTTTGAAATGTGCAGATACCAAGGCATGGCTATAAGGATTAAGAACAATTAGGGAAACAGAACCCCACCAAAGAACAAAATAAAGCCAATCACTGACATCACGAGATTGGAGATTTATGATCTGTCTGATAAATAATTCAAAATGACTGTTTTAAGGAAGCTTGGCAAACTTCAAGAAAACAGACAATTCAATGGGATCAGGAAGACTGTAATAAATGACTAAAATGAGAATTTTAAGATGTTGCATTTTTTTTTTTTTAGAAAATCAAATACTAGAGATGAAAACATGATGAATGAAAAGCACAATAGTGTCCATAGCAAGGACAATCCAGCAGAAGGAACACCTGTGAACCTGAAGATGGGTTATTTGAAAATATATAGAAGAAAGAAAAATTAAATGAACAAAAAGAAAACTTATGGGATTTATGTGACAGTATCAAAAGAAACATTTAAGTTATAAGAATTCAAAAAGAATGCAGAAAATTCCAAATCTGGGGAAAGAGACAAAAATATAGGTCTCCAATCAGAGTCAGTCCAAACAAGAAAACACAAAGGCATTATAATTAAACTGTTAGAAGTCAAAGACAAAGAAGAGCCTGTAAAAGGGAAGCAAAGCATATATAAGCGAGTTCCGCTAAAGCTAGCAGCAGATTTTTTTCAACATATAATTGAAAGTGCTGGGGAGAAAAAAGAAGGGAAAAAAATAAATAAAACCAAAATCAACCAAACCAAAAAACCCCCAAGAATATTGTACCTGGCAAAACTCTCCTTCAGACAAAAATTAAGGAAGTTCATTTAAAGAATATCAGTTCTTCTCAACAATTTCAAAAAACTGAAAAGGAAGTATTTCCAAACTCATTTTATGAGCCTAGCTAGCATTATCCTAATACCAAAGGCAGACAAGGATACTGTAAGAAAATTATAGGCACATAAGCATATATGCAAAAAATTTTTAACAAACCAAATAGTATGTTCAGAGAACTCTTCATGTTGAAGTAGGTAGGATACATCCATTGGTTGCCAGAATAGTTCAGCATATTCTAGTGTATATACTATATTAACAAAAGGGACAAAAGCCATAAAATCACCTCACTAGAGGTTTAAAAAACGTGACAAAATTCAATATTCTTTCATGAGAAAAATTCTGAAGAAATTAGGATTGAAGTAATTTACCTCATTCAGGCCATATCTGACAAACACACAGATGACATCATACTCAGTGGGGAAAAGTTGAAAGCTTTTCCTCTCAGGAAGAAGACAAAAGATGTCAACTCTTATCATTTGTATTCAATGCAGCACTGAAAGTCATAGAGCAATTAGGTCAGAGAAATAAAAGGCATCTAAATTATAAAGAAAAAAAATTGCAGATAACATGATTTTATATGTGAAAAGTGCTAAAAACTCCATGTTAAAAAAAACTTATAATAAACAAATTCAGTAAAGCTGATACAAAAAAATCACCATAAAAATTAGTTCATTTTTAATTTATAGAAATACTACTATCTATAAAAAGGAGTAAACCATTCTATATGTAACAGGTACAAAATAGTGCTTAGAAATACTTATACACTGAAAACAAACACTAATGAAAGAACTGAAGATGATATCAAAAAATGAAAAGATCCCATGTTCTTTCAGTGGAACAATTAATGTTAAAACTTTCACACTATCCAAAGCAATCTACAGATTCACTGCAATTCCTATCAAATTTCCAATGTTTTTCACAGAAATGAAAACAAGTCTGAAACTTATAGGGAATCAAAAAAAAAAAAACTCCATATAGTCATTCACCTTGAACAAAAAGAAGAGAACAGAGTGAATTACCTTGTCTGCCTTCAAAGTACACTACAAAACTACAGCAATCAAAATAGCATAGTACTGGCATAAAAACAGACCACTGGAAAAGAAGAGACACCCAAGAAATGAAGCCACTCATGTATGGCCAATTGATTCCTGACAAAGGAGACAGGAACACATAATGGCAAACAGACAGTTTCTTCAATAATGGTGTTGGGAAAACAGGATAGCTACATGAAAAAGAATGACATTAAACCCTTATTTCATACCACGTATAAAAATCAACTTGAGATGGATTAAAAACTTCAACATAAGACCTGACATTGTAGATCATAATAGATGAAAACACAGAGGGAAAAACTCCATGACATTGGTCTAGGCAATGATTTTTTTTTATATGACCCCAAAGCAAAAGCAACAAAATTTAAGAGAGACAAACAGGACTGCATCAAAATTAAAAAGCTTCTGCAGCCAGGCAAACAGTAAAAAGACAACCTACAGAACAAGAGGAAATATGTGCAAACCATACATTTGATAAGTGGTTAATAACCAGAATATATAAAGAATTATAACTCAATAACAAAAAACCAAGTAATTAAAAAATGAGCAAAGGACCTGAATAAGCATTTCTCAAAAGCAGCACATAAATGGCCATTGTGGAAAAGAAAAAATGCTTAACAATATTATCAGGGAACTTAAAATCAAAACTACAAGATAGCCATTCCAGACCTGTTACAATGGTCATCAACACTTACCTTTCATCATGAAAGGTAAGTGTTGGTGAGGATGTGGAGGAAAGGGAACACTGCACACTGTTGATAGGAATGTAAATTAGCATAGCCATTATGGGAAACTTTATGGAGACCTCAAAAAGCTAAAATGATCACTATATGATCCAGCAATCCCATTTCTGGGAATATATCCAAAGAAAATTAAATCAGTATGTTCAAGAGATATCTATGCTCCTGTGTTTACTGCAGCATTATTCACATTAGCCACAATATGGAATCAGTCAAAGTACCCATCAATGGATGAATGGAGAAAGAAAATGTGATATGTATTCATATACATACATAATGAATGCTATTCAACTTGAAAAAATAAAATCTTATAACTTGCAACAATATGGATGGACCTGGAGGACACTATGTTAAGTTAAATAAGTCAGTACAGCAAGATAAGTACCACATGATCTTTCTTATGTATGGAATCTAATGTTAAATTCAAAGAAGTAAAGAATAGAAAGGCAATTAACAAGGGTAGTCAGATGTCAAAGGATACAAAATTTCATTTGGGAGGAATAAGTTCAAAAGCTCCATTGTACAACATGGTGATCATAGTTAATATATTCTTGGAAATCACTAAGTATTCTCACTACAAAAAATATGCAAGGCAATTCATAGGTTAATAAGCTCTATTTAGCCATTCTATAATGTTTATGCATTTTTAAAACTTATATATAGTAAACACATAATTTTCACTTGTCAATTAAAATTTTTTAAGATACAAAGAAAAAATTCAAAACACATTCCACTTTAATCAATAACAGAAGCACTGACTGTATTGGAGCCAAGGCTCGGCTCTTTAGCTCTCTGGTTCTCACGAGATAGGGAACCCCAAAGGCACAGGTGAGCAGGCCCACAACATGAGAGGGTAAGAGGCAGCAGGCTGGCTTCCAGAGGGGGGAGAGAGAAAGAGAACAGACAGGGAATTAAAGAAATTTACACCTGATCTACAAATTGCTAAGATTTGGAAGTCCCATACATTCCAGATGTTAACTGTCAGCCGTTTATAAAATAAGCTTTGAAATCTTGGCACTTCTATATATTAGACTTGTAAATTATTATTTAGCCTCCGTGATAACTACAGTGGAACCACTAATACTTTTCCTATATTGCTAACATTATATTAAAATGCGAACTTATTACAAGATTAACTATAAGGTACCTTGTCATGAACTGAATGTTTGTGCCCTCCCAAAATTCATATGTTGAAGCCCTAACCCCAATGGTAGTGTGGAAATAGCAACTCTTAAGAAAAATAATTTAAACTTAATTAATATTAAATGAGGTCATAAGGATGGGACTGTTATCTTATATAATTAGTGTTCTTCTAAAACACCAGAAAGACAATCCTCTCCCTTTCCTTCTTCTGGTGCATATCAAGGAAAAGTCACCTATAAGTCTTGACCTACAAGGTCAAGAGAATGCTCACCACAAATTGAAGGAGCTAGAACCTTGATTTCCCAGGTTTCAGAACTGCAAGAATATCAATTTCTGCTGATTGTCACTCAGTCTGTAGCATTTTGTTATGGCTGCCCATGCAGACTAAGACATGCCCTGAAATGGATTTAGTGATACAAATGAGCAAATAAACTCTAAAGCTAATCTGCTCACTATTCTCAACATCCTTGCTACTGCTACCAGGTACTAGGCTACTCTTCCTTCATCTGCTGCTCCCAAACAGGGCAGGCAATGTAGTAGTTCCTCAACACTTCTTCTGTATCTGCACAGTCCAGAGGTATGTTTAGAAATAGAAGAACATGAAAGTCATTCAGACTTCAGGATGAAAGTGCTTTAAATATTGTAAAACTGGATTTCAAAGTCAACAAATTTTCCATGAAA
Source organism: Urocitellus parryii (assembly GCF_045843805.1). Lineage (NCBI taxonomy): Eukaryota > Metazoa > Chordata > Mammalia > Rodentia > Sciuridae > Urocitellus > Urocitellus parryii. The sequence goes on along the minus strand of NC_135534.1, from coordinate 172,633,039 downwards.
ATATATTTAATCTTATTCAAATCAGAAATGTTCTATGTCTCCCAATCCATCTCCAAACAAAGGTCTCCTTGACAGATAAAATGTTTCCTGGGGAAAATTTCTGAACATAATAAAGAAAAATTTTTACTGTTATGTGGATCCATCAAAAGGTACATCATCAAAAAATTCAACGTTTGACCTGACCATGAGGCATCTGGATTACTCACTCTGAAGGGGGATCGCAATCACTACCATGATTTGAAGGGTGAAAAAGTTCTTACCTACCTATGCCAATTAACACTGGTATAAATTGCAAAGGAACAGAACCCTTAAGAGAAGGGTTTCACTGAGCAGAGGAAAACAGAAGAGCAAGGGAAGGGTAGGGGGGAAAACAGGGTAGGAGACATCTTCCAAGAAGACTTGCTAGTGCTTAGCTGAAAATTAATAGGGAAGAGTGAAAACAAATCAATGTCACTGATTTAAAGACAGGCTGGTTCTCTTTCTGCATTACTGATCTTCCCATGATTACAGCTTCCAAATTCTAGAAAAAGATTCAAAGATTAACAATAACAGAGAATGTAGAAACTTTTGGCTTTGTGCCTCCAGGAATGGCACCCAAAATGCAGTGTTTACTTGCTGTCTGCAAGGAAGTTTCTCCACTAGGGTCCCAGCTGGCTGGGATCCCATGGGGTGCAGCACCTAGTGCGGATCTTCTAAGAAACAAGGGCCTGCCTGGCCATCTTGCGTATCATGTAGTTGAGGATGCCTCCGTTGTGGAAATAAGTAAGCTCCACATCAGTGTCGAACCTCATGACAGCCTGGAAGGTCTTTCCAGTATCCAGCTATAATGAAAAAGAAGCAGAGAAGAATCGCTGAGGAAGAAGGTGAGACACCTGTCTTAGGGATTCTGTCCAGTCTCCCACTTAAGGTGTGGTTCACTTTCCGGTGCATTTAGGAACAGATAGTCTCTTCCCCCATCCTGGACAGTGATCAGAATCTGCATTTTGACAAGACCCTGAGAGATTGCTCTGTCCACTAAACTTTGAGAAGCAAAGTTTAGTGCACTGAAGAGTATAAATGATGGAAGTGAGAGGCAACTGAGAACTAGAACAGCTTCTAAGGGCTGTAGCCACTAGTGACAATGGAATGGTATTTTCTAAACCTTCTTTGGGGTCTTCTTGTGGACAGAAGTGTCTCAGCATCAGAGGTTTCACTGAGGTTGTCCTTTACTATCTCTCTCCTACCAGGGTGCTAAGTCACCCTGGGATGTTAGTGCTGGCAATTCACCCTTATCTAGAGAGGTAGGATTGGAACCGATGAATCATTCTATAAACAGAAATAAACAATATATCAACAGGTATTATCCTTGGTATGCTGTGAAGGCAGGTGGGAAAGGTGTCAGCTGGACTCTGAGTCTAATGTAGTCCTGAGTGACTTTTATTTTTCCCTCTCAAATCCCATTCATTTCCTTTGCTGGGTGTGGTGGCACATGCCTGTAATCCCATCAGCTTGGGAAGTGGAGGCAGGACGATGGCAAGTTCAAAGCCAGCCTCAGCAAAAGTAAGGCACTAAACAACTCAGTGAGACCCTGTCTCTAAATAAAATATAAAATAGGGCTGAGGATGTAGCTTAGTGGTCGAGTGCCTGAGTTCAATACTGGGTACCTCCCAACCCTGCAAAAGAAAATTGTCTAAAAGGGCCCTTCAAAATGCATCCTAGTGTAGAGAAGGTCCGGCTTACCTTAACCTGGACTTTCATTTGTGGTTTGAGGTTCTCTGGAATGACAATAGTGTATCGTTCCCGTCCTGTGAGTCCCAGGGTGTCTGCATTCTCACCAGGGAGATATTCAAGGGGGATCACTCCCATTCCAACCAAGTTACTGCGGTGAATGCGCTCATAACTCTCAGCTAAAACAGCTTTGATTCCCTGATGAACAAAGAGAATAACACAGTCCCAATTTTTTTTTTTTTAGGCATACAGAAACTTTTCAAAATGCTTAAGTCAAACTGTTCTCACAGCTAAAGTCTCTCTAAATACTTGATAATATTTCACTTAAAATATCCTAACATTAATTAGAAATATAGTAGCAAGTCTTACCAGATTACCTATAGTGTAAGCACTGACATGAATTCTCTCATTCCACCCTCCACCAAATGGGGCACAGCAGATGCTACCATTCTGCCCCTTTACCAGGTATTCAGTGTTGGGATCTGATATTTGAACCTATGTGGTCGGACTCCGCACTTAGCCACTCTGAGATCCAAGATCTCTTAGCAAACTTCCATTATATCCAGAACTCATACCATGAATCAACATAAAGAAAATTCATTTCCTGAATTTTTCTATTATTATAGGTTTATCAGCAAATACAGAAGGTTTAACCAAAAAAGAAACTTTCTGAATATATTATGAAATAAATGATTACTACTTGTATACTTCCTGTTTCAAGGATGAAACTGATTGAATACAGTCTTGATATTAAGCTTCCTATAAAGGACACTTTTTTGATAAAGTATAATTGGTCGTATGTATATAGCAATAGTCAATAAAACAGGGTACCTGACTACCTAGAATTCTCCATTAATTATTAATAGTTGATGTTAATTATAATATTGAGCTACTCTAAAAGGTACCTTGGTATTTAGCCCACACCTTTGAGACACCACAGACCGAGTGACAATCAGCAGAAATTGATATTCTTACAGTTCTGAATCCTGGGAAGTCAAGGTTCTAGCTCCTTCAGTTTGTGGTGAGCACTTTCTTGACCTTGTACGTCAAGACTTACAGGTGAATTTTCCTTGATATGCACCAGAAGAAGGAGAGGGAGAGGATTGTCTTTCTGTTGTAATTGTATAGGATAACAGTCTCATCCTTAAGACTTCAATTTAATATTAATTAAGTTTAAACATTTTCTTAAGAGTTGCTATTTCCATACTACCACGGGGGATTAGGGCTTCAATCAAATATATCATACTTAGGGAGTTTATTAAAAATTTTTATTATAAAAAATTAAATATTCTTGAATATTTAACCAGGTCTACTGAATCAGAATGTCTTGTGTATGGTGGGAGGAACCAGTGACTTTTATGTGCTGGAGAACCATGGCCATAGAACAGTAGTTCTCCATTTGATTTCTTCCCCATTCGTGAAAAATCCAGGGAGATCTTAATAATCTGATATAGTCAGAAGCATGATTCAGAAATCTCCATTTAATTTTTTTTTCCCAAAAACAGTGGTTCTCAAACTCTGTTGTATATCAATCTCCAGGGAAGACTTTTAAAATCTAGTGTCCAGGACTTTGTTCTTACCAATTAAACTAGAATTTCTGGGGATGAAACATAAGACCAGGTGTTTTTTTTTTTTTTTCTTTTTCTTTTTTTAATATTTTCTTTAGTTGTTGAAGGATCTTCATTTTATTTATTTATTTACATGTGGTGCTGAGAATTAAACTCAGGGCCCCACACATTCGTTAGGCAAGAGCTCTACTACTGAGCCACACACAACCCCAGTCCCTGTTTTTTTTTTTTTTTTTTTTAAAAAAAAGGTTACAGATGTCTCCAATTTGAGAATCACTACCACAGAGGAAGGGAAGATTCTTTGGGGCAGTAGTGATTTTGTAGAGATTTTTGTACATTTGTATTTATTCTGGGGAAGAGGAAAGCCTTCTAAATACAAGGAGTCATGTCCCTAGCTCTGTGTAAATGGCCGTGCAGCAGGCACAGAGTTGGCAGCCATCTGAGTGGCCCAGTTCGGACAGCGAGGACTCAGAGAAGTAGAGACTTTGGTGTCCCTTTGATGCTTTATTCTCTTTTTATCCCTCTTCCCCACTTGTCTTCACTGCCCAGTTCTCATTTCTGCCATCAGCTCTCAACTCCCTCCCTAAAGTCTTTTTCTTTTTATAAAATTTATCTGGTTCATTTTAGCAGTTTCCAGCAAAGTCAGGCCTCTGACCTATTACCAACTAATCAGAAAACATTATTTTTTTCCCCTTAGAGCAAAATGATCAATAAAATAATAGGTGTGATGTTGGAAGACATTTGCAGAGGCCAGGCTAGCTAGAGGGCTGCTAGGCAGCCAGAGCTTTTTACTGTACTGTGGATATTGACTAGTATTTCCCAAGTGCATTGATTTTCTTGAGCTATAAATTATTTATATTAAGGTGAGCTAAGACATTTTTACTTGATCCTTAGGATTAAAGCCAGCAACACGGTTTTCCCCTGATTTCAGATCAAGAAAATACTCAAGAGGGAAAAGCTCTCTGCTTGGCCCACCCTATGGGGACACCTCAAACAGGGTGAACCCTGAATTTGCAGAAGGCTCTAGAGAGCTCTTCTCTCACTGAGATGAGAAGCAGACTTTCATAGGCAGTGAAAAAAAACTCTAAAATGTACACACTCCTAGTTTTTCCAAGAGACCTGGAGCCTGTTCTTGTCAAACCAACTTCTGAAAAAGCCCAGGTTCCTTAACATTTCCCTTCTGTGAACCTTACAATATCTGTGGCTTATTCCTTACATTCATCTGGGACAGTGGCCTTAAATAGATTTTAGGTCCCCAAGCTCTGAGAATGTTATGAAAACCATAGAACTTTTTCCTAAAAAAATACAATCTGGATATAATGTCGGAGACTTAACAAACCTCCTCCCATTGATCTGTAGACAATGAATGTCTGACTTAAGGAAACCAGTTCAACTTTGTAATATTACTTTTCACTGAGCAAAATGAATCTAGATACACCAAAAGCAGAAGGTAAATAATCATTACATGTTTTCAGAGCTTACTCTTCCATGCCATCTTGGAAAGCAAAGCAACAGAATTTATGCTTGGGCACCTTCCCAGCTTCTCTTCCAGTTTGGAGAGGCAGCTACTTCCTTGAATGTCTCTGCTTTATACTCACCAGCAGGAAAGGGCCCTTGGCAGCCCAGTCTCGGGAGCTACCTGAGCCATACTCTTTGCCAGCCAGAACAATTAGGGGAAGGCCTGCTTGTTGATACCGCTCGGCAGCATCAAATACATCAAGCTGAAAGAGAGAAAAGGAAAGTTTTACAGATGCAAAAGAGGCAAAAAGCATGGTTACAGGCCTAGTAAGCCCTGGAGTCACAGGGTCAGAGGGGTCTGTGAGAGCCAGGTCATAAAGCCAGTGCAGAACTCAAACAACTGGCTGTGTGGACTATAGCCCCCAATGAACTCAACCTATTTATTTCTATCAAACTGAATTTTATATTTTTGACTTAAATGCCTACATGTTATCCAGTTTTCTAAAAAAAAAAAAAATTCAAATCTTAGGGCATGGGGGAAGAAAACTAGATCAGCTTTTCTTCCCCTTTTTCCATTGACTAAACTATCTAAAAACTCAAAAACCAGAGAATACCACCTATGCCTCAGTTTTGACTCAGTATCAGACCCAAAACTAATTAGTTATGAAAGGGAGAAAACAGTAGGTAACAGGCTCTATAAATCACATAAAATGCCAATTTTTGTTATTTTCTACTTGTAGGCCATTGGTAGAGATAGCATAAATATGGATGAAAGCATGAATCAATAAAGATCAGGGAAGGATTAGCTACATTCATACATGAGAAATATCTTAAACAGATTTGTTTCTCACAGCAATCTGAATATTCTGCTAAGATGAGACTTCACCAAGACATTTGGTATTACTATTGGTAACCAAGTAATGAAACAATTATTTTTCCTAGCTATGTAAGTCAGAAAATAAAATCCCTTAAAATGGAATGTATATCATTTCAAAGGAGCTCAAGACAAGCATTTAAAACTCTGAATATGCTTTCCACAAATTAACTTGGTGGACTGATAAGAGTTAATTTTAAATCTGGGAAGATCCTATATATCTTCAGCTGAAGAGAACTCATGAACATAAAACCTGTTACAAAAGCACTAAATGCCTTCTTCTGTTTGGTCAGGATCCTTTCAGAGACCAGGAAGAAACAACCTACTATTTTCAGAGATATTAGTTTTGCATATTAAGAATGTGTTTTAAGAAGTGTCTGTTTAAAAAGTGCTTTGAAACTAGAGAAAATGGGCAGGGAGATAGCTCAGTACAATAGCACTTGCCTAGCATGCATGAGGATTAGGGTTCAAACCTATCACTACATTTAAAAAACAAAAACAAATCCCCAGAAAACACCTACAGCAAAACTGAGGATTCCATGGCAAAGCAGTTCGTGTTACCCAAGAGCAGAGGGATTATGCAGGTCTGGAATTTGGGTACCCTGATGCTCCATCTTCCATGTACTCTCCCTTCTCGTCTAAACAAGTAATATGCCATTTCTTCTGTTACTGTGCTGTCTCTGCTTACTGTTTAAACTGCTAGTTCTTGTTTCTCCATCTGTCATCAGTTCCCTACTTTGCTCAAGAGGATTTAGTTCTCTTTACCACTGCCCTTGCCAATACACAACCTCTCATTATAGTTATGCCATAAATTTTGATAAGCAAATATTTGTTGTGTACATTATTATGATTATACAAATTCTGTTTGCAGCTGAGCCATGTAATGTATTATGATTTCTTCTTGGCAATTTTGACAACATTTCTACTGCAATTAGTCATTTTCCTTTTTTGGTGTGCTCAACCTGTGTCTATACTCCTACCCATTAACTAATCCTTAAACACTCAGCCTACAGCACAAACCATCTTTAATATATTGAAATATATCAGGCAATCTATCATTTTAAAATGTCACAGTGGCACCACTCCTGGAGCCCTTGGTCTGTACTAATCTGGACTGACTGCTCTGGATGCTCAGTGCATTCCTGTGACAGATAAGCTTCTTTCCCCACCATCCAGGGGATTCTCTTCAGCCCTTTTTCTTGGATCTTGCATCCCCCCGATTCACCAGGCAGCTTCCAGAGAGAAGGACTGAGGGATATCTTTTAAGCTTTTGGATCTCTGAATGTTATTGCCTTCAATGCACTTGGCTGGCAATAATCATTTTCCTCCATCTAAGCTTCCAGTATTGCTATTTAGCAGCCTAGAGCACTTCTGATCCAATCATTGCATGTAAGCTGTTTTTCCCTTTCCAGAAATTTCTAGACTTTTCCTTATCTCTGTTTTCTTGATTTCACAATGATGTGAATTAGAGTGGGTCTCTGTAAAGCACTGGTTAGGTATTCAGTGAATTTTTCAATCTGGATCCTCAGATACTTTAGTTGGGGAAAGTTCTTTATTGTTATTACTCTGATAATTTCCTTCTATCTTGTTTGTTTTCTTTTTAGTACCTATACTTAGTCAAATCTTGGGCCTCCAGAGTTCAGTTCTTAATTTTCTTCCATCTTCTAATTTTCTCTTTGTCATTCTGTTCTATATTCCAGGAGACTTTCTAAATTAATTATCTTTTCCTCTGATTTTTTTGAGTGACTGTTTTGTTTTTAATTCATTTCTCTGAAGAGGTGATTCTTTTTCTTAAAAGTTTTCTATCTTTTGCAAGGTCTCTGTCCCCCTACAGCACCCTTCTTTGTATAGGTTGGTTTTTCAAGTTCAAATCTTGGTTCAAATGCCTGCTCTTCCCTGATTATATGTCCTTATTTGAAATGAGGCACTAAGCATCTAACTAGAAGTCAGTCCTACATCATGACTGAGTTACTCTGACATATTTTATTGTCCCTGCTCCCATCTTTCCCCTTAGTCTCTTGGGTATTCCATCATTTGTATCTACCTTTTCCATGTGATAGTTTACGATCCCTGCCACTCATTAAACAAGCATCTGCTGGCTTGTCCTGGTGAGGACCCAATTATCTCAAAATAAAGCACCTGCCTGACAAAAATATAGTCAGTTGTGAGTATAGAAGCATGTGGGGAAGTCAAGGGCACTGACTTTAGAGCCAATCCTTGGGTTTTAATCTCTAATTTTTTTTTTCACTGCAACCTTAGAGAGTTATTTGACCTCTCTATGCTCAGGTTCTCAACTTAAGTACAGATAATTATTACATCTGCCTTAAGGGGTTGTGAGAGCTAAATAAGTCCATATATGGAAAGGCTTATAAGAATACCCATAATATAGCAAGTTCTGTAGAAATCTTGGCTGCTATTATTTTTAAATAAGTTGGCAAGGTTATTTCTCAAGCAGGCTAAACAGTTTACAAGCAGTTTCTCAGCATTCCCTAGGAAGGGGAATGACACTGAGGACCTACATCGTGTGGCAGACACTATGCCAGGTTTTACACATCATTCCATTTCATTTTAAGCCTCAAAGTCGTATGAAATAGGTATGATTTCTACTTTACAGGTAAGAAAAGAGAAACTCAGAGAAGGAAACCACCCACCAAAGGATCCACATCTCATATGAGGTAGTGCAGGACTTAAGCCCAGCTTCACATGGTTCAAGGTACAGGTTTCCCAGCTGCTCACAGAACCCACATTGTAACACAAGCCTAGCTGGAATATACCAACTTCAAATGGCTTCCCTGATAACTCAGGCCTATAAGGGTCTCTGTATTCCTTGTTCTAGTAGAAATAGTGCCTTAAATGCTAATAAGTCATACTGTAACCCTTCTTGAGAAAAATATTCTCTAACCTGAAATTTTCCCAATATATAATTGGATGAAATTTCACTCAAACTTTCAACTCCCTGGAAGTAAGACTTGGTTAAACCACAGTGCAGAATCTCTTAGGTAAAAATTTCTATCAGTGATGAACTCCACACATATGGGCACATGGAAAGAGGAACTGTAGGAAGCCAGAGATAGAATAGAGTTGGAAAACAAAAATGAAACCTAAAGAAAAGTCACTGTAAATAACCAGCCTCCAAGAGCCCAAAAAACACAGGTTTCTGAAGGAAGCAGAAGAGAGGATACTCACAGTTTCTCCAGAAGGAAGATGTATAGTCTGTGGTGCCTGCTTGTTCAAAAATTTATTTAACAAGCGAATGTTGGCAAAGGTTCCCCGTGCCATGATGGCATCATTCCCTCGGCGGGAGCCATAGGAATTGAAGTCTCGAGGAGTTAGGCTAATAATGCAAGCAGAATAGGAGCTAGTTTAGTGAAGTTAGCCAAGATTAAACTTAGCTTACACCAGAAAAGGAAAATACCATAAACCTGCCATTTCTCTAAGTCTACTAAGGTGTACTCCAAGGCAGAAGAGCTGTTGTTATAGCTTCAACTAGGGAAAGAGTGACAAGTCAGGTGGAGAAGAGCAGGAATCAATATTCACCTTGGGTCAACTTGGTGCATTTTATATTTGGATAGAAAAATCAGGAGGAATTCTAAAAAGAGTATTTATTACTCAGTTGGGTAGCTTATGAAGTTTCACATAACATAAAACAGCTAACTTAAATTTAAGAAAATAGAAATAAGAGAATAATCAGCGTAGATCAGTCTGATGGAGTCAAAGATGGGAGACAACAAAACACATTCCACAAACCAACCAGAAGTAAATTCAAATGCATACCCACGTTATGAGGAACTCAATGCAAAAAGAAGCCACACATTGACAACGTAATTTACAACTTTCATAATATAAAAATCAAAGCAGTGCCAAAGAGGCAGAACATCTATTTCTGGTCCCAGAACCAGAGAAATATCCTATTTGTGGGAACCAAAAAAAGGAAACTGTGATGTCAAGAACATTATCTTACAATTAATACAGTGAACAGGTCACCAGCTTGTTCTTTAAAATACAAGGGGGTGGCTGGGCATGGTGAAGCAAACCTGTAATCCCAGTGGTTCTGGAGACTGAGGCAAGAGGGTCACAAGTTCAAAGCCAGCCTTAGCAATGTAGCAAGGCCCTAAAAAATTTAGCAAGACCCTGTCTCAAAGTAAAAAATGAGAAGGGCTAAGGATGTGGCTCAGTGGTTAAGTGTCCCTGGGTTCAATCCCTAGTACCAAAACAAAACACAAAAACAAAAACCAACCAACCAAGGGGATGGGTGTGAGTATTAACTTGATTTATGGTTACAGATTCATTTGATGACTGGGTGTCAAGAGCAGGCAAACATGCCTATGAATCCTTGAAATCCTATTCAAAATGCTTGCTTCCTTTCAGCTCACCAAGGATTCCATATGTCAAACGAGGTCAAGAATCACCACTAGAGAAAAAGTGAGTGGATTCTATTACTCAAATTTGCTCTGGGCCCCATCCCTAAAAGAGTTGATTCTGGAAGAAGGGACAAGAACCAGTAATTCTTATTTCCCCTTATAACTCTCATAGTCAGATTTAGGAACCACTGACTTCAGTTAATATCAGTATATTAGATAATAGGCAATACTGATATACTCCCCGTGAATATCAGTATATGTCTAAAGAACTGATGAATGGATGAATGAACTGCAAATTCCTGAAGCAGTTCTGTGTTTACAAAGAACCACAGCTATAAAGACATAGCAAAAGCATTTTGGGTTATATCACTGTGGGCCTGAAGCATAAGCTACATCCACCACTAGATAACAGATGAGCCTAACTTACACACTTGCTCAAAAAGAAGACTGTTTTCCCCTCCCATTGCTGGGATTCCTGCGCTATGAACAAACAGAAAAAGTGACTGATTTTTGAATTCCAGACTCTGGTTCCACAGAGACCATGTAACGAGAAACACTGGCCCTCTCCATTTCATTTATTCTACTTTGGCCTTTAGTCTTTTCCACCTCACTCATACTTACCCTCTATTAGTTAAGTAACGAGCAGCAGGGCTATTTCTTGCAATATTTCCAGCTGGAGAGATGTGGTCAGTTGTTACTGAATCTCCCAAATTTAATAGAACGTAGGCATCCACTATAGATTTAGGGGGCTGAAGATCCAAAGTCTAGTAAAGAATAGAACAAGTCCATATTTACCCAGGTTTTCTCAAAAAGTCACTAGGTGAGACTCAATAGTAGGAGTCCATGAAACTGGACCAGGTGACAGTGCTATATAAATGGATAGAATAGCTTAGTTTTCTGGGTTTAAGCAAGGGTGCTTAGAAAAAGTAATGTGAACTTACTAAAAAATTCATATCTCAACCTCAAGAGAAGGCCAAGTATTGGCATGTCTGGCCAAAAGAGACATGAATGCAGCTGCAAATGACATTCATTCTTCTCCATAGAACTCAATTACCAAGGATAACTAGAATCCCGATTTCTCCCTTCCCCTTCCACAGTGACCATCGAGGAGCAGGGTGGGTGGGGGTAAGATTTTAAACGTGGTAGGTCCTGGGGATGTTCTTTCAGAACAGTCCCTCAGACTTTGCAGGCCCTTATTCTAGTGGCAGCTATCATCATGATGCCTCTGCAGAGCCACACAGAGAAACTATCACTACAGCTAAGTAGCTGACTCCTAAAACATTCCTCAGCATTATCTGCTTGACTATACAAAGGTGTTTTTTTTTTTTTTTCTTTTTTTGGTGCCAAGGATTGAACCCAGGGTCACTCAACAACTGAGCCATATTCCTGGCCCTTTTCATTTTTTATTTTGAGGCAGGGTCTTACTAAATTGCTTAGGGCTTTGTTAACTGCTGAGGCTTTGAACTTACAATCCTCCTGTCTCAGCCTCCCAAGCCACTGGGATTACAGGCATTTGCCACTGTGTACAGCATGAATGTACAAAGGTTTTAATGAAATGGATAGTCAAAGCAAAGGTATGGAATAATAAAGTGGATTTTATGAGATAATAAAGTGGATTTTATAAGGATAGAAACCTCTTAAAGAATTTGTTTTGTTAAAAAATAAAAAGTCATACCAGATTTTCAAAGAATGGTGGTGATTTAATATATGTAGATTTGGGATTCCAGAAGTACAGCTTATCTGATGGAGCTCCTAAAGCATTCCAGCTTTCATTCACAGTCTTTAAAAAAAAAAAAAATTTAATCATAATCTATTCCAGGGAAAATTTAAATATGCAAACACAAAACATTCAAGCTGAGGTACAATAACAACCATTTTTATTGTAAATAGTCACATACAAGAGTTCCTTTATACTAAGACAATGTCACGCTAACTTAAAAATAAATAAGCTCTGATATAAGAGGGCTATAAAATGGCAGGAATGGTCCTATCCCCAGGATTTATACCCTTAGGTAACCCCCCTCCCGTCCAGCATTGGCTGATCCTATGACTTATTTCCAAGATTAGGTTATAAAGACACTTTGCCTTCTGCTTCTCTTATTTACTGGCTCTGATGGAAGCCAGCTCCCATATTGTGAACTGTGAAGAGACGCATGCATAAGATGCTTTAGGAGATCCCTAGCTGATAACCAGTGGAGAACTGAGGATCTTAGTCTCATATTACATGAGTGAGCCTAAGTGGATACTTCTCCAGAGACCACAGCCCCAATGATATTTTGCTTCGAGTCCTGAAAGTACTGGCACCCAGTGACGCTATATCTGTATTCCTAACTCAGAGGAACTGAGATAATAAATATTTTTTTGTTTTGATTTTCTCAGTTTTGGGGTAATTTGTTATATAGCAATAGATAATGAATACATATAATTAAAGATAATATTTAAAATAACAATCCCGATTGTACCAAAGGGGAAACTACTCTGGATATTTTTAGGAAGTAGATTTCCAGGTCACATGGACACTGGATAGCAAGTAACCATTGCAATGTTTTAAAAATGAACTGAATTCTCTTCACAGATCCATTAACTTGGCCTTTGGAGAAATGTGTTTAACCAGATGGCTGCCAAGCCTCCTAAAATCCAGTGAGCAGCTTGTGGAAGGGTACGGGATGCCTCAATACAACTAACCATTTCACTCTGTCCCCAGACAGTCCTGCTTTCATTTCAAACCAGTCAGAAGCCTTGGCCAGCTTAACACAAAAAGCAACAAAAGGAACAATATCCAATGATAACAGGGTGTTTGAGCCTTCACAAGCCTCCAAGGAAAGGAAAAACAACCAAGAATCTCCAAAAATGATACAGATTTATAAAATGCACTTTACTTTTCTTATTTCAGCAGTTTGTGGCTAATTCCTACTGAGGTTTTCTTTCTTTTTTTAAACACCCAAATAATGCATTAAGGGGTACATTCAACCCACTGATTCCACCTCAGTGACACAACACAGTGACCATCAGGGTCCTCACCACAGATGACACACATCCCAGGGTATCTGAGAAAAGGGTGGTGCTGAACCTGAGGCCTTTCTTCTTGAGGCTCTCACACACTTGTCCATATCTGAGAACAACTGGGGAGTGTGAGATTCATAGAAACATGAAATCATGGGAGAAAACTGCCTGAGAATCACCTCCTTAGTTATCTGAAGAAATAAGGGTTAATTTCTTTTTTTTTTTCTTTTTTTAATTTTTATTGGTTGTTCACAACATTACAAAGCTCTTGACATATCATATTTCATACATTAGATTGAAGTGGGTTATGAACTCCCAATTTTACCCCAAATGCAGATTGCAGAATCATGTCGGTTACACATCCACAATTTTACATAATGCCCAATTAGTAATTGTTGTATTCTGCTACCTTTCCTATCCCCTACTATCCCCCCTCCCCTCCCATCTTCTCTCTCTACCCCATCTACTGTAATTCATTTCTCTCCTTGTTTATTTTTCCATTCCCCTCTCAACCTCTTATATGTAATTTTGTATAGCAATGAGGGTCTCCCTTCATTTCCATGCAATTTCCCAATAAGGGTTAATTTCAATACATACTCCCATTAACTTCGTCTGCAGAAATGACACGAGGAGAGGCTTTCTCATATATCACTGAGGGGCTGCAAAGGGCCTCACCTCTATTTTCTGATAGACCTCCTTAAACATCCCAGGGATGACATACTGTCGCTCCACCGCCTGGATCTCATCTCGAGTGGGCCAGATATCTTTCAGAAATACTTGTTGTCCCTTTGCATTTGTCCCTGAGGAAAATATGTTTACCAATGAGAAAAGCCTCCTCTAATATCCTCTTTGCATTATTAATACAGTCAGGTTTCTTTTCTCTCAATGGTTATGTTTGTTCTGAAAAGTATGTGTGAAGAGTCAGTCAGTGAACCATTGCTCCTAGGAGAGATACAGGTTAAGATAAGGCCCTAGGTGCTTCTGACTACACTTTCATCCATACATAAACTTGTTTTAGGTGTCCTCCTGTTTAAATACATCTTACTTACTATACAGTTGGGCCTCTGTATTTGTGGGTTCTGCATCTGCTGAACCAACAATGGATTGAAAATGCTCAGGAAAAAAAATTGCATCATACTGTGCATGTATAGATATTTTTATCATTATTCTCTAAATAGTACAATATTTATAAATCTATTTTATATAGCATTAACATTGCATTAGGCATAATAAGCAATCTAGATATGATTTGTGTAGGTTATATGCAAATACTACATCCATTCATATGAGGCACTTGAGTGCCTCCTGATTTTGGTATCCCCAGGGGTCTTGAAACCAATGCTCATGGATACTGAGTGGTGGGTATATATATAGCCTTGGACTTATAATTGAAAAGCACTATAACTCATGCCTCAATAAAGCCTACCTCAACATAAGGTACACCACCATGGTCTTCTTGTGCACAAAATATCACAGTACTTCACACTATGCTCTAGGACCAATTTAAAAGCGGAACCACCACAAAAAAGCATAAAAATGAGGAAAAATGGCACTAAATAGACTGTGGAAAGTATACTTGTTCAGAGTGTGGGAGCTGATACAAGAAGATAGAGTGCAGCCTTCATGGACCTTAGCATGGAAGGTGTGTTGAGTGACTTGAGAAGTTTTCACTCCTGTGCATGTATGTGAGTGGCATTAAAGCATCAAAAATACTGACTGAAGGTTAAAATACATTTTAGTGGGTAGGCAAAATTGCAAATATGGAATCCACAAACAATGAGGATCAACTGTACTTCTGAAGTTATAATTTCCTAAAAGTAAATCTAAGGGATAATGTTTGTGTATCATCTAAACTTTTTGGAATGGACTGAGAGGGTACAGCAAGCAAGAGGCCCACAGGAAAGGAGTCAAAGCATCAGTTCTAAATTTTGAGAAGTTGAAATATCTTAACACGTTTAACAAAAAACATGTTTAAACAATGCCTAATCATTAGAGTAAAGCAAGAGTGAGAAAGGGAGGAACTGTAGAAGCCAGGAAAGCAAATCTCTACTACTTTTGGCATTTATTTCCCTTTGCTACTCTTGCCCACATTCATGTTTAGTTCAGTATGTGTCTTCCCTGTGTATGGAGAATGCTGAAAATATTCTCCTCTTTGTCTTATCTCTAAAGGTTCTGTGCTTCATTTTTAATCAAGAAAAATAGCAATTTTCTTCCAATACTGTTTTTTAATTCACTGGAAAAAAATTATAGACACACAAACAAAATCTTACCCAGTGGTTCTTTCTCAAAGTCAATCCTGATGGTCCCAGCGATTGCGTATGCTATTACTAAGGGAGGAGACGCTAAATAGTTGGCCCGGGTGTTAGGGTGGACTCGACCCTCAAAGTTCCTGTTCCCAGATAGTACTCCAACAGCTACTAGGTCTCCCTGTATAAGGACAAGATGGAAAAAAATCAAGTCATAAAGAGGAAGAGACTGCCTAGACTTCTTATCATAGATCACTCACAACAGTTCACATAATGTGGGTGTGGCCCTTTCATTTTCACCTGGTCCTCCCGGGCTACAGAGAGAAGGGTCTTTGGGACCAGAGTTGTGCTCAATGATCTCTTCTCATGAGAAAACTCCAAGCAGGTCAAAGCACAATCTCCCAGATACTGCTGCCTGAGCTGAAGAACAGGTGGGGAACATAAGCTGATAGCTAAAGGGAGCTATGGTGACCTATGTAAACTCAACAGTACTGGGGACAAAAGCCAATGCAATTTAGATTATTTAGGTGGAGACCAGTTTGACTTGGAACCAATTTTCAACAAAATTGTAGCCAGAACTAGCATGTACTGAGCACTTACTTAAGTGCCAGGCACTGGGCTAAATGTTTTATGTTGACTGTCATTTTAATTCTCACAACTCTATAAAATAGAAACTATCATCATCTCTAATTTACAGTTGTGGAAACGGAGGAACAAACAGGTTAATTAACTTAACCAGGGTAACTGAGCCAGATATTTTAAAGACCATATTCTTAACCACATCCCCTGTTTTTACGGTGTATTTGAAATTACCAGCATTTTTGTCGTATCTTATATGGGGGGGGGGGGAAGCTCTGAATACCTACAGGTTCCTCTGTAATTACCTGAGTGATGGCTTCTACCACAGGTTCAGGTAAGGGTCCACTGTTGCCAATGCAGGTCATGCAGCCATAGCCCACCACATCAAACCTATGAGTCAAAGGGAAGCACAAGAAAAATAATGACTTTCCGTGAACCCTTTGCAGGCAGTACTTCTGAGAGACCATGGATCACAAAGGAATAAGAGCGCCTGAGGTTAAGTTCAGGACAGTGTTGTTTTCTAAAGCTTTCCTTCTAACTTATAACAAGGAGATAAATGATTCACCATTTTAAAAAATTCAAATCAGATATGGTATTTAATATTTCCATTTACTACTGCTATTGTATAAACTCAAGAATTTTTGAATTTTATGAAGTGTACAGGAAAAAATGTCATCTAAACCAGGAATAATATGGACACTGGAGAAACTATATTTGGCAACTGATTTGTCTCAAGAAATTACAATGTTTTTAGCCATAGTAAATACTTTCATGCCCAAAGGCATACTCTCAGTTGCAGAGCCTCTGCTAGCCCATGGCATACCTCAATGCAAGTAAGAAAAAGATGCACCCTTCCTCCAGGAGGGTGCAGCCCCACATTAGGTGGTCTCAGTTTCAGCCCCTGCTTTGTCTTTAGGATCATCCTTATATGATGAACAACCAGCACAGGTGGGCCATATTCAGTTGAAATGTCTGGGTTTAAATCTACCTACCAACTGATAAAAGACTATACTGTTGAACAGCATCAGATAAACTCATAGATACCACATGGTGACACAGCAAAACATATGAGGAAAAGCTACAACAAAAGCAATGATGTAAAACAAAATACTCCCTCACCCAAGCTGAGACAGGTAAGGCATGACTCCACTTTCTCGCAGATAGTAAGTGACCACTCCACTGCCAGGAGACAAGCTGGTTTTGATGTATGGCTTCACATTCAGGCCAGCATCCACAGCCTTCTTTGCTAATAATCCTATAAAATGTAAGCACAAACAGTGTGTGGTGACTCCCTGCCACTGTCAAAGCTTCCTTGGTGCTGGCATTCTGTGCCATTTCTGCTATCAGAAATCAAAGTTCACTGGCTCAAAGTTGTTTACACATTTGTAATAAAGTCAGAACTAGTCATGAAAATAAAGAAAGAGACGTGTTTACTTTTCTTTTTTAAAGAATAAATGCAAAACTTAAAAATATGTTACAAAGTGAGTTTTTAATTTTTGGAGGAAGTGCAATTTTTTAAGTTGAGTTTGATCTGTGTGAAAATTATAATTGGAAGGCCTCTTTCTATGAATTGTATACTTGTTGGTGAGAAATATAGTGAGCCTAGAAGTAAAAATTTAGACTACAGATATTTCTCAAGAGCTCCCAGGCCTTTGGACTTTGAGCAAATACAGGAACTGTTACTGGAACACTGGGTGCTCTCACTTAGTTAAGTATCACAAAAGTAGAAAAGAATGGAATAGGGGTGAGGGTGTAAAGGGACAAAGAGCTACAGATAAGTTGGTGATGTGTCTTAAGAAAAACTGGTTTGCTCCAGACAAGGAAAGCTTAAACCCAAAAGATGAACTTTCTGACAAAGGTTTTCCTTATACCCATAAACAAACTACATTGACATTGGTCTGTGGACACAAAGGAAATTCGTGGGGATGATTAAACATTTGGAAACTAAAGAAATATTATATTAGTGAAACACTGCATTTAAACTTAAAATTAAATATTTAACCAGAACTGTGTAACAAGACAGGTGCACTGAGTTTTCTCAACCAGTGCCTCGTGCCCTAGTTCCGATGCACTTGCCAATGCACCTAAACAATACTAAATTTCACTGGTCAGGAGTTTTACAGAGAACAAAATCTGTGACAAGACAATAGGTTCTTTTTTTTTTGTCTTCTAAAGTCTGAAAAGATTCTAGCTTTGAAAAAATTCAGATTTCTTTGGTTTCCTCTACTTATTTTCTCTAAAGAGACAGACTATTATGCATCTTTGTTAAATACTTTGCTTTGGATGCTATTGTTGTATAGATATTTCTGGGCCAACAAATATCTTTATCTACAAAGACAAAGTTCAGGGAACTATGTGTGCAACTGTTATGACCCTGGGTCATATCTTGGGAATTTCCACAAGCATGACCACATGGTAGTGGGGATGGACTCTAATGCACTTACCTGCTCCTAACATCACAGATGGATTACTGGTATTTGTGCAGCTAGTAATGGCAGCAATTACCACAGAACCATGAGCAAGGGTGAATTCATTATTATTGTAGATAAATGTCTTCTGGTCATTGTGATGGTCTGCAGCAATTTGGAATCCTTTAAATCCTTGCTATAGAAAGAAAAAAACACAATTTAGGAAGAAAAAAATGTAAGAGATATGGTTTTTAATATAGGAGGAAAATATATATATTGTCAAAAAGTTCTCACTTTGGAAGAAGGAATTGGTAACCACAATTTTAAAGGCCAGTTATTAACAACAAAAAATCTCTGCCAGTAATCTATGAAATACCACATAAAGTTTCTCTACATTCTTTTAAAATATTTACAAAAGGCAGCCATAATTCCTGAATCTTACTCTGCATTAAAATCAATAATGATTATTCTCTTCTCTCTTAAAAAATGAGAATGCTAGACAGGTGCAGTGGGGCCCACCTGCAATCTCAACAACTTGAGAGGCTGAGGCAGGAGGATCACAAGTTTGAGGCCAGTCTGAGCAATTTGGAAAGACCCCCTGTCAAATGAAACAATAAAAAGGGCTGGGGAGGTAGCTCAGTGGTAGAGAACCCCTGGGTTCAATACCCATACTGCAGATAGATAGATAGATAGATAGATAGATAGATAGATAGATAGATAAAATTACAAGTTTAGTTCAAAGTTGATCTACATAGAACTCCAAGACATTACTGTATGGTTTAATGGACATGGACTGACTAAAGCTACTAACTTTTTTTTTTTTTTAAGAGAGAGAGAGAGAGGAGAGAGAGAGAGAGAGAGAGAGAGAGAGAGAGAGAGAGAGAGAATTTTTTTTTTTTAATATTTATTTTTTAGTTCTTGACGGACACAACATCTTTGTTGGTATGTGGTGCTGAGGATCGAACCCGGGCCGCACGCATGCCAGGCGAGCGCGCTAACGCTTGAGCCACATCCCCAGCCCGAAGCTATTAATTCTAACCTTAAGGAAATTTAGAGAAAGTTGTCATTTTGACCAGGTTCAGTTCACTATGATCAATAACAGATAAAACAACTGAAAATCTTATATAAAGCTAATCTTATTCATTTGGAAGTGTTCATTGAAAATCTGTGTCCAAGATGTTGCTGGTATTCTGTGGGATACCAAAACAACTGGCAGTCTAGTAAGAGAAATCACACATGCAAACAAAACACCAACAGTGTGAGTTGAAGAATATAGAGTCTCATCAAAATGATTCAGACCAACCCAGCCATGAGATGCTGAGGCCACGCTGTAGAGGAGCTGGTACCTGAACCAAGCCTTATGAAGCTGACAGAATAGGATGTGATGAAATGAAGACAGGTAGGCAGGGAGTGGCATGAACAAAAGTAGATAGTCCTAAAGCATGGCTGAATAATGAAGAATGTGGTGAATCCAGTATATATTTAAAGAATAAATATGCTTAAAAATGAGAGTTGTGCTGTGTTTACAGATAGGCACATGCTCTTTGGAAGCTGTGTGGCCCACAGCTAATGGGGGACTCATTAAGGATTTTAGGATAGAGAAGAAACATCCTCAGCACTGGGCTGAAGGAGATTCATCATCCAGTGGAGTGAAAGCCAGGGCACAAGGCAGAATTGGGAGGCCCCTACCTTTGCTCCAAGGCAGGTCTCAAAGTCCTTTTTCATGTCAGACACAGCGACTTTGTCCTGAGGCCTCTTGGGTCCACTGCAGCAAGGTACAACTGTTTTCAAATCTAATTCCACAACCTGTTCACCCAAGCAAAAAGGAATTATAGAATTCACACTGTACCCACAGAGAAGAAACATAGCCATGACAGAAAATTTAAAATCTTACAACAATAAAAATAAGCAAATACGGAAGCAAATCTGCCACATTCCAAATAAAGGAAAGAGGAAACATGTTTGGTGGAAGGTGCTCTTATACCTGGGTGAAGTCTGGGTCTTGAGAGCAGTCACTAAAATCTCGAAACATTCCTACAGCCTGAAGATACTTTTTAATGTACTTGACTTTGTTTTCATCCCGACCTAAATGGCATCAGGAGTACCAAGAAACATGTTAATAATAATATTCCCAGAAGCAGTCACATAATTAAATGTTTTATGTACTCATACCTTTGTTATCTTTCAGCTTCCAGGCTTTACACTGTGACCCTCTGGCTGATGGTGCGTTTTATTAGGGATTATTAACTGTTCTGTTTCCTACCAAAGTGACTACTTTCTGGAAAGGTATTGGTTCTACCCATAGATACTCCTCCTCTTTTTGGCCCTTAATTAAGAGAATTGTAAGTCTGAGCTAATTGTCAAAGTGCACCTATATATATCTATCTTCAATTGGCCAAGAAGACTCTTGGCACACTATATTACTCTTGTTAAAATCATTACCCAACCCATCCCAACACCAAGCCTTCTGATATTCAGCACTTTCTGTGTGCTTAACACTGTGTGTTAAATGGGCTAACTACATTATTCCATACTCTAATCCTTTATCCTGACCTTATGAGACAAATACTTTTATTTAAAGATGAGGAAACAGTAGCTCAAGATTAGGTAACCATCCTGTAGAACACAGCTAATAAATGGTAGAACCAGAATTTGAATCTGAGTTTGCTTTCAAAGTCCAAAGTCTTAACTTACAGTGCTGTCATCAGGAATACAACCCTGAACCTTCTGCTCTTTTCAAGATCTTGGTATAGGAGATAATAGTATTCATGAAGTATGCTCAATAGACACACTATTGACCCATCTCTCTGATAGTTAAATGAGACTGAAATTCTGACCCATAGATCGGAATTTGTCTGTTTGTAATAACTGAATTGTAAAGATCATCAGCTTTCAGCACAGACCTCATAAAAGATGGCTACATGAGCTTTATTAACAATCTATCATGGCCTGTGGCAAACCCACTGTTCATTACACCCCATGCCATCTTCTTCATGAACATGAACAAGAGAGATTTCTCTTAGCGTTTATAAAGAGAAAGGATCTCATTCTTTTGAAGAAGTATGCTTACTTCAATTTAACAGTATACAAATTTGGCACTGGGTCACCAGTACTGCAGAAATGAGCCCAACCTCTGAATAGACTCTGCAGCTCTTCTCCCTTTCCCAGTCATTGTCCCTCTCCTTTTCTTTTTTCAGGTTAATGCTCTCTATTATTTATTCTGTTCCTTTATTACTATCTTTTTCACTTCAAATCCTTTGAAGGCAACAAAGGACTTGTGGGGACATATTAATTCCAATTCAGTTATATTTGGTAAAACACTTTTTAAAAAATAAATGTTATTCATCATAATTTTTACTGCTTCCAGAAGAATTTCCTCATAGGGAGAAGACTTGGATTTATTAGGATTCTACAAATCCCTTCCCATAGCTTGCCCCCTCCCTTCACTCAGACATCTGTCCAATTTAAAGTTCCATCAGCCCCTTGCTGACTTTTCTATAGAAAAAGTACTCTTAAGCACTCTGACCACTTCCTGGCTTTCTTCTTCATTGTCACACTTTTGTGTCTGTTCACTGGTATTCCTTCTTCCTCCCTCATAGGAACATAAGCTGTATGAGGGCAGGGTCTTTATTTACCTTGTCTACTGCTTCCTGTCTGGGATCTAGGCTTGATAATGACTGTAGAAAATGAGTAACAGAATGAACATTGAACATTTTTTTTTTTTTGTACTGAAGATTGAATTCAGGGGTACTTTACCCCTGAGCTACATCCCCAGTCATGTTTTGAATTTTTAAATTTTGAGACAGGGTCTGGCTAAGTTGCTTAGGGCCTTGCTAAATTGCTGAGGCTTGACTGAACTTGTGATCTTCTATTTCAGTGTCCCAAGCCTCTGGGATTACAGGTGTAAGCCATTGTGCCTGCTGAGAATTTATTTTTAAAAAGGGTTTCTCAAAGAAAAAGTCAAATGTCTAAGCAAATTTATACCAAGTTAAAGATCCATTGATATAAAATACCTTCTTATGAAGTCTCTCATTTCAGTTATTGGACAACATGAGATGGGCATTGCAGAGTGAGGGCCCTATTTGGAGCCAAACAGCTGCAGGCTAGGATTCCAACTGTTACTTATTAGCCTTAGGTAGTAACATTTCTCTGATCATCAGTTTTCTCTCCTACTATTTAACTAACTAATCCATCTCCCCTGTGGACATGTGAAGAGAAAGACAGCAAATGCATGCCAAGTGCCTGGTCTACTACAGCTACATTACTAACCTAACTCGTTCATGTCAGAAACTAGTTGCAGAAAACCCAGTACAAGTATCCAGGCTTCTGTAGCACCACAGCTCTTCCTATGGGCAGTACTACCTCTGACTTATACCTCCTTAAATCCCAACAATCCATCTTGACTTCACAGAGTGAAAAAAAGCCATGTAACTCTATGCTAAGAGCATTGTGAGGGACAGAGAAAGAAGGCAGGGCTCAGATTCTCAGTGTTCCATGAAACTTTAACAAGGAACTCTCTGCTTTCACAGTCCTTCACTTACCTGTCTGCACCAGGTACTTGATACTAATTTCATCAACTGGGAAAAAGGCAGCTGTTGCTCCATATTCTGGACACATGTTTGCAATTGTAGCTCGATCAGCAATGGACAATTGGGCTATTCCTGGCCCAAAGAACTCGACAAATTTGCCCACAACCCCAACCTGGCGGAGGTGCTAACCAGCAGAAACAACAGAAACATTTGAGACTTGACAGCCTAGATTTAAAATGAACTGTCATCTTGTAATTCTTATAATTTTTTACATTCCCTTATTACTTGTAAACATAAGTAATAAATTAGCCCAACACATTTTAGATTATTTTAAAAAACAAAACTTAAAAAGCAATGCCATCTGAATGCAACATGACATCCTGGACTGGACCCTAGAACAGCAAAGGGACATTAGTGAAAAACCCGGAGAAGTCTGTGGCTAAAAGTGCCATACCAATGTTAACTTCTTGGCTTTGAAAAATATATCATGGCTATGTAAACTGTTAAAAATAGGAGAAGCTGGGATAAAGGTAACAGGGACTCTATTTTTTTTTCCTGTAAATCTAAGATTATATCAAAATAGTTAAGGCCAAAATTACAATAACATTTAGGAACTTTTTTCAAAATGAGAAGCACTCTTTGGATCACTAGAAGTGCCAAGTGTTAAAAAATTGAATTTTTCCAATCTAAATAAATCTAAATTGTTATGCAGTCATACTAGTTGAATAAGTAAATGATGTATTTTCAAAAGTATAATGCATAAAATTCATGCAACAAGTCAAATGTAACATCAATAACAAAAATATTTTCTAACCCCATCTTTCCACACAAGCCATCAGCCTGCCAAGGCTCTGGGACTGCTGGCACTTTGTAAAAAGCCAGTTTCACAGAACACAGACAATTACACAGAAAAGCTCTTTTGATTATGTGGATTCTGAAAAATTTTGTGGGAAAGTTCTATATTATTCCGTGTTTGAAAAACAGTGTATAAATATTTGTGATAAGTGATAAGCTATGGTGTTCAAACAAATCCAATTCCAAATTACACAAAATTAAATCAAAGAGAAACTTTTAAAATTTCTTTTTGGCCTTTTACAGTGTGGTGCCTATATAAAAGAAGCAAATCAGACACACCAAAAACAGATGGTTTCTTACAAAATTTTAAGAAATATTTCCCAATCTGGAAAACCATCTCTTATAATGATGTAATTTATAATACAAATAAGTAAATTTAAAAACTCAAAACATCACAGGGAACTAATTTGTTATTTACAAATAAAGAGAAAACATGTGGAAAAATGTAGCCAAAGTATTAAGATATGCATGGAAATGATTCTTACAACTACAGGATAGTGATTATTTCTAGGAATGGGAAGCAGGGTTTAGCCATAAACACTATATATTTACTTCTTTAAAAACAGTCACGATGCAAATATGACAAAATATTATCATCTGTTAAATCTAAGAAGTGGGCATATAAATATCATTTTAATTACTGCATATTTAAACTATGTCACAATTTTTAAAATTAAGAAAAAGATCTGGGTAGCTAAAGAAGAGTAAAATGCACATAATCATCTAAACCACAGAATATTCCCATTATCTCATCTCTTTTTAAAACTATCAATGTATTGTTTCCTAGCATTTCCAGAGACCCAACTATCTATCTCTTCCCTGTTTGTCACTGAATTACCTTGGTAATGGTGAGCACAATGTCAGTGGATGTTACCAGAGCTTGGGGCTTTCCCATCAACCTGTAGCCAATCACCTGGGGAAGCACCATGCTGATCGGTTGACCAAGCATGACAGCTTCTGCTTCGATACCACCCACACCTGCAACAAACAGGATGGCCAGAATAATGCTTCATTATTTCTCATTGTATCCCTCAACTATCAATTCAATAAACACAATTATAATGTTTAACTGGTAGAGCTGTAGTTCTATAAGAAGCAGTTATTCTATTTTCCTCTATACAATCTTTTACAAGTGTTTCTTAAAGTATGTCCCTACCAGTATTTGTCATCAACATCCCCCAAAGCTACACCCAGTGGGGTGGGTAGGGTTTAGGAGTCTGTGTTTTTTTTGTGTGTGAGGGAGTTACTAAGAGACTGAACCCAGGGCTTCAATGCCAGGCAAGCCCTCTACCACTGAGCTACATCTCTAGCCCTTTTTCTATTTTTTATTTTGAGACAAGGTATTACTATGTTGTTCAGGCTAGTCTCAAGCTTGGATCCTCCTACTTCAGCCTCCCAAAGATGCTGTGATTACAAGTTTGTGTCACTGTGCCTGGCAGGAGTCTCCATTTTTTTTTTAAATAAGTTATACTCCATGTATGTATATTTTATTTTATTTATTTATTTTTATGTGGTACTGAGGATCGAACCCAGTGCCTCACATGTGCTAGATGAGCACTCTACCAATGAACCACAACCTCAGCCCCAGGAATCTCCATTTTTAACAAACATCTCAGTTGATTTTTATTTATGCAAAGTGTCCCTAACCTATTATTGCAGTTTATTTTTCCAAACAAAATCTGAGTTTCTATTAGATGCAAGGCACTTTCCTGGGCACTGGAAATACAAAAATAAACAGACAAAAACAATTCTCCTATTCATGTGATTATGCAAATACAGCTACTGAGATTTAATTGCAGCAAAGTGAATTAAGGTACATGCTCCAGAAGAGCATATATGGAAAAGGAACGTGGAAGTACACTTACCCCAACCAAGAACACCCAAACCATCAATCATGGTAGTGTGTGAATCTGTGCCCACGAGGCTATCTGGGTAATAATATCCATCCTGATCAAACACCACTCTTGCCAAGTACTCCAGATTCACCTGGTGGATGATTCCTGAACCAGGGGGAATAATCCGCAAGTTGCAAAAAGCCTGAGAACCCCACTGGGATTGAACAGAAAGAACATCATGAATACCAACATAATTCCACTCTGCCCAGTCTGAACACCTCTCTTTTGTATCCCACAAACAGAAAACCAAATAACAAAACCAAACTCTGCCCATACCTTTAAAAATTCAAATCGTTCTTTATTTCTTTCAAATTCTAGGTCCTGATTCTTCTGTAAACTGTCAGCCCTGTGAGAAAGAAAAACTAAATGTATAAACTTCAATGCTTAATGTATTATGGATGAAATTTATTAGTGATGAATAAACAAAATGGCAATTTTATAATCAAACTGCATTGTTTTGAGTCATTTCAAAACTCCAATTTTAGCACAGAGACAGTGCTCATAATTTGATTATCACAGATTGAAGAAACACAGTAATCAAAGACCAAAATCAGACTTTATAAGTTAACATAATTAAACGTTTACTGATATTACATGTTTCAGGATCCAGATCAAGTGACACTCCTTTGGACAACAATGACTCCTCAGTCAGGATGATTTGCCCCTTCTCTCTGGTGACTACTATATTAAAGGTGTGTGTTCACTTATCCTCTTTCTTCTTAAACTAACCTGTTTTCTGAATAAATACAGTGCTCATAGTATGTCCATTAAGTTGATTTAATTTAAAAACCCCACAACCCCCACCCCCTAAACCCTAAGAAAGCACCTCCAACCATATTTCTACTAGTACAGGTGAGAAAATATGGTCCTTCCCCTGTGCCTGTACTTTGTGCACTTCTGGATTCTCATCACTTTTTCCTCTTCCCTGCAGCACCAGGAAGATATGAGAGCTTCTCATAGCATAAACAGGGCTGAAAGGGAAACATCTACCTGAGGAAATGTTGGGTGCATCTATCTGATCGATGCAACATATTCACAGGATGAGCAGAGGCCAGAAACACTTAGGCTGTTCTATAACATGGTATTTCCAGGTACTAAACCTCATGAAAACAAAACAACTATTATGTTAAAGTTGGCTCAATTAGCCTAATTCTAGTTACTAGAATGAATAAACAGAGTTCAGGTTTTTTTTTAATCACTCAGAACTTTCCTAAATTAGCCCAATGTAGTAATCTTTTAATAAGGTCTCTGAATGTGAATGACCTCATAGACTAAAGGGAAAATTTCTTCTTAGTTATATAATTTGAATTCACATTTGGACATAGTTCATAGTTCCTGAGAATTACACTGAATGGTGCTTTAGCAGTTCCCAAGTAATATTTTATAGACAAGACAGTTTTCATACTCATAAAATCTGGTAAGAAATTGTGAAATTTTTGCTGGAATTTTTAAAAAGGGTATTTCCAAGGTAACTGTATAAAACAGTATAATAATGTGTTAGTTAGATCCTCAATTCCCAGATGATGCGAGGCCAAATAGTATTATTCAAACTAGACCAAAAATTATTTTCAGAAATATTTAACTAAAAAATGTCTCACCCTACTACCCCTTATCCAGTTTTTCTAGCTCATTTCTGGAACAGAGATGAAAATAAGCTCAAAGCACACAGTTCCAAAAGAGTTGAGACACATCACATTTAATTCCTTTAAAAAATGACAAAATGAGAAAAGAAACCAGGAAGTGGAACTGCAAAACCAAAACTCAAGAAACAACAAAACGCCACCAATGAAAATGTTTCTAACAAAAATGTTCTAATTACATATTTTCACTAGATTTGAATATCTGAATCAAAGTTCACCCATGCTTTCACAATAAGGTTTTCAGTACTACAGTATAAATGAAAAAGTCTATTAAAAAATTGAAACCAGAGTTTCAATTTAAAAGGAAAAAAAAAATCAGAGGGTGCTTGGTAATGACCCAGTGCATTAATAACCATGAATACTTTAAATTTTGAGTCAGCAGACTTCAGACATGAAATCAATTACAATTCTGTTTCCACTGGTACTTTCACCTTCCAGACGAGTGAAATGAAAGAAAACCTAGGAACATCAATGAGTCTCTAAGAAAGATGGCTATTATTTGTGAGTCTACTTTTATAACTTTTGAAGCGGGACTTTAGGAAACAACCTTACTTTCAAATAGAATAACATTTTATGCCTATATTTTTAACTCTTCCTTTTGAAACTAAAATATTGAATTGAGCTCATGTAATTTAAAAGGCAAGAAAAGACAGAAAGAGAGATGTTGCTTACGGATGGTTTCAGGGTTGAAAGAGAAAGTTGACATTTGTCAACTTCAATCTCTTTGTCCCAAGAACTGTCAATTCTGGGACAAAGCACATTTTTCTGAATTTATCTTGTTTGGATATTTGCAATATTAACTGGGGAATGGTCATTTTATAACTCTGAGCCACATCCCCAGTCTTATTTATTTTTTATTTTTAGATGGGGCCTCACTAAGTTGCTTAGGGCCTCACAAAGTTGCTGAGGCTGGCCTTGAACTTGTGGGATCTTCCTGCCTTAGCCTCCCAAGTCACTGAGATTATAGGCCTGTGCCACCATGCCTGGTTTATTTTATATTCTTAAATAACTTTTTAAAATTATCAAAGTAATAGCTTCTTACTATAAAAATCAGTTACAATCCTAGAGATAACTGCTATCTGGTACCTCTTTCCAATCTTTTAATTCCTACATAACTTTTAGTATAGCTGAGATCACTCTATATATGAAATTTAGTACCTGGCACACTGGACTACAACAGGAACATGTTCCAAATGATTAAGCACCTTATAAATATAACTGAGAGGTTAACTAATAATTCACTTTGGGCATGTACCATAAGTTAATAAATCATTCACTATGTTGAATATTTAGATTGTTTCTAGGCTTTCATTTATAAATAATTCTTTAATGAACTTTATTGGCCAGTAAGCTTTTTTTTTCAATTTTAGCTACCTATTAAAGATATGCTTGGAAGCAGAAATTCTAAGACAAAGGATATGGAAATTTGTAAGATCTTACTATATACTGCTTTCATCATTTCTAATTTACAGTGCTATTAGATTGTAAAAGTGCCTCCTTCATGACACTTTTTATAATTAATGTTTATTTTCTAATCTTACCTACATTGATAAAAGAAAATGTTATCTCAAATATTATACTTTATTACCCATAAGACTTAGGCTGCAATACTGTTTACCACTTGGAATACCTTTTAGAATGAATATACACTTTCCTTTGCCTGTTTATCTGCTGAGTCTTACTATTTTTCTAAATGAGTTGTACACACTCTTAATAAATTAAGGATATTAACCATTTTTTTATATTTGTTGTGAATATTTTCAAGTTACTTTCTCTTAACTTTTAAGTCATTAAATCTATAGTTCTTTTTCCTTGTTTTATTTATTGATTCTAAATTTAGAAAGGCCTTTCTCATAAAGACATTTGGCACATGTATAATTATATTTCCTTCTTATTTTTTTAAACATTAACATTTTCATTCTTATTAACAGCTTTCACTAAATGCCTGATTTCCTCAGCATTATATGTGGAAATTCTTTCTTTCTCTATTGAACAACTTTATATAGTCATAATTAAGATACCAGCCTCTTAACAGCACCTGAAATCCAAGTCCTAGTTCTGTAATACTGTAGTTATTCCTACAAAAGATGGACCATATTTCCATACTGCAATTCTTGGCTTGCCCATGAAACTTGCTCTGATCAGTGGCATGAGGAACAGATGTGATCTGTGCTAGTCCTTAAGAGGTATTGCGCTTTTCTGATTGCCCTTCTGAGCCTCTGGGATCACCAGGTAACAGTTTTCCCCTTTAGCCTGGGTGCCAAAAGAAACAAAGAAGCAGAGCTGTCCCAGCTATCCTGCAAGTGGTGGAGCAGGATAAGCAGGAAAACCAGCCACTGCAGTGGGAAAGTAGGGTTGCCCAGTTGACCTCAACCTGATCAGCTTACTTCCCAACCAACTTGTGAATGTGTTAGAAATAAATTCTTGTTATTGACTGCCACTGAGATTCTGGAGCTACTTTGTTACACAGCAATAGCTGATTTTATATCTTTATATTGAGATTTCATGGTTTGGTGGTAGAAACTCTGCCTTTTAGAGCAAAGGACAAATGGCAGAATTTCCTCTCATCTCACTCCTGTCTATACTATCTTGACTCCAAGGGCAAAGGCGATTGTTCTTTCCTTCAGATCAATGTCATCAAGTGCTCTTTTGGATTCTACAAAATCACTAAATGCTTCACTTGGATTTTGCTATGGTACTTTTTTTTTTTTGGTACTGGGCACTGAACTCAGGAGCACTTGACCACTGAGCCACATCCCCATCCCTTTTTAATTTTTTTTTTTTTTTAATTTTGAGACAGGGTCTTACTAAGATGCTGAGGCTGGTTTTGAACTTTCAATCCTCCTGCCTCAGCCTCCTGAGCTGCTGGGATTATAGGCATGAGCCACTGCACCCAGCTGTTTGTGTCATTTATTTTTTAATGATTTTTTTGGTGTGTATACAAAAGGAAACTAGGAATGCATGATGTTTAATGTCCTGATGCTATTTTAAGCCAAAGATTCACTATGAACACCTGCCATTTAAAGAAAAGTCTTTGGGAGAATGAGATTGAGGGATACAAATTCATTAAAATAAATTGAATCAGGAAAATTGACCATTACTACTTGATTGTTGCCTTGGTAAGTGTTTGCTCTCCAAATATGAGAGCTGAGAGTGTAATAGGTACTTAACATACTAAGCCAGGTGACCTTGAAGTTATCCTTGGATTAAATGAGAATCTTGATGGCTAAGTTAAAGTAGTTATAATTCCTTTAGAAAGGGAGAAACTAAATTCCCCAAGACATTGGGATTCTCTTTTATCTGTCTTCTCACCATTGGCATCAAAAGATATTGGTATTAAAAGGTCCTAGTAAAAAAACCCTTTACTAGGGAATGAAATTGACTAAATTATACTATTATATTGTGTGCATGTGTAACAACAAATTCCACTGTTATATATAATAATCAACAATAAAAAGGGAAAAATTAAATTAAAAAAACCACTTTTTTCAAAGAAGAAAATTTAATATGCAAGTATACTTTTGTGAACTAGCAACTTAGGCCTGGCCTCTTACTAAACTTTAAAGGTAAATAAATACTACTTAAGCAAAGAACATGTAGCACTATTAATCCTGGCCCACTGAAGAAATAACTAAGTCTATGAGATTAACAAGAAGAGGATTTAAGCTGGCCAGGAAAGACATGTAGGGTTTGGACAGGACACGAGAGGATATCCCAAAAAACAGAAGAAAAACAAGTCGGGGGGGAAAAGGGTAGACACTATGAAAACCCACATGGAGAGGCACAGACAACCAGGTATGAAATTTACTTGGGCTCAAAAAGGAATAAAACTCCAATGGATGAAAAAAATCCTTGCTTTTGCTGAGGCTGGCTTTGAACTTTCCATCCTCCTGTCAGCCTCCTGAGCCACTGGGATTACAGGTGTGTGCCACCACACCCAGCCCCAGGTGTTCATCTTAATCCTTCCTTACCTTCTGTTGAAGTCAACCTGGATAGAATGGTCAATTACAAGATCAGCAGGACAGACAGGGTTTATTTTCTCTGGATCTCCTCCCAACTTTTTCACAGCATCACGCATTGCAGCAAAGTCAACCACAGCTGGCACACCCCTAAGAAAGAGAGAATTAAGCAGAAAATAGCTTTAAACAGGTATAATCAGATTTTGCAATTTTTGCCACCATTGAAGACTGATGAGGGACTACCTTGTCAGAGTTGATAACAACAGGTAACTTAGAAAAGTGAAAGTTTCTAAGTATATTTCCTCCAATAGAAGTCACATAGCTAACATAGTCACATAGCTATGACTTAAGGGTCTTCATCCAATTTTACCACTATATTAAGTTTAATGACAATTAGGTCTAAACAAAGAAACTGGGAAAGCTGGCACATACACTCAGGAGCTTTTACTGCTGTGACCATTTCCCACTCTCATGGTGGGTATATAAAGACCTGGAGAAGACAGACAGATCATCTATACCTTCAACTTCAGCCAAATTTAAAAGAATGGATGTAATTTAGAAAAGTAGGCTGTGAATCAAATTTATGTTAAGTGAATCCTTCCATTATCTTAAAAGTATAAAATTTGGTGATTTTCCTCCAGAAAAATGAAATTAGGCTGTTTGGAAAAAAATGGTATCATTTAAAAATGGACAGACTGTCTCAGAAAAGGGAATGTGATAGGAAGCAAGGATTCCTAGGAACAGCAGGATGTGGACTAATAGTCAGGCCTGTGAAGTACATATTGTCCCTCACAGACAGAACCAGAATGTTCAAGTATAGCTGTCAGGAACCTGGCTCCCTGGGCAAAAGTTTCCAGGACAGCTCTGCTCCACACACTTTCTTTTACCTTTCCCTGGGATACTCAGGACTAGATCTTCAAAACCAAGGATGATGACAACTGCCACTGGAAAAGTGGGTAGACAGCACATCTGGGATCGCCTGAGACAATCCCAGTTTATTCTTGCTGCCAGGAACAAGAACCCCCTTTTTCTTTTGAAAGTGTCTAGATATTAGGTGATAAATTAAACAATCACTACAGAGATTTTTTGGTTGGATTAAAAATAAAAATAATAAAAATTTTCTTGAAAGGCTGACAAAGGAGCAGTAAAGAAAGAAGTGACATTAGGCTCACGTAAAGTCCTGTAGGATGACACGGGCAGGCTTAAATGGTACTTCTATGTTCTTATGCTGCATGATATTCCAATTTAGGATATTTTCAATGTCATTTTTCTTCACCAAAAACTCATCACAGTTCCGAACAGCTGCCTCCAGGAGAACTCTGATTGAAAATGGTAAGCGTACTGGGAATAAAGGAGGAAGCATTAGAAAACAACAACAACAACAAAAAAAACATGAGATACCATAAGAATGCTCTTTAAAACCTATCATTATGCAAACTTGAGATGAGGCATCAGATCATTCTTCCAACAGGTTAAGAGGGTAAATTAGCTGACAGTTCAAGATAATGAGTGGATTTAAGAGACATTCAGTAGTAGAAAATGCTCAGATTAGTCAAAACCCAAATATTACAGTTTATTTTTTCCCTCCTATTAAAGGTTGCCTTGCCTTGGATTCAATAACAGAGTCATCACATCTCACTATCAGTCTAGATTTTCACTGTATTATGTTGGCAAGTATTACATATGTTCATATACTTGCACGGAAAAACATTTCTTATGAAAAGTAATGCTCAAAAAATGAGAAAAAATAATCCTTTTACAATTACTATAATTGAGTCCATAGAATCTTTGATATGAAATAAAACCCTAAACATTACATAGCACTATCATTGGTAACTGGAGTTTCTAGGACAAAACAATGGTAATTCATAAGAAAACATATTTTGTTTATTTACAAAACAGAAGTTAAATCTTGATATATGAAAATTATTTACCAATACTATCTGAAAAAGACAGTGAAAGAGAGGAAAAAGCTTTGAAATAAAGCTTTTTATTCCAGGATTTGGAATAAAAATAACTTGTGTTCTTGTCCTCTTCTGCTGCCCACACTTGTTATCTGAGCACACATCATTGACTCACTCTGGGCCTCAGCTCACTCAGGACTTTTTGCATTTTATAAACATGACCCCATGTGGTTATTACTCACATAAAATCATAGGCTATTTATCTACAAACACTATACATTATGATGTGATAAAGTTACATGTAACTAAAAATAACCAATGTAAGAAAGGTGTGTGTGTGTGTGTGTGCGCTTAATCCAAGAACATTCAGCCATTCTGTTATTCCCTCTTTCAATGCTCCTCAAAGTGAATTAATAATATAGCTTAATTATTATGCAAATGAATCCCAATTGCTATCTGAGAAAATACATTATAGAGCCATGCACCTACCATATCTTGAATCCTCCAATTTATTCAAATTGAAGAATTTCTTTCCTGGTTGTGCAGGATCCAAAGGCTCAGCAAGGTGTGAAAATGGGTTCTTCATGATTACTGATAGTCACGTGTCCCTAAGAAAAAGAACTTGTTACTTTCGAAGTTGGGCCTTCTTTCAACGATTACAGCACACAGTCACTTACAGATTCTATACTTGTTATTTTCTCAAAATTCAGGGATGAGGGGAATTAAATGAAGAACGACACTCTTAGCAAATGTAATGGGCTTCTGTATAGCTACTGTGAAAGCATTTATCTCTCTAGATAGCACAAAACCATAAACTTCTTTTGTCCTATTTCTACAACTTCCCAATATTCTTCCTCTGTTAAGAGTTGGGCAAAAGGGAAATGAAGGATATGTCTCACAGAAGACCATGAGAATGTGAACAGACTTCTGAGATGGACTTGTAATTTTATATAATTAAGCATGCAATTACAGGGCTGGGGATGTGGCTCAAGTGGTAGCGCGCTCGCCTGGCATGCGTGCGGCCTGGGTTCGATCCTCAGCACCACGTACAAAACAAAGTTGTTGTGTCCGCCGATAACTAAAAAATAAATATTAAAAATTCTCTCTCTCTCTCTCTCCCCCGCTCTCTAAAAAAAAAAAAAAAAACTTCTAAAATATTAAAAAAAAATAAACACGCAATTATATAAAATCTGAACATAAATGGAGACTTGACAGAAGTCATTTTTGGTACTTTTATATTTTCTATTATAACTATTTTTGCAACATTTTAATTTTTACTTAATTTATTTTTGGTATTGGGACTTAAACCCGGGGTGCTTTACTACTGAGCTACATCCATAGCCCTTTTTATTTTTTATTCTGAGAAAGGGTCATGCCAAGTTCCTGAGGCTGCCTGGCCTTGAATGCCTCAGCCTCCCACATTTGCTGGGATTACAGGCACACAACCAGTCTTTGCAGCATTTTTATTAAACCTGAACACCATAATTAGAAATCTTCCTGATTTGCTTTGGCATATGGTGGCATTAGTATGTTGACATCGGCAATCTTTTTGTTTTAAGCACTGAGGATTGAACTCAAGGCCTCGTGAACATCAGACCATCTTTAAAGTATCTGTGATAGCATAAAGGTCTAAACTCCCCAGATATGTTTACAGAGGACCCTCTACCCCAGAACTTCTCAGATATCTCTTTACAAATTACAAGCAGTGAACAGTAGAAGACAATGTTCCTGACCCTTACTACATAGATAAAGAACAAGTTTAAATAATTACATAACTCAGAGCAAAATGAAGTGGGGTGGGAGTCAGAGGACTTGCTTTTCTGGTCTTACCTCTTGAGCAAAAAACCTGTTAGTCAATCCATTTCCCAATTTTTTTTTTTGTTTTTGAGATAAGGTCTCTCTCAGTTGCCTAGGGCCTCATCAGTTTTTAAGGCTGGCCTTGAACTTACAATCCTCCTGCCTGAGTCTCATTTAAGGTAAGAATAGTTAACACTGTCCTGCTTTCCCAAAGTTTATATGAGTAAATATTACTCACATATTCAAAATATTTATGGAATGACCTATACGGAAGGGATCAATATATTATTACCAAATGAAAAAGCACCATGTAATATAAAGGACTGTTTGTGAGGATAAAATGTTACAAGTGTGCCTTGTCTCTATAGACAGGAGTTTACCTTCATTAAGGACATAACAGGGACTGATTCCCTTAAGAGGAACACAGACCTGGAAGTTAAGACTGGGATGAAGACATAGTTTTTAGTTTTTGCCTTTTTCTTTTAGCTATGAATACAAATAACAACAAAAAGTAAAAACCTAGTTAAAATTTTAAAATAAAATTTGTACTTCTCTTCTGTACAAGGCCTAGTACACATTGAATATCTCTATTCCAAGAATCTGAAATCCAAAATGAAGAAAAAAGCAAACTTTTTGAGTGCTGACATAGAGCCATAAGTGGAAAATTCCACACCTGACCTCACATGAAAACACTGTTACGCTAAAAGTACTGTCTAAAATTACCTTTAGGCTACCTGTATAAGGTACATATGAAGCATTAAGTGAAATTAATTTTGAGACTTGGGTCTTGTTCCAGTGACATCTCATTATGCACATGCAAATATTCCAAAATCCAAAATTATCTGAAATTTGAAACTCTTCTGGTCTTAAGCATTTCAATAAACAGTATGCAGCCTGTACTAGGTGGTTTTGGGAAGAAGCAATTGGTTGAGAAATGTATTCTGTCTTCTTGGAGTTACCAGTGCAGCAGGCAACAGGACATGGCACAGGTATCAGACAATGCCGAGTTCAAGAAAGGGAGGTTCTTTGCAAAGCCCCTTTCCTTGGAACTCCTTGTTTTACCTCATCTCACATGATTTTGGCAGCAGCTGCCACTTGGCAGTAGTGAGAG
Organism: Urocitellus parryii; assembly: GCF_045843805.1. Classification (NCBI taxonomy): domain Eukaryota; kingdom Metazoa; phylum Chordata; class Mammalia; order Rodentia; family Sciuridae; genus Urocitellus; species Urocitellus parryii. The sequence goes on along the minus strand of NC_135534.1, from coordinate 172,597,145 downwards.
AAGGTATTTGACTTCATCTAGGCCAACTTCCTTCTCCAGGAATTATGAAATGAAGACTAAATTTAAAAAAAATCCAGCCAGGGAGGATGGAACATCCCTAATGCTTATAGAAGTACTTATCCTAGTCCATCTGTATGATAATTACCTGGGCATCTTTCCGGTTAAAAATAAAAATGCCTGAGTACTTCCCTCCCCACCCCTTGTACCACACTGACCAGAACAGACAGACGAAAGGGCAGGAATCACCATTTTAGCTTCCCAAGTGGTCAGTTTGAGAATCACTACTGGAAGCTGTGGGATACCAGGTGAGATTTTACACCCAATTCAGGAAGCAGTAGGTAGCACAGGGAGCGGGAATTCCTAGAGTCACAACCAAAATGCCTTCAGGGCACAGACAAGGAATCTGTACAAGTAAAGCAGGCCGCACTGGCATGGTGGCCTTAGTTTTGGAGGTAACAGTGCATATAAGATAAAGTGCCACACAAATGCAAAAGATTTGTTAGTAAGTGCCACTAAGTGAGAAGCTAGCCAGGAGAAAAAAAACCAAAACTGTCATACTGGTTTTTTTTTTTTAATTTTTTTATTAGTTTTTAATGAATCTTTATTTTATTTGTTTATTTATATGCAGTGCTGAGAATCAAACCCAGTGCCTCATACATGCTAGGCAAGCACTCTACCATTGAGACACATCCCCAGCCCAATACTCTGTTTAATAAGAAACATACTACTTACCTGCCTGCAGAAGTTTACAAATCTGTGGGCTCAGAAATGAGACTAATCATTCCAATGACTGGAATTCTGAAAGCATACATTTAAAAAGACCATACTGCTACTCTCTCTGTTATCCATGCCACAACCCCAACTTAACTTTCTTACTCCAAATAGCAGTAACTTCAATAGTAAAACTAGTTTTTACCTGACTGGAGAAAAGGATCAATAGAAGAACATCTCTACAAAGGCTGTGGGGCTTTTTAATGTTTCTGAAGCTAGACAAAGTGGTGGGAAACCCTTGGAGAACAGATCAAGATAGGTCATTCCTCTGTCCAGAACTTAGGGTTCTGAAACGTGCAATCTCTGTGTTAGATTCTAAAGGGTCAAGGGCCCAAAGTCTGCTACGATTCTACGGCTAAACCAGTTGCTAAGCTATACCCATATTTGCCGCCATACACTGGGGACCAGATGTGTCTATTTACTTTCTCTGTAGCTTACAAACAGCCTTGACATTATTAACACTGGAAGACTCACATGATTCCTGATATTCCCACCATCCTACAAAGCCCATATTTCAGATGGATACAAGACCAATTTTGACTCTTACAGAAAGCGGTTTGTGTGAAGAGCTCTACTGTCTGCCTCCTGTTTCCTTTCAAAACTAGCTGTCTACATTCATTAGTCATGAAGAAAATTTGACTTGTAGAGGTTAGGGGAAAGAGGAAGCAATTACCACTTGCTAAATAGGAGCATGTGCCAAATTCTTTAAACTGTCTTCTCTAATCCTGGCAACAGGTTCATAAATGAGAACATATCATTATTCCCATTTTATAACTGTGGAAACTGCAGCTCAAAGGGATGGAAAAACTTGCCCATGGGAATATATCTAGTAAGAGGAAGAGCTAGATTTTGAACCCTGGCTCTTTCTATTGCCCCACTATACCTCGATAGATGCAGCAGCTCCTGCTCTGAAGGTCACTACCAGGCCCCTAGAGCTGAAGATAGCCACAAGAAATCCTCTAGAGATTCAGGTTTGAAAGCTGGTGCTGTCTTTACTTCTCTCCACTGGTCCCCTGGCACCTAGTCAGACCAGGAATTGTCACTTGTCCCTCCCACTTTTTACTGAGCCATAGGTCAATAGGAAACAGTAACAGCTATATTAAGGCAGCAAAAAAAAAAAAAAAAAAAAAAAAAAGGCTTTGCTTGGAAGCTGGGGAAAAGCCCCTCCACAGAAGTTGGCAGGACACAGGAATTCAGAACTGCTCTAAGGTTCCACCTATACTATCACCCTTGTGGCAAATCTGGAGGTCTCTATGGGTTAGTAATCCCCTGAGAAACGCCCTTCATAACCTTAAAATGACCCCCTTAAACTCCCTTACAATGACCTTTTAATGTATTTGAGTTTTCTTAAAAAAAATTTCAGACCTTACAATTGTTTAGAAAATTGGTTTTTTTTCCACTTATTAGTAGACAACAAATATCTTAATATGGCAGTCATGATATTTCACATCTTTTTTTAACTACACCATAAAAATCTTAATAAGATAATAATTTGCTTCAATCCTTTTCATTAAAATACTTAGGTTATTTTCAAGTATTACCATTCAAACAATGCTGCAACTCTTGCATACAAACGTTGGAATGTCCTTAATCCATTAAGTTAAATAAATTCCTAGCTTTTAGTTTCTAGAAGTAGGGCAGCAGGGTTAAAGGATTTACATTTCTTCATCTTGTTACAAAGCACCAAAATACCCAGGAAAGGCTCTCTTAATTTAATGACCCTTTTCTGAAATAGTGAATGCAGGTGCCCAAACCAGGCAACACAATTCATTTTTATCGTCTGCCCAAACAAGTGATTAAAAGGCTAATTAATTTCTTTAATAGCTAGTTAAATTAAATGATTTCCCACCTATGTTAGACATCTGAATTTCTTCATTTATATATCAACTGTCTGTCAAGACTGATCAAACTGAGAGGCACTATCATGGCCTCTAGTGACCAATTGTTCTCATCTCTAAGAGATTTTACTGACATACTAACCTGAATGAGACTCAGTTCTGTAACCTGGAGAGCTTGACACTATCCTTGGCCTCTACCTAGACTCGAGACTTACAATCTACAAGACTTCCCCTTACATGAACAGCAGCCCTAAAATATTTGTACAACTTGACTTTATGCTTGTGTACATGCGAGACTCACTAGTTACAGCAAGATACAAAGGTGATTAGTTAAAATAACAGGCAAAAATCCCCATTTAGGTCAGTGAGTTTTGCTATGTGTGACCCCAGACTAAACTTCCAAGCCGGGTAAGCAATCTAGCAAATGGGTTTTTTTGAGTACAACATATGGATGAATGCTATGCTATCACTCATTAAGAAAATCATGTTGGAAAAGAAAATCACATTGGACCACATCAGCCAACAGCGAACAGTTCAACATTAGCATCAGCATTCAAAAGACGTGTCATGCTATGATGTTTATCTGTCACAGCTGGATTTTTAGAGTTGTTTGAAATAGGTGACTTACATTAGGTAAGTACCAAATATCAGGAAAAAAAAATTAGATCCTCTGGGGGTCTCTATCCAGTCTATGGAGTACATAAATCTATGATTTAACTGCCTCTGCTGTCAGAGGTGAATCCTCTTAGGCTGCCTTATGAAAAAGAGGAAAGGATATTAATGGGCCCTACAACCAAACACATAACAGTAGGAAGGAGCAGAGGTGAGGAGTGACCCTGTGCAGCAGAGCTCCTATAAGTAGTAGGGGGAGGACAGAGGGGTTTTTGTTTTGAGGATAAATGTTAGTTTCCAAGGGACTTGTGTAGTTTAAAAACCCTTAAGGTAATCAGTTGGGGATCATCTGTTTTCTATGGTGTATATAGAACACATATCCTCTGCATTGTTTATTTAGGATATCTAAAGATATGCAAGAGGAGGTTTTCAAAATGCATGTAAACAACAGTAAGATCTCTTTTATATTTCATGTGATGTGCCCACCTCCTTTCGCTCTTCCTCTGTTTTCCTAAATGTACTCATCCTGTATTTTCACAACTTCCAACTCTTAAGTAACGTTACTGTATTTTTTAGGGTTTACTTCAGTTCACGAGAAAGATTAGCTATGTTCTTTTTTTCTCTTTAAAAGAAATTAATTGGTCCTGCTCCCAAACTGAATATTGTGTATCTGAACTTTGTGCTACTTATAAACAATTTTTTTTTTTTTTTGTCAAATGAAAGATTCCAAGGATGTCTATATAAGCGAAAGCAATACTGAGGTCTGAGGTCAGCACTTCCCAAGCCAGCAACATCACCATGGCTTGTCAACTTGATTCTTTCCCAAGCAGAGAGCTAGAAACGTTTATTCTTTCCTTTAATTGATGGGGATGCACGAGAGAAATTGTATCCACTAAATATCTCCGAACTATACCAGACAACAGGTCACCTCTCTGATCCTTTCAGCTATTCAATGAAAGTTATTTCAATAAAACAAAAACCTCCTAATTTGTAACTAACACAAGCTATCTCTATACTTGTAACTAAAAGAACTTCCAAGGAGAAGAAGCTGGAAGGATCATTTGAAAGAGAATACAAAAAAACACTGGTGCAGAAGAAGCATCCTACAGAAATGAATGGTTCTATCACAAAATAATCAAATCCAGAAGCATATTTCTTTCTTGAGCACTAATTATATGCAAGGCACACAATGTGCTACAGAGATGAACACACTGCCTTCTATGTTAGAGAGCTCAGCCATCACACAGTAATTTGTCTTTTCTTGCTAACTTTGTAGATTATCAGCCTATTTTTTCTGTTTTCTGTCCCATCTGGATAACTGACCAGAATATTCCACATATATTTCTAGATTTTTTTAAAAAGCTATAATGGTGATTAAATAATTTTCATTTTTAGTCAGCTGTAACTTTTCAGTGCTTCAGTTTCCCAATGTCTAAAATCAAGTTGGTCAGTGATCTAAAATAAAGTTGGCTAATGATCTAAAAAAATCCTTTCTAAGGAAAAAAGTTCATGATTCACTCATTTAATCTATGTTTATATTAATTGTTCAATATGTGCAGGGTCTGTTTTAGGTCCTGGGGATATATGAGTGAGCAAAGAGACAATTTCTCTTCTCTTATCATACTTCCATTTTTGTGGAAGGAAACAGACTAAACAAACAAATAAATAAATACACAAACAATGTCAGAAGGTGACCCATTCTGTGGGTAAGGCAGGGTGAAGGCCGTAGGGAGTGTGAAGTCCGGGGTCAGTTTCACCTGAGCAGAGCCCTGAAGGAAGTGAGGGGATAAACTATGTGCAGTTTGGGTGAAGATAAGATCTCATGCAAAGGCCTTGAGGCAGGGGCATGCTGGGGCAGGGGGTCCAAGGAAAGGCATAGAGGCCAGAGTGAGTGCAAAAGACAGAAAAACTGGGGAGACAGCAGAGGCCAGACTTCACAGGGCTTTGTCGTCCACTATAAGGAATCTGATAAAGATAAACTACACACTCCAGGCTCCACACCTAATTTAACAGTAGATTCCCAACATCAAAATTTGTTAATGTTTGATAAGAAATGAACTCATAGTAACCATAAGAAGTGACTATTTCCTGAAATCTGACCTAACCTTTTGCTTCTCTGAACTTCATTATTAAGTAACACTGGAAATTCTCAGGATGTGCCACAGAAATGATCGTGAGTCACTGACAGATACGCCTAGCCACCACCAAAAATAATGGTTGGGAATCAGGGGACTAGGGCCCTGCCACAGCAATGCCTGATTGAGCTCCTCTGTCTCTTAAATATCCCCAAATCTGAGCTCACTTTCCAAGTGGAAGCAATGTCATACATAGCTCCCAAAGAGAAAGATCTAATCCAACATATCCTCTAAGCTCACTTCAAATTAGTTGTAACAACTCAAGAGACTTCCTTTTTACTTTTTTAGTTTCACTGTGGGCTAATAAAAGCAGAATATCACAAAAATCTTGGTGAACTTTTGCCTTTTATACATTCCAGAGACAGGCTGAGAAAACCAGGCCATGTAGTCATGAAACATTTGTCCTGAAAACAGAGGAAGAAGTGGGGGCAGCACTCTTCAGATGGGTCCAGACCCAGCCTGATCTCATTTTCTCCTTGGAGAGGTCACCCTCAGCTCCTTCCTAGAAGGCAAGTCTTTACCTTGCACCTCCCATATCACCAGTGGAGCTTAGTAAATGACACCTGCAAAGAACACAACGATGTTCTACTGTATCTATCTTTTGGAGGAAAGGAAGGCAGATTTTAAAAGCACTCCAGAGAAGGCCTAGATGAGACTCATTCTTTAAGAACACTGCATGATTTCCTTAATTTCCTGAATTCATTTTCTAAACTGTGATAATCTTTTAACTTAAAATTCAGGAATGAGAAAGAAAGGGATTCAAAAGTCTACATGTCCAGCTGCCAAATGTCTCCCAGAGCTACCTTCATCTCTGTGAACTCATCAAGTTTCTGAGGTCTTTATGGTCTCATCACAGTCTCGTACATGTTTGGATTAAGGCATGATGACTCATGCTAATGAAGTTCCCAGAAGCTTAATATATAAATCCTAATCTTACTGATTTTCTGTTAAGAAGGACAGCAACCAGGAGGACCTCATGCTCCTGGGCTGTTTGTTTTTGACAAGCATTGTTTATCCACAGCAGGATAACAACATAGTTAGGCACTGAAAATCTAAGTTATCTGATACCTGGGCTTCTCTGGACTCTAAGAAAAGGAACTGATGGGAATTCATTAATGCATTTGGTATCTGTGGACCACTAAGATGAAGGGACCAAAGTGCCCTCCTCCTTCACTCATAGCCTGAGAAGGGAAGCTGGTGAGATAATCACAGCATTGGACAGTCCATGCTGCAGCAGTGGTGGACCAAGGGCAGTAAGGAAGCAGCCAGAATGAGCACCTAGTCCAGAGAGGGAGGGAGTCAGAAAGGTCTCTAGGCTCAGGAAACACCACACATCTTCCAGAATAACAATGAAGTGGGAGTCTGATGAAAGAATAGTCTGGCAGAGAAAATGATATGTGTCAAGCACCATTGAGTGATACTGTGAGAATCATGAAGTTGTTCCATGTGGATGAAGTACAGGGTGCACACAGGGGAGGGCTAAGAGAACAGGGGCGGGCAGGGTCCAGATCATCAGATGTTCACTGAGAGATCTGGATTTACAATGAAGATAAAGAGGCCCCAAACAAGGATTCCAGGTTATAATCGGTAAGACCTGATTTGATTTTTCAGGTCACTCTGGCAGTGGTATGGACTGACTTACTATGAGGCGGCTAGACTAGTGTCAGAAAAGCAGGTTACAGTACTATTGCAGTCATCCAATCAGAAAGGGCCTGGGGAAGAAGCAGCAATGAGGAGAGGCAGAAGGCAAAGATCCCAGGGACAGTTATGACAGCAGAATGGACTGAGGGCAGGTGAGGCAGAAAGAGGTCTAGGATTGCTCCTGTTTCATTTGAGCAAACTGTCAGAGCCAGTGACCCAAATGGGAACCAGGATGTTGGTTTTAGACAGAGAATTTGAGGCAAAGAGGCCAGCAGACAGCTGGAGCTCAAGAGGTAGGATAAAACAGAGGTAGGGAAGAATGGCAGCAACATGCTGCATTATGCAGAAGGTGCTATGTGGTTCCAGAAGCACAGTAGCCTGGAGACAAACTGAGAGCCTCTGGGGTGCAAGCTCCCTCACCCACCAGGTCTAACACAGCAACTCTATGACAAAGGCATCACACCCTGTCTTATGGGGGTGAAGATGGCATCAGAGGGATTAGGTTACTTGTCAAGATCTTGTGCCTGTTAAATGATCAGGTGTCCTGATGCCAGAGCCTCCCAACCAGCAGCACAAATTATCTTTTTAAGGTCAATGCACATAGGAAGATCTAAATTAAGTGAATTAAACAATTAAAACTTACTTTAAAATAATCTTCAAACTCTAAAGTACCTAGTAAGGACTAAATAGTCAACATCAAGCTCCCTAAAATGTCCTTAATTTTGGCAAAATTTGTACGATAAATAATTTTGAAAGGATGGATTTATATAAATAATAAAGGCATCATGGGCTCTTAGACAGTGACTGATTCCTTACCTAAGTAAATAAGGGTCTAGTGAAACATGATATCCTTCTACCCAGCCTAGACTTGGTCCCACCTTATCACACAGTTGCACCTTTCATACATCTGCCCTAGCATAGTTCTCAATGCATAACAAATTCTTGGCAATTCACCATTCCCCTTCTCAATAAAAATTCAAAACTGGTGAATCATGTAGGAGGACACTTTATCTTACAGTGATGCACCTTCTTCATGAGCCATGCCACAACTTGTACCTTCTTTGTAATTCTACAATAACATTCACAGAAAGGATTATGAAAATAATGAATAATTAAGTGGTCCATATCTGTCTGTTGGAGCAATGGCCCAAGGCAAGTCACATTATCCAAAGATGGGCTGGCCTGGAGTTCTCCTTAGGACAAGAGAGAATGGATAGAACCACATCCACACTCAGGTACAGAGAGGCTAATTCATTGAAAGTGGATTAACTCTTGACAACAAAGACAAAAAGCAGAACCTCAGGAATCTGAGAAAGAAATGGCTACAGAGAGTGTGATATCATTTTAGTAGTTCTAAGGAATTAAGGGACACAAGAATCTGTTCTGAGTCTCAAAGTCACACTGTTTAGCAAGATGGTTTCATGTCTTTGCATAATTGCAACATCTAATTCTTAAATCTTGTTTCGAATCTGCACTTAATATCAGACTCTGTCACTTAACTGCTGTGGACAAAATTCCCTCTTGCCTGTTAAACCTCAGTTTACTTCTTTGTAGTTCTAAGATAACAATGCCCATCTTCACTTGCTCTGCACAGATGACAAGGGCTGCTGGGATAATTAAATGAGGCAAATACACGAAGCATGGTGTACACCAGGAACTCCATCTCTGTGAGCTATCGTAATTTATGAGATTGCTATTGACTTACTTCATGGGACTCAGTGAGCTCTAAATGTAGCCTATTTCTTTGCTGAAGATTTAAAATCACTTAAAACAATAAATATTTAAAATATAGTCAAGAATCACTCGTATCCAATAAAAATGATCCAATACTATTTAGCACCTCTCCCGAGGTATTATTCCTAAGGGGCAAAGCATATAAAGATCAGAAAACACCTAAAGGCTCCAGATATATATATATATATATTTGGGAAAACATTTTTTTTAAAAAAGAAGCCTTTTTTTTAAATGCTGGTTCAAATTAAAGATGTTTTTCATCATTATTTAAAATGTTTAAAAATCCATGAAAGTAGGAGAAAATGTTCTTGGTCCTAGGTAATGCCTGAGAATTTTTCTTTTAATGTGATGAATTTATTTTATTTTCAAAATTTTACTCCATTGACCTTGAACAATTCAAATTAATTTAGCATGTATTTCTTGAGTATCTTCTTTGAATTAAGCATTGCTAAATACCACAGGAGAAAGGAAGATAAGGAAAACACTCCTTTTATACAAAGATTACAATTTAACAAGAAGACTAAGATAAGCATACAATTAATTACAATAAGATAAGGGTCAGAAGAAAGGTCAAAGGAAAGAGAACTACAACTGAGATTCATGAAAGACTTTACAGAGAACTGGGAAAAAGAAAAGATGGGTTTAGATTCACAGGCAGAGGGAAAAGCAAATGCAAAAGTAGATTCATTAAAGATGTTTTTCATCATTTTTAAACATGTTTAAAAATCCATGCAAGGGGGTGAAAATGCAGCAAGTACTCAAGGACCATTCAGAATTTCAATTTGGCTGACATTAGAAAGACTTCTACGGTGCTGGTACATTTACACTACCAAAGAGATGCAGCAAAGAATAGTTTTTTTTGTTAAATAGTTGAAAATGAAGATGCCAACTCCTGGCAGGAGGAAAAGAAGTGAGGTCAAGGAAAGGTACAGGTGAAAACAAGATGGGCCAATTATTAATGGTCATCCTTGTAAGGCTGAGGGCTTATGCTCTCTTCTCCACCTACTTGTATATTTGAAATCCCCCATTAAAAATTTGTTTAAATGCCAGGCGCAGTGACTCACACTTGCAATCCCAGTGACCTGAGCAGGCTGAGACAGGAGGATGGCAAGTTCAAGGCCAACCTCAGCAACTGAATGAGACGTGATTCTGCAATCTGTAATTGGGGTATAAATGGGAGTTCATAACCCACTTGAATCTAATGTATGAAATATGATATGTCAAGAGCTTTGTAATGTTTTGAACAACCAATAATAAAAAAAAAAAAGAAAAAGGGCTGTGAATGTAGCTCAGCGGTAAAGCTCCACACAGTTCAAACCCCAGCACCCTTAACCCCAAAAAAGTTAAAAAAAAAAATGAAGACCAGTCAATCTAGGGAGCTGGTCAGCTGATGGCTTCTGAAGTGATGGTGCTAAAGAGCTTTCTAACCTCCTGGTCAACTGTAGGGGAAGGATTGGAATAGACTCCACAGAGAAGTCCACACAGCACAATGTGATTACAGTTACAAGTGTGCCTGTTCTGGGTTCCCAATGCCTTACTCTCTTCACCTGTTCTTCCACTTCCTTTTGGGAGAAAGCAGCAGAATTCTACTACCAGGCACGTTGGTGTCAGTCTAAGAAAAGTGGAGACAATGTGACCTCAATGTATCTTGTGTAAAAATATCCACAGGGGTTGATTTTAGACATATAAAATCTAGTATTTGTTCATGTTGGAAAACTTGTAAGAAAATCTAAAAGTCAACTGTATCCCACCACCAAGAGAAAACCACTCAACATTTTGGCAAATCCAATGCCTATGTCCAGACAGATGCCCGCTCATATATTTATGTACATGCTTTCTCTCCTCAGAAACAGAGGATTGCTGGGAAATAGTCCCATGTAATCTGCTTATTAGTTTAAAAACTGTATAATAGCAATTTTATAACACCAGTATAAGGGTTATAACGGCCCATTAAAAGACGCTTTGATCTAGTGCTTCCAACTTTGCACAGGAGTTTAAGCCAAACATTAATATTGTTTTGACTTGAGACAGCTCAGTCTCAATGCTATTTGAGTCGATATATACTACTATTATATACTCTAGTTAGGAAATGTGATGTGACAATGGAAGTAGTTTGTCGTACTGGGGGAGAAGGGTGGTGGCAGTATTCTTACCAGAGAAATAATACCATCTTCCTTTTAAAAATATAGGTGTTGAGATTTTAGTTTTTTGTTTTGTCTTTAAGTTGTAAAAACTATGTATGAATTTTGTTCCAGACATCCAGTATTACAAAAAATAACACTTAAAATTTTCCTGCCTTCCTTCCATTCCATTCCACTTCTCAGAACTGGCTGTTGTTAGCAGTTGTACATCTGTTTATCAAACAATTATGAGGCTACTTTAAAATACATAAAATGTATAATCACATGTATATTCAATTTATGTACATATAAAGATATACAACTGTGCATGTATATACATGTAAACACAGTATACACACACCACACACAATGTACAAGATACACAAATATCAGGAAGATTTTTCTTTCTTTTTGAATATTTCCTTTTTCCCTGCCCCTGAAATAAAGACAGCTGTTACGAGATGCTACTGTTTTTTGCGTGACACACTAGATCAGACTATAGGTCCACCCACTCGAGCATAATATATGGGAGATGGCTCCAGAAAAGGAGTTAGGAGTAAAGATTTCCTCACTATCCATGGCTGTGTCCTCAAAACTTGAAAATACCTGGGCTTTCTTTAAACAATCTACTATGGATTCTTCTATGATTGACTCCAAATACTTTCCAGTTCTGACTGCCAGCTGAATCCATCTTGGAGACTCAGGTCCCTGGTATTCATGCATAAAGTCCTGAAAAATTCTTGTTCTATGAAAATACCTCCTTGAAACATGACTCCTGTTCTCATATTCTAGGAAAAAAATCTACAAACTACAGCCTAATGCCTATTTTCCCAAACAAAGTTTTACTGGAACACAGTCATGCTCCTTTGTTTCCATACTGTCTATGGCTGCTTTCATAGAACAGCAGTAGAGCTGAGTAATTGCAATAGAGACTGTATATCCCACAAAGCCTAAAAGTTTTACTATCTGCCCCTTTGCACAAAAAGTTTGCTGATCCATATTCCAAGATAAGTTCAAAACACACTGTGTTTTCTCTATCAAAGATTGCTAAGGACTTGAATCACCCACCCCATAACCAGTGTGTTGGTCCAGGCTAAAGAGTCTGTTTTCTATTAAAAACAAATCAAAAGCAACTTGGCTTTGACAGTAGTAGTGGTGTGCAGGTAAACTTTGAACAATCTGCTCTCCAGGGGAAAAGAGCCCAGATTTGCAGCACTGGCCTATTTCCATGATGTAAGTGTTACTATTGTGGCTTATTTTAAGCTAAAAAAACTAAAAACAAAACAAAACAAAACAAACAAACAAAAAACCCCCTAAACATTAGAAGCAACCAAAGCCAACCTGTGAGTCTCACTGAATTTTTCAGGAGGCCAGCAAGATACATCATAAAATGAAGAATATGCACAAATAACTAGCTGCAGTAAACCACTGGTTATCTGGGACACCTGCTATCAATGGTCCAATTCCTTACTTTAAAGTCAAAGGCACTAAGGCCCAGAGAAGTATCTTCCACAAATCTGGCTCAGTGAGTAGCATTAAGTTGGAAGTAATTTCTCTATAATATAGAGTCTGGCTACCTCAAAGGGAGTTACCTCTTCAATAAAAGGGGAAAAGGCAAAGAAGTTGTTGCCAGGCACAAGTTCATAAACGTTGGTTTTTATCATCACCTTCACAGTGTGGGACTCTGGTTGCTTTAGGTCATGTTTTTGAAGCACACTTCTGATAGGAATATTGCTCTTCACATAGGGCCATGTTTTATTAATAGTCTGACAAATGATAATCCCAATTAACCAGCAGCTTCCTAAGCTATTAGAAAGATAGAGACTGCATCTTTTGCACTCATTACTTTTCTAGCTGGCACAGAACTGGAAATGTGGTAAATAGGTGGTCAACAAGTATCTACTGAAAGGATGAAGGACAGATACTCCACAATCAAAGTGGAGTCTTATTCAAAGAACCCAACATGTGCTCCAAGTTTAGATCACATTCTTTTCTCCCACCTGAGGACTGTGCATTTCTAAAGTACTGGCTGCAGTGTCCAAACTGCAGTGTCCATTGAAGCAGTACAAGCTCTTTGGGTAAAAGATACCTGAGTTAGAGAATTTTTTCCTTTGATTATACACTATATAGTCATATATGTATATAGTATATATGTATATAGTATATCTGTATACTATATATAGTATATATTTTCTATTTTAAATATGTGTTGTCAGAGGATGAAATCAAGGAAAGAATTCAGTGAAGGATCCCACCTACCACACACCAAAATGCTGGACAATTGCTTTCCAGTAGAGGCCAAGGAAGGACCATACACAGTGACTCACCTTTAAAAGTGAAAAGTGAAAGAACACCAAGATTGGTAAGCATATTCCAACAAACTCAAGGTTAATAACTACCCAAGTGCAAATAGAAATGAACACAAGGAAAGGAGGCAAGAGCATGTCTCTATTACTTTGGAAATAACTTCTCAACTACTTGGTAATTCTCACTGTAACCTCTACACACTTGGCATGGTCACCTCATTGGCACTTCTCTGAACTCACTGATCCTGTTTGCCACAACACAGCTGTAATCCTGATGCACACACAGGTCAGGTCTGCAGGCATAGAAGCAACCAAAGGCACCTGTGAATCTTGCTGAGTTTTTCAGGAGGCCTCCAAGATACATCATAAAATGAGAGGACCTAGTACTTGGTTTCAAAGAGAAGTCAAGCTTGATCCCACAAATCAGAGGTTAACCCTATCCATGGCATGTGGTGGGTTGTGCTCAAATTTAAGAAGAACCCCCAGACAAGAAGCAGGCCCAATGAATTAAGTCTTTAAAGCATTTCCTCCACCCTGGTTCTAAAAATGTTGCAAGGTCTGCAAGTTCAAAACCACTTTCATAATAACACTAAGATGTTATTTGCTTTTATCATTTTCACATTCTCAGGAGTCCACTGTGGAGGTCTCCAGAAGTTACATGACATGTGATAGTGCAAGAGACTGAAGAAAGCAGATACAAGAATCCAGTTTTCTTTTATTGAGCCAGACATTAAAAGAGATTTGCAGAAACGTAAAACAATGCCATTATTCTTGATAAGTTTCTGTTCTGGAAAATACAGGGTTTTTTTTTCATAAAAAAATGTTAAGATATAACTGGTCTATTATTTTAAAATGTTATTAAATACTGTAAAAGGTTCTCGGTTTTAATTATATATGGCAAATATCAACCTATAAAACCCACATAAACAAAGGTTCCTTATGATACTAATTTTTAAGAGGGTAAAGGATATCGAGTCCAAAAAAAGTTTGGAAACTTCTGTCCTAGAGATTGTCCCCTGCAAGAAGAGTTGTGTGTTCTGCACGTAGGAAGACGTGCCATTCCGGTATGCTGATCAAGTAGGGAAGGCAGCCGGTCTCCTTAGAATTTGGGGTCCATTAGGGTGGGCTTTGTGTCCCACCCCTTCCAGAGGTCTTCCTCCCTCACCCCATTTCCTCTTGATGGGGATTCCCAGACCTGCCACACAAGCTCAGGGACAATGACCCGCCGTCCAGGCTCGGGACGGACTCCCGGGTGAGGCCCAAACACCCTGGGGTCAGGACTCCGCGCGGCCCGCACAGCCTCGCCGAGGGCTCCCGGGCAGCACGCGCTGCCAAAGCTAAGGACCGCAAGGAGAGGCACTCCAGTCTCCGTCGCGACAGAAACTGAGGGATGGCGGAGAGACCAGGTCCCCAGGAACACGTCCCCTCGGCCTCCCCCGAGCTCTGCCCGACTCCCCCGGGCCGCTCTGCCTCGCGCGCCGGGAAAAGGCCCTCACCAACTCCCGGGAGGACCCTGTGGCCAGCGTCCCCGCCGGGGGACGTCAATCGGGACGAATTGGTACTCACCAGGGACAGCACGGCGGGGCTCCGGCGACTAGCGAGCCGGGACAGAGCAGCGGGCGCACTCGCAAGCGGTCCCTGCCACCGCCTCCGCGATCCTCCCCCGCCGCCCCCGGCCGCTGGCCGCCGGGAGGAGCAGGGGCGGGGCGGACGCCGGCCGGAACCAGCCCGGCCGCGGACGGGGCGGGGCTTCCACAGGGCCCCGCCCCGCCCCCCAGCGGCCCGGGAACTTCGCCCCGGGCGGGACTCTGGTTGCTAGAGATTGGCCGCCGAAAGTGGGGAGACGCGTCTTTCCACAGGGCTCGCTCGTGCCGGCCCTGGTCCCGGGGCTAGGGTGACGGTCGCTCTCGTTGGGGCCTAGGGTGTGACCGCTCAGCTCGCGCTAGGGCCGAAAAGAAATGCAGTTTTTTTTTTTTGTGTACTGGAGATTGAACTCAGGGGTGCTTAATCACTGAGCCACATCTTCTGCCCTTTTTATGTTTTTATTTTTAAAATAGAGTCTCGCTAGGTTGCTTAGGGCCTCGCTAAATTGCTGAGGCTGCTTTGAGTTTGCGTTCCTCCTGCCTCAGCCTCCGGAGCCGCTGGGATTACAGGTTTTGGGCGTCACGCCTGGCAAAGAAATGCAGCTTAAAAAAATGATAATAAAATATTTTGCCTTAACTGTAGAGGCTTCACTATCTGGCTGCTCCTGCATCGGATTATCTTGCTCTTCTTATCTCTTTGCCCTTCCCCCATCTCATCCTTCACCTCCCATCCCTACCCCCGCCTTGATTCTTTGCTCAAAGTATGCCAAGTGGGACTCTGGTTTAGGAATGCAACATTTCTAGTATGAATATATTCTTTTCAACTTGTGACCACACTTCACTCCGTAATTCATGGTGTTCTCAGATCTGTAGGAAATGGCTTGGGCCTTCTCCAGACATGCTTTAGGTACTGGTTGGAGTTGTGCCCTGTAGGTAACTGTGAGTCAGAAAAGCGATTAAATCTTTGTAGGTGAAAGGTGGTGATGTTTTCTTGCCCAAATTATTTGGGAAAATCATTGTAGTTTTCTATCTGAATGAACAGCTAATAGTTAATACTATTAATAATGCCAACCACTATCAGCAATCATTTACTGCCTCCACTTGGCCCAAAGCCCTGTGGCTGGATCTTCACTAATGTCTATTCAACTCATTTCATGCTTCCAACCAGCTAGGAAGTGAAGACTTCAGAGCTGTGAAATGTGGCACAGCTGGATTCAGTCCTCTGACTTCCACAGCAGCATCTCCCCAAACAAGCTACATTGTAGGGCACACCTACCTGGTGATATTCAATTTTGAAAGGATGGGGGTGGTGTTACTGTATTTCCAATAGGAGAAGACAGTTTCTTTCACCCATTTCCCAAATCCCATCCTTTCATATTCATTGAACAAATTTTCCTTAAATGTTCACCATATGCTAGAGGTTTACCATAAAACCTGAAAAATAATAATGCTAGTATTATTATTGTATATCTTTTTCATACCAGAGAAAGTTTGAAATGAATACTTTCTGTTCCTCTAAAACCAGAAAGCTATATTTATATAAAAAAAGGCAAGTCTCAGTCTCCTCTTGGCCCCAACTCAGCCACATTTCCACATACTTAATTTCCCTTCTCTTTCTTAATGTTTAAGCATTAAAATATCCCTGGGTGGTTTTCCAGAGTCTTCTGGCCAGCTGCTTCTAGTTAAGCACCATTTCTCTCCAAATAGCCAATAATAAAACCCAAACCTTATTAAATGTCCCACTAAATCTTCACACCAACCATTTGAGGTTGGGAACATTACTGTTCATACATAGATAATAAAATTGAGGTTCACAGTAGTTACATCATTTGCTTCAGGTCGAAATTCCTGAATGATAATCCTGGGGTCTGAATGGAGGCTGATTTCACCCTAACCCTATACTTTTTAACTTTTAGACTCCTCTCACCCTATACTTTTGACTTTTAAGCAACAAAAGAGCTGGAAGTTAGAATATATATATATATATATATATATATATATATATATATATATAATTTGTAGAAAAGAAGACTTAAATGTACTAGGAGAGAACACCAATCACCATATAGTCTAGACTAGAATTCCTCACTTATTTTCAGGGCCTATTTTCCCTGGTGATAGTAAGGACATCCCTGTAGCAGCCTTATAATTTGGGAGCACCCAGGTAAAAAAATCTGGGGATGAAGGTGTTGGAAATCAGGAGACAACTAAAGTATGAATTTCAGGATTTGCACATAAAATTAGATATCTAGCACCATCTTTCACATGTTATTTTGCTGTATAAGTTTTGAATGTGTTATTTATAATATATATGTGTGTGTGTGTGTGTGTGTGTGTGTGTGTGTGTGTGCGCGCGCGCGTGTGTGCATGCATATATATTATTTTTTTTCCAGAGTAGAGAGGGGGAATCTGCAGGATTGATCTATTAATTTTTTTAGGTACAGAAAATGTAATTTTATGAGGTTGCTGATACTGATTTTCTTATTTTATTTCAATAAAATGATTGATAACTTTGACATATGAGAATGGGGGGAAATTTTGCTAATTCGTCCATAATTTGGCTCATTTCTTTTGCCAGTTTTTGAAGAGCTTTCTTTCATATATCAGTTTAAATCATTTTTAAAATGGAAAATCCTAGCTTTTGCACCATTTTCCTCCATTTTTGGTGGTAGGAAACAACAAAAAACATCAAGGTACATATGTCTATTCCCTGTTAAGCCTTCAAAGTATCTGAAAGACTAAATAAAGAAGATGATGGTCAGCTACTGCCCTCTGTTGATACAGTGTGAATTTGCAGTAAACACATTGCCAATTTCAAAGAGCAGAGAGGATGGTTAGGGTTAAGAGAGTGAATGCTAAGAAAACACTAATGGACTAAGAAATTTACCTGTGTCTTAATTTCATAGTTGCTGCACACCCTAGAAATTAAAGAGAAGAAACTTATTCGGTCAACAAACTGGCTTTGCTTGGTGTGAAGGGTGCAAAATCAAACATGATTAAATCAATTCCTTCTCTGAGGACCCTGAGGATTTATTGTTATTATTTTCCAGGAACTCCTTCAATATTGTTTTAATATTTATCCAAGACATTACAGCTTTTCTGGTGCGGGGTACTTGGGATTGAACTCAGGGGAACTCAATCACTAAGCCACATCCCCAAACTTTTTTGTATATTATTTAGAGACAGGGTCTCACTGAGTTGCTTAGGACCTGAGTCGCTGAGGCTGATTTTGAACTCACAATTCTCCTGCATCAGCCTTCCAAGCCTCTGGGATTACAGGTGTGCACACAGTAAAGCATTCATCCTTGGCATATCAAAATCTAATGTTCTTTATTTTTTCCTGAATAATGCCAGATTCTTATAACATTCAATTTTGACCCTTCTTTAAATTTTTATGCCATTTTAATCTTTTATTTCATACACATAGGTACTAACTCTTCAAGACATTACTATTGTTTTATGTAGTTAATATTTATTTATCAAGATTTAAGCACACACTTGCCATTTTTGTTTTTCTTCATTCCTTACTCTCTGGCTTTCCTTCTGGAATTATTTTCTCCTATTTAATTACTAATTCTCTTAATATTTTTCAGAAGTGTGAGTTTGTTGAGGGCAGTTTTTTTCAGGTTTCTTTTACTATTGTTCCTGAAGGGTATTTTTTTCTGGATATTAAATTCTAGGCTGGCAGTGATTTTCTTTTAGTTTTTTTAAAAAAAATATTCACATCTGCTGGCTTCCATACGTTTTCATGGAGAAGTACACTGCCCACCTAAAACCTACTTCTCTGAAGGTAAGAGGTCTTCTTCTCTGGCTACCTTTATAATCTTCTGTAGTCTTTGGTTTTCACTAGTTTGAATTTTTCATAAACAAATTTTATTATTTTTTTCTGCTTGGTATTCATTGGACTTATTGAATCTTTGTGATATGAAAACAATGGTCAACTGGTAGGGTACACTGTTTGCTGAGTTTCCCTACATGGCCCCTGTAGGCCAAGGAAGGAGACACACTGAGTCTCTGCAAATTTTATAAAACTCCCTTTTTGTATAGTAGTTTCCCATTATAGGTATAACAAATTACCAAAAAGTTACTGGTCAGCAAATAATGATAGTTTGAGTTCTTCTTTTCCTATTTATATCCTTTTAATTTCTTTCATCTGTCCAATTACTCTGGCTAGAGTTTCCAGGACTACGTTGAATAGAAGTGGTGAAAGAGGGCATCCCTGTCTTGTTCCAGTTTTTAGGAGGAACCCTTTCAATTTTTCTCCATTTAAAATGATGTTGGCCTTGGGCAGCATAGATAGCTTTTACAATGTTGAGATATGTTCCTGTTATCCCTAGTTTTTTTTTTAGTGTTATGAACATGAAGCGGTGCTGTATTTTGTCAAAAGCTTTTTCTGCATCTATTGAGATGATCATGTGATTCTTATCTTTAAGTCTATTGATGTGATGAATTACATTTATTGATTTCCATATGTTAAACCAACCTTGCATCCCTGGGATGAACCCCACTTGATTGTGGTGCATCTTTTTAATGTTTTTGTATTTAGTTTGACAGAATTTTATTGAGAATTTTTGCATCTATGTTCATTAGAGATATTGGCCTGAACTTTTTTTTTTTGATGTATCTTTGTCTGATTTTGGTATCAGGGTGATATTGGCCTCACAGAATGAGTTTGGAAGGGTTCCCTCTTTTACATTTCATGGAATAATTTGAAGAGTATTGGTATTAGTTCTTTTTTTATTGTTGGTCGTTCAAAACATTACATAGTTCTTAATATATCATATTTCACAGTTTGATTCAAGTGGGTTATGAACTCCCAATTTTACCCCATATACAGATTACTGTATCACATCAGTTACACTTCCATTGATTTACATATTGCCATTCTAGTGTCTGATGTATTCTGCTGTCTATCCTATTCTCTACTATCTCCCCTCCCCTCCCCTCCCCTCCCCTTTTCTCTCTCTACCCCCTCTACTGTAAATCATTTCTTCCACTTGTATTATTCTTCTCTTACCCCTCCTTTCCTTTTATATGTAATTTTGTATAACCCTGAGGATCACCTTCCATTTCCATGCAATTTCCCTTCTCACTCCCTTTCCCTCCCACCTCTCATCCCTCTTTAATGTTAATCTTCTTCTCAAGCTCTTCGTCCCTACCCTGTCCTTGGTTACTCCCCTTATATCAAAGGAGTCATTTGGCATTTGTTTTTTAAGGATTGGCTAGCTTCACTTAGAATAATCTGCTCTAATGCCATCCATTTCCCTCCAAATTCTATGATTTTGTCATTTTTTAATGCAGAGTAATACTCCATTGTGTATAAATGCCACATTTTTAATCCATTCATCTATTGAAGGGCATCTGGGTTGGTTCCACAGTCTAGCTATTGTGAATTGTGCTGCTATGAACATCGATGTAGCAGTGTCCCTGTAGCATGCTCTTATTAGGTCTTTAGGGAATAGACCGAGAAGGGGAATAGCTGGGTCAAATGGTGGTTCCATTCCCAGCTTTCCAAGAAATCTCCATACTGCTTTCCAAATTGGCTGCACCAATTTGCAGTCCCACCAACAATGAACAAGTGTACCCTTTTCCCTGCATCCTCTCCAGCACTTGTTGTTGTTTGACTTCATAGTGGCTGCCAATCTTACTGGAGTGAGATGGTATCTTAGGGTGGTTTTGATTTGCATTTCTCTGACTGCTAGCGATGGTGAGCATTTTTTCATGTACTTATTGATTGATTGTATGTCCTCCTCTGAGAAGTGTCTGTTCAGGTCCTTGGCCCATTTGTTGATTGGGTTATTTGTTATCTTATTGTCTAATTTTTTGAGTTCTTTGTATACTCTGGATATTAGGGCTCTATCTGAAGTGTATGGAGTAAAGATTTGTTCCCAGGATGTAGGCTCCCTGTTTATCTCTCTTATTGTTTCTTTTGCTGAGAAAAAACTTTTTAGTTTGAGTAAGTCCCTTTTGTTGATTCTAGTTGTTAACTCTTGCACTATGGGTGTCCTATTGAGGAATTTGGAGCCCTACCCCACAGTATGTAGATCATAGCCAACTTTTTCTTCTATCAGACGCCATGTCTCTGATTTAATATCAAGCTCCTTGATCCATTTTGAGTTAACTTTTGTGCATGGTGAGAGAAAGGGATTCAGTTTCATTTTGATGCAAATGGATTTCCAGTTTTCCCAGCACCATTTGTTGAAGATGCTATCCTTCCTCCATTGCATGCTTTTAGCCCCTTTATCAAATATAAGATAGTTGTAGTTTTGTGGATTGGTTACTGTGTCCTCTATTCTGTACCATTGGTCCACCCGCCTGTTTTGGTACCAGTACCATGCTGTTTTTGTTACTATTGCTCTGTAGTATAGTTTGAAGTCTGGTATCGCTATACCACATGATTCACACTTCCTGCTTAGTATTGTTTTTGCTATTCTGGGTCTTTTATTATACCATAATGAATTTCATGATTGTTTTATCTATTTCTACAAGAAAAGCTGTTGGGATTTTGATTGGCATTGCATTGAACTTATAGAGAACTTTTGGTAATATCGCAATTTTGATGATGTTAGTTCTGCCTATCCATGAACAGGGTATATTTTTCCATCTTCTAAGGTCTTCTTCTATATCTCTCTTTAGGGTTCTGTAGTTTTCATTGTATTAGTCTTTCACCTCTTTTTTAGGTTGATTCCCAAGTATTTAATTTTTTTTTGAGGATATTGTGAATGGACTGTTTTTCCTCATTTCCGTTTCAGAAGTTTTGTCGCTGATATACAGAGATGCCTTTGATTTATGCGTGTTGATTTTATATCCTGCCACTTTGCTGAATTCATTTATTAGTTCTAGTAGTTTCTTTGTAGACCCTTTTGGGTCTTCTAGGTATAGAATCATGTCATCTGCAAATAGTGATAATTTAAGTTCTTCTTTTCCTATTTTTATGCCTTTAATTTCTTTCGTCTGTCTAATTGCTCTGGCCAGTGTTTCGAGGACTATGTTGAACAGAAGTGGTGAGAGAGGTCATCCCTGTCTTGTACCAGATCTTAGAGGGAATGCCTCCAATTTTTCTCCATTCAGAGTGATGCTGGCCTGTGGCTTATCATAGATTGATTTTACAATGTTGAGGTATGATCCTGTTATCCCTAATTTTTCTAGAGTTTTGAACATAAAGGATGCTGTACTTTGTCAAATGCTTTTTCTGCATCTATCGAGATGATCATATGGTTCTTATTTTTAAGTCTATTGATGTGGTGAATAACATTTATTGATTTCCGTACATTGAACCAGCCTTGCATCCCAGGGATGAATCCTACTTGATCATGGTGTATAATTTTTTTGATGTTTTTGAATCCGATTCGCCAGAATTTTATTGAGGATTTTTGCATCTAGGTTCATTAGAGATATTGGTCTGTAGTTTTCTTTCTTTGAAGTGTCTTTGTCTGGTTTAGGCATCAGGGTGATGTTGGCCTCGTAGAATGTATTTGGAAGTTCTCCCTCTTTTTCTATTTCCTGAAATAGCTTGAAAAGTATTGGTGTTAGTTCCTCTTTAAAGGTTTTGTAAAACTCTGCTGTATACCCATCCGGTCCAGGGCTTTTCTTAGTTGGTAGTCTTTTGATGGTTTCTTCTATTTCCTCTATTGTTATTGGTCTGTTGAGGTTGTCTATATCCTCCTGACTCAATCTGGGCAGATCATATGACTTAAGAAATTTATCTATGCCTTCACTATCTTCTATTTTATTGGAGTATAAGGATTCAAAATAATTTCTGATTATCTTCTGTATTTCTGAAGTGTCTGTTGTGATATTGCCTTTTTCATCCCATATGCTAGTAATTTGGGTTCTCTCTCTTCTCTTCATTAGCATGGCTAAGGGTCTGTCGATTTTATTTATTTTTTCAAAGAACCAACTTTTAGTTTTGTCAATTTTTTCAATTGTTTCTTTTGTTTCGATTTCATTAATTTCAGCTCTGATTTTAATTATTTCTTGCCTTCTACTTCTTTTGCTGTTGTTTTGCTCTTCTTTTTCTAGAATTTTGAGATGAAGTATGAGATCATTTATTTGTTGGTTTTTTCTTTTTTTAAGGAATGAACTCCTAGCAATGAATTTTCCTCTTAGAACTGCTTTCAATGTGTCCCATAGATTCCGATATGTTGTGTCTGTGTTTTCATTTAACTCAAAGAATTTTTTAATTTCCTCCTTGATATCTTCTAAAACTCATTGATCATTCAGTAACCTATTGTTCATTCTCCAAGTGATGCATGATTTTTCCTTCCTTCTTTTATCGTTGATTTTCAGTTTCATTCCATTATGATCAGACAAGATGCATGGTATTATCTCTACTCCTTTATATTGTCTAAGAGTTGCCCTGTGACATAATATATGATCTATTTTTGAGAAGGATCCATGTGCTGCTGAGAAAAAATGTAACTGCTTGATGTTGGGTGGTATATTCTATATATGTCAATTAAGTCTAGGTTGTTAATTGTGTTATTGAGTTCTATAGTTTCCTCATTCAACTTTTGTTTGGAAGATTTGTCCAGTAGTGAGAGAGCTGTGTTGAAGTCTCCCATGATTATTGTATGGTGGTCTATTAGACTCTTGAACTTGAGAAGAGTTTGCTTGATGAACATAGCTGCACCATTGTTTGGGGCATATATATTTATGATTGTTATGTCTTGTTGGTGTATGGTTCCCTTGAGCAGTATGTAGTGTCCCTCTTTATCCCTTTTGATTAACTTTGGCTTGAAATCTATTTTATTTGATATGAGTATGGACACTCCTGATTGTTTCCGCAGTCCATATGAATGATATGATTTTTCCCAACCTTTCACCTTCAGTCTATGTATATCTTTTCCTATCAAATGCGTCTCCTGTAGGCAGCATATTGTTGGGTCTTGTTTTGTGATCCATTCAACTAAACTGTGTCTCTTAATTGGTGAGTTTAAGCCATTAACATTTAGGGTTATTATTGAGATATGGTTTCTTCTTCCAGCCATATTTGTTTATTAATGTTACTAAACCTGATTTGTTTTCCTCTTTGATTATTTTCCCCCCTTTACTGTCCTACCTCCCACTGTTGGTTTTCATTGTTATTTTCCATTTCCTCTTCCTGTAATGTTTTGCCAAGGATTTTTTGAAGAGATGGTTTTCTAGCTGCAAATTCTTCAACTTTTGTTTATCGTGGAAGGTTTTAATTTCATCTTCCATCCTGAAGCTTAATTTCGCTGGATACACGATTCTTGGTTGGAACCCATTTTCTTTCAGTGTTTGAAATATGTTATTCCAGGATCTTCTAGCTTTCAGAGTCTGTGTTGAAAGATCAGCTGTTATCCTGATTGGTTTACCCCTAAATGTAATCTGCTTCCTTTCTCTTGTAGCTTTTAAAATTCTCTCCTTATTCTGTATGTTGGGCATCTTCATTATAATGTGTCTAGGTGTGGATCTCTTATGGTTTTGCACGTTCGGTGTCCTGTAGGCTTCTAGGATTTGGGATTCTGTCTCATTCTTCAAGTCTGGGAAGTTTTCTCGTATGATTTCATTGAATAGATTGTTTATTCCTTTGGTTTGGAGCTCTGTGCCTTCCTGTATCCCAATGACTCTTAAGTTTGGTCTTTTAATATTATTCCATAATTCTTGGAAGTTCTGCTCATGGTTTCTTAGCAGACTTGCTGAGCTGTCTATGATCTTTTCAAGTTGAAATACTTTGTCTTCATTGTCTGATGTTCTCTCTTCTAAGTGATCTACTCTGCTGGTAGTATTCTCAATTGAGTTTTTAAGTTGGTTTATTGCTTCCTGCATTTCTAGGATTTCTATTTGTTTGTTTTTTATTACCTCTAACTCCCTGTGAAATTTATCTTTTACTTCCTGGATTTGTTTATGTAATTCCTTGTCAAAGTGATCTTTCATTGTCTGATTTTGCTGTCTCATGTCTTCCTTGAGACTCCAGATCATCTGAAGCATGTATATCCTGACCTCTCTATCTGACATTCCATCTGTTGCAGCTATTACCTCTTCTAAAGTTGAGTTGACCTGCATTGCTTGTGGTCCTTTCTTTCCTTGTCTTTTCATACTGCTCGCGTTTCTTTCTCCTTGGTGAAACTGTTTTTTTTTTGAAATTTTCTCCCAATTTATTTATATTGCTCTTGTATAGTTGGGAAGTCTCCCTTGCAGGGCGGGTAGTGGCTGTGCTCCTCCTCTTATTAGGGTGATCTGTCTACCACGCTGGTCGGTCGCAGGTCTGCCCATCCTGCGGGCGCGGGTGGCGGCTCTGCTCTGCACCCACTCCAATTGTGGTGACGTAACTAACATGTCCTCTGGTCGTTGGTTCTGATCCAGATGTGGGCGGTGGCTCTGCTCGGCCCCTACTCCAATTGGTGTGACGTGTCTACCACGCTGGCAGGCCTCTAGGCCTGGTCCGCTGGTGGGTCGCAGGTCTGCCTACCTTGCGGGCTCTGGCGGCAGTTCTGCTCAGCCCCCACTCCCAATGGGGGTACCTGACTGCCTCTCCAACGGGTCGCTGAGCCTTTTCCGGACACAGGCGGTGCCTCTGCTCCACCCCCACTCCAACCAGTGTGACGTGACTGCCTCGGTGCTACGTGTCCACCACGCTGGCAGGCTACCGGGCCTGTCCTGCCAGTGGGTCGCAGGTCTGCCTACCTTGCAGGCTCAGACGGTGGCTCTGCACAGCCCCTACTCCAAATGGAGTGACTTGGCTGCCGCGCCGTCGGGTTGCTGGTCCTGTTCCAAGCGTGGGCGGCTACTCTCTTCGGCCCCAGCTGCAGTTGGGGTGTCGTGATACCACGCCGGCGGGTCACTTGGCCTGCTCTGGGCGCAGGTGGCAGCTCCACTCTGCCCCCCTGGCCCCCACAGCACCCAGCAGGACCCGGACTGAGAAGCAGTCACCGCAGGTTCCCCAGCCCTTGGCCAAAGCAGCTTCGGGAGCCAGAACCCGGCCTCTCCCATCCCGGCGCACGCTCCGCTAGGTGCAGGCTCCAAGGAGCGACCCCCGCGGGTTCCCCAGCCCCAGGCCAAAGCAGCTCTGGGAGCCAGAGCCCGGCCGCTCCAAGCTCTCAGAGCTCGGTGCACGCTCTGCTGGGAGCGGGCTCAAAGACACAGACCCCGCGGGCTCCCCAGCCCCAGGCCAAAACTGTTCTGGGAGCCAGAACCCAGCCACCCCGAGCTCAGCGCACACTCCACTTGGAGCTGGCCTCAACACGCAGTCTCTGCAGGTTCCCCAGCCCTGGGCCAAAGCAGCCCCGGGAACCAGAATCCGGCCGCTCAGAGCCCGGCGTACGCCTTGCCAGGAGCAAGCCCCCAGGAGTATTCTCCACAGGTTCTCCAGCACCGAGCCTGAGCAATCTGTCTGTGAGACGCAGGCAAATACCAGCCTGAAATCACCTGTTCCGTAGCTGAATGAGCTGAGATTAGTAGAAAACAGGGATGATTACATCAGGTCTCCAAGATGGCGGCTGCTGTCCTCCTCCGTGGTCAGACCAGTGTCGAGAATCGAACTGGACCGCTTCTCTCCTCTGTCTCAAAGCCGGAACTCAGCCCTAAGTACGGCCATTGCACCACTGGCAGGAGCCCCCAGAATCCACATCGCTGCAACCCCGCTCCGGCACCTCGCCTCTTCCCAGCGCGCGCCGCAGACTCCAGGTGCGGGGCGGTCCGCCGATCAGGCAATGCGACCCTCCATGCGGATAAATCGCCCGCGACCGAGCCCCCGCAGCCAAACCTCGCGCGATGGAAATCCGTCCACTAGATTCTGGAGCACCTCAATTTCACTGGAAATTCCCAACAAGACATCCTTCAGCTGTTTCACCTGGTCTTTCTCCTGCACAGTGACTCGGCACACTGGGGTGATGCACTCCCTTCGCCGCCATCTTCCAAGTCGGTATTAGTTCTTTGAAGGTCTTGTAGAACTTATTGTGAATCCTAGACTTTTCTTGGTGGTAGGCTTTTGATGGTATCTTCTTTTTCATTGCTTGAAATTACTCTACTTAAATTGTGTTTATACTCCTGATTTAGTTTGGGTAGATCATATGACTCTAGAAATTTGTTGATGTCTTCAAGATTTTCTATTTTATTGGAGTATAAACTTCCAAAATAATTTCTAATTATCTTCTGTATTTCAATAGTGTCTGCTGTGATATTTACTTTTTCATCATGAGTTTTATTTAATTTGAGCTTTGTCTCTCCTTCTCTTGTTAGGGTGGCTAAGAGTTTATCAACTATATTTATTTTTTAAAGAACCAACTTTTTGTTTTGTCAATTTTTTTCAATTGTTTCTTTTGTTTTAATTTCATTGATGTCAGTTCTGATTTTAATTATTCCCTGTCTTCTACTGCTTTTGGTGCTGATTTCTTCTTCTTCTTTTTTAGGGCTTTGAGAGGTAAAGTTAGGTCATTTATTTGTTGATTTCTTATTCTTTTAGGGATGAACTCCATGCAATGAACTTCCCTCCTACTACTGCCTTCAGAGTGTCCCAGAGATTATAAGGTAGTTCTATTTTTAATTTTTGAAAAATCTCCATATTATTTCCATTATTACTATATGATTTACATTTCCATCAACAGGGGCTGGGGATGTAGCTTGCCTAGCATGTTTGAGGCCCTGAATTTGATCCCTAACACTTTAAACCAAACCAAAACAATTAAAATTCCCACACCAGTGTATAGGACTTTCCAACAGAATGCTTTGTTAAACATTTAGAATTTTTGTCATTAGATGGCTTCACTAAGTAATAGATAATTATTATGTTTTATACACTGTTTCATAATATAGAAAAATATTGAAGTTATGATAGTTTTCCCTTTTTCACACTTGTATAATGGTATTAATAATGCTCATGCAATACTTTGAAACTGCACAGAAACAAGACTGACACAGATAAATAAAAAAATTCTGTGTCCAAGGATAAAGTAACTGTGCAAAATGCCCTAAACTATTTGTTGGCAAAAGCAATATGCTTTCTCAACACTTAGAGAAATCTTGTTTTTTTTTTTTAATCTTTTCAAATTTTACAGTTTATTATGCTCAGATTTGAGTCCAGAACAGCTTTTTCTATAAATTAAACTTCACTGTTAAAAGTTCTTATTTGCTTATTTTGAGATAATAGATATAAAAGGGAACATCTAGAAAATTCTCCATAGGTTGTTTTCATTTCATATGTATTTTTGACATTCATGCATATTTTTATGAAAGCAAATTTTTCACTTAATATTTTTTTTTACCTTTAAAACAGCCATGGTGATTCACACCTATAATTCCATCCAGTAGCTCAACTGGGGAGGTTGAGGCAGGAGGATTGCAAGTTTGAGGCCAGCATGCATAACCTAGATAGACCATCTCTCAAAATTAAAAAAAATTAAAAAGTCCCTGGTTGTAAGTCAGTAGTAGAGCAGCCCTGGGTTCAATCTTCAGTACTGCCAATTTTTTTAATACTTTACTGATTAAATAATTGTTTTTCTTGATTTATCTATAGTCTCCTCAATATGATATTCTTTTTAGACTACATTGCTTTTCTCATTTTTAGATGAAGAAACCAAAACATTCTTCCCAACTTTGCCCTAAGTTAAATATTAGCTCATTATCCCCTCCTAGTAACACCATCTAGGAGGAGGCCTATGGCCCTTCAGGGCTTGTTTCAATCCCCAAACTGAGCAGGGAGAGGCCTATAGGACCACATCACGTATTTCCAGTTCAGAACCCCCCTTATCAGAATGGCCCCAATTTATATGGCTCCCTGCCAGAAAGTCTGGGGAGCATAAGCTAATTTGAGTCCATGCTGAATATCTAGCTATACTTCCTGCTAGGGAAAATTACTAGGAGATATATCTCCTTACATTCCAAACACATTTTCCACTGCGTTTCGAAATCTTTGAAATCTGTAAAGGCTAAGTCATCATATAAATATCAGTGCTATTAACAATCACAGAATTAATAAGAATAATAATGAGCAAAATTGTGTAAAATGCCAGCCTTAGCATAAACATGATGATACCTCTGTGTGTGACATTTCTGTTTTGCCACAGGGAAAAACTCTGTGAGCTAGTTACCTAAGTATAGCCAATACTTTATTTCTGTAAATAAATTGCTCATTATCTTATTTTTTGGGGTAACTTTTGAAGAATATATTGTTGTGTGGTGAAATATAAAAGTTGTTTTAAACAAAAGGGAAATGAACAACAATTCTATATATCATTTTCATTATCATTATAAAAGTAAGACATGTTCACTTCAAAAAACCTTGAAAACACACACACACCCCTCTTTGAAACTACCATCTATGGATTACCTATCAGTTAATAAGTTTAGTTCTATCATCTATCTCAATAAGTGAGGAACAAAGAGTAGGTAGTTTTACATTGCATTTTCCTCAAACCTAACACCAAACCTTTTCTCAGCTTTTTGAAAGTTAATTTAAAACACAACTTTTGTGTTGTGGCAGTATGGCCACATAATGTAATACTTCTTGACTATGACAAGGAACAAATGATTGATACATGAAACAACAAGGAAGAATTTCAAAACAATTATTATGAGTGAAGAAAGCAATTGATCAAGGGTCACAGAATTGTGGAAAGTGTAGCTGTGGATAAGATGGAGGGAACTATGGTAGCTGGATTTTGTCAATTTTTTCCCTTGTCTATGAAAAGTGGAACTATTTGTTTATTTATTTATTCATACATACATACATACATACATACCAGGGATTGAACCCAGGGGTGCTTAACCACCAAGCCACATCCCCAGCACCTCCTACCTTTTTGAGTTGCTCAAGGCCTTGCTAAGTTGCTAAGGCTGGTTTGAACTTGCAATTCTCTTGCGTCAGCCTCCTGAGTCACTGGATTAGAGGTGTGTGCCACCATGCCTGGCCAAAAAAGTGAGTTTTTAAAGGTGATTTTGAAATTTGCATTTGCCATCTCTTTCCTATTATTTTCTTAAGATTTTTTTCTGTAGTTTCCTTTTTCTCCTTTTTTGGGTCAGAAGTTATACATTCTAAATGTATCCATTTACTTATTAATGTTAACATATTTTTAAAAAATACTTTTAATCAATTTATTTATTTATTTATTTATGTGGTGTTGAGGATTGAACCCAGGGCTTTGCACAAGCTAGGCAAGCACTCTACCACTGAGCCACAACCCCATCCCCTGAGCCACAACCCTAGACATATCTTAAACTTAGACCCTAACATATCTTAAAACTTTTAAAATTCTGCAAGACTGAAAGAGTAAGGGAACAGGTAGATAATTAGGTTGTTGCAACATGGAAAACACTCAAATGCAGCTTCTTTCTGAGTAAGGATGACCAGGGGCAGGAACTCACATTACTGAAGACTTGCACTGCTAATACCAACAAAGGTGATTAATGATGGCAGTGTTAAATGCAGAAATATATTTCTTGTTACTTGGTTAAATTAAGTGTTCCAGCTTCTTCCCAGACTAACTCATAAATACTGAGCAAGGTGCTTAGAGAGGCTTTTTCTGGAGGCTTGTATTGCCTAGGTGCACCAATGTAGAACAACTCAGTAATGTTTAGACATCTTTAGAAGAAGAAAAAGAAATTACCTGACAAAAGACTATTAATAGTCACAATGTGCCAGGCATGAAGTGCACACCTGTTATACCAGCAGCTCAGTAGGCTGAGGCAGGAGGTTCACAAGGTCAAAGCCAGCCTCAGCAATTTAGCAAGGTCCTAAGCAACTTAGTGACACCTTGTCTCAAAATAAAAAATAAAAAATGGCCGGGGAAATGGTTCAGTGGTTAAATACCCCAGGGTCAATCCTAGGTATCAAAAAAATTCACAATGTTGATATTAATATTAGTAATAACAAATACATAGAGTTTATTGCTTTATTATAATCTCTAATAAATTTAAACTTATTTATATTTTTTATTAGGTTACATTTCTATCTTGGGTGGTAGATTATTTTTTCTTCATTGTTTTCTTTTTCTTTTCTTTTTTTTATTTATTATGTACGTTAAGCATACCTACCATCTATGTGACTTCCAAGTGACTTGATTTATTAAAATGTTCCTGCAGGGCAGATTTGTATTTGCATTTGATAGATGCCCCAGGATTATCACTGGAATCATTACACTTTATGTGATAATTTCTCAGATCGATATTTCCTATACCAACAGCATACTGGAGCATACTACATCTGGAGTACAAACCACCCAAAGAGCTTCACTTTTCTTATGAGGTTGCTATTAATTTGGTTTGGATGCCTAGCATATCCTGGCTCTCAACTCCCTCTTCACTTTTCCCTCCCTGGGGATTTCTCTTTCTCTTTTACTAATTCTTCCATGGATTCAAGTTTAAAAATATATATATTTTTTCCAGTACATAGAGATTTATGTGGGAGAACTTCAGACTTCTTACTTTGCCATCTAGGCAGAAGGTCTTTTTTAATCACACAAATCATCCCAGTTTGCTTCCCTCATTACCACTCGGTGGAAATTACTGTTGTCAGGCTTGTGAATGACTTCCACATTGCCAAGCCAACAGTCGCCTTTCTTAGCCTCGTGATGGCAGTGGTCTTATTTGCCTTCTAATTACACTTTCTTTCTTCAGACCCTCCTGACATGCCATTTACTCCATTGGCTACACTTTGTCAGTTTCTTTTGCTCTATCCTTCTACAGTCTTGTTTTAGTCAACTTTGTGACTAAAACACCTGACAAGAACAACTTAGAGGAGGAAATGTTTAATTTGGCTGACAGTTTCAGAGGATCAGTCCATGGTTGGCCAACTCCATAGCTCTGGTCTGATGTTGAGGCAGAACATCACGATGGAAGTGGGAGGCAGAGGAAAGAAGAAAGCAGTTCAGGACATGGCAGTCAGGAAGTGGGGAGGGGAGAAGAGAGGGAGGGAGAGAGAGGGAGAAGGAGAAAAGAAGGAGGAGGAGGGGGGAAGGGAGGAGGAGGAGGAGAAGAAAGCCTGTGAGTGCACTCCACTCACCAGGTGCCGCATGCAGTCTGGCTGGGCACAATTCACAAGCCACTTATCAAGCAGAAATGAACTTTACTTTTAGAACACACATGCTGCACCACACAAGCTCTTCAGGAATTCCCTCAGAGCCCAACTGCCACCACCAGCTTCCCACGAGCCTCTCAACCCCCCACTCCTCCTGCTCTTGAGGCTGATTGGCTGGGTCTCGTGGGTGGAGCCAAAAGAGTCCCCAAATGAGCAGCTCTGTGGTCTGAAAGGGTGGTGGTGGTGGGGAGCCCAATGAGCATCACCAAAGAGGAGCCAATCAGCTGGCAGCTGGAAGTTTGCTGGGCCCCTTCCGCTCTGGCTCTCAACAACCAGGGTCAAGATATAAACCCCAAAGGAACACCCCCAGTGATTTACTTCCTCAAGACATATCCTACCAGCCCCAGTTAGCCCCCAGTTAATTCATCCAAGTGGATTAATGCACAAATTAGGTTACAGTTCTCATTACCTAATCATTTCACCTCTGAACATTCTTGCATTGTTTCACGCATGAGTTCCTGTCAAAGTTGTCAATTAAAATGGAGTCACTTGTTCCAAGCCCTCAAAAAAGTAAATAAATAAATAAATAAAAGATGGGAGGTTATGAAGGAGAGGATCTCATACCTGACAAAAAGAAACATCACAAATGAATCTGTCAGGACCATGACCTGGCACAAAATCCAGGACAATATTACACACACACACACACACACACACACACACACACACTTCTGCTCAGAACTTCCTTTTTAGTCATGGACTGATGTTACTTTTGTTATTGATTTTTATATACAAGGATAATTGTTTCAAAACAACATATATAAATCCCTTTTCATTTTACCTTTACAAACCCTTGTGTTCCTTTACCTCCTTAGACATGCCCACATGCATTTCCATTACAACACTCATTTCCAAATAAAGTAATTGTCTTTGGGGA
The DNA here is from genome assembly GCF_045843805.1 of Urocitellus parryii. Classification (NCBI taxonomy): domain Eukaryota; kingdom Metazoa; phylum Chordata; class Mammalia; order Rodentia; family Sciuridae; genus Urocitellus; species Urocitellus parryii. The sequence goes on along the minus strand of NC_135534.1, from coordinate 172,564,493 downwards.
ACCTTTCTCTTTTAATTATTTTAAATGTTGGAGAGCATCAGGATTTTGCTGTGGGCCTTCTCTTTTCCATTTACTTTTTTTCTGATGATCTCATCTACAATATTTGTTAATCACTTCCAAAATTAGATCTCCAATTGTAATTCTCTCCTAAGTTCTGAACTCATGTAACACACTCCCTACTTGAGATCTTCATCTCATACTTTAACTGCATCCAAACTTAATTGTCCAAAATAGAACCTGACTCCTACTTCCTTCAGAAATCCCCTCTTCCTTTCCCAAACTTTTTTGTTTGTTTGTTTTAATCTCAGGAAACAGCATAATAATTCACCTTATTTCTTAATAAGAGTCAATCTTAATTCATCTCTGTTCCTCACATCCCACCTCCCATCTAAGTACAGTCAAGTTTCCCCTCTAAAATATCTCCCCATCTGTTTATTCCTCTCCATCTTCAAGATCATCTCCTTACCCCAGCCCACCAACATCTCCCTTCTACCCCTCTCAGTAGCATTCCCTTGAGCAACCTGCTTCTAGTCACATCCCACGATAATCCACAAAACTTTGAGATTTCCTTATTATGTGTAATGATAATTCACTAACAATAGCACTAAAAATGAGGCAAAAACTATAAATCAGATTGCTTTTGACTATTGTCAAATCTCTCAAATGGCTTCCAATAGCATTTTGAACAAAATCCAAATGCCTCACCTTCATCAACAATCCCTTAGGATACTTTGAGTTTTGCCTCTGCTTCATCCCATGACATGACCTCTCCTGGCTCATTGTGCTCTGACTTTGCTGGTCTTGCTTATCCTCACACTTTCCAGGTTTAAGCCCACCTCTAGGCTGCTGCTCTTTCTTACATGATAGGCTCCTCTGATCTTTCTGATCTCAAATCAGATGTCACTTCTTCCTCATATCACATCTAAGGTACACTGCAACTGACAGCGTCCATAATATATTCTGTTATATAACCTCTTTGTAATCTCCTTAACAGCACATTCTAGGTACTGTATGATATATCTTTTGTATTTTATTGATTATTGCCTTTTGGAATAACTAAGAGGGACTTTAAAAAAATAAACTATTTTTAGAGCAGTTTTAGGTTCACAGAAAATTGGAAAATCTTGAGAACTCTAATACATCATTCCCACTCTATCCTCCACTACTGACATCCTTGTACACAGTGGAGATTTTGTTGTAAAATAATCGACACATCATTATTACCTAAGTTCTTCGGTTTACATTAGGGTATTGGTATTGGACATTCTATGGATTTGGACAAATGCATATTGACATGTGTCTAGTATTGTGTATCATGCTGGTAGTTTCACTGCCTTAAAAATACTCTGTACTCTGCCTATTTATTCTTTCCTCCACACCAACTCCTGACAATCTCTGATTCTTAGGTTTGCTTTTTCTAGAATATAAGACAAGTGCAAAAAGTATGTAGTCTTTTCAGATTGGCTTCTTTCACTTAGCAATACATGTTTATGTTTATTCCATGTCTTCTCATGGCTTGCCAGTTTCTTTTCAGCACTGAATAATATTCCATTGTCTATAGGTAATCACAGTCATTTTTTCCATTTATTTACTAGAAGAAGATTGACTTTGGATGCTTCCCAGGTTTGGAGATCATGGATAAAGCTGTTGTAAACATCTTTGTGCAGGTTTTGTATGAACATAAACTTTTTCATCCATTTGGGTAAATACCTAGGAATGTGATTGCTGAATTTTATGTTAAGAGTATGTTTAGTTTGCTAAGAAACTGCAAAATTGTCTTCCAAAGTGACTGTACCATTTTATATCCCAATCAACATTGAATAAGAGGTTAGAGTGGACTGCCTGGCTGATTCCTGTGGCCAAGTGTAGGTGGGCCAGCTGCCTGCCTGCTGCTGAGAGCCTTGGCAATTGTAGCTGCTCAGAACTGGCTGTTGGATCTTTTCTCCTTTTACAAATGTTTTAATTAGTACATTATAATTATATATATATAATAGTGGGATTCATTGTGACATAATCATGTATGAAACATAAAATAATTTCCTTCAATTAATTTACCAGTATTTCCCTTTTCCCTCTCTTCTTCCTTCCTCCTGGTCCACTTGCTCTACTCTTTTAATCTTCCATATATATTTCACTGGTGCATTATAATTATACATAAATGTGGAATTCATTGTGATATATTCATATGTGCAAATAGCATGTGAGAGAAAACCTTTGACACTGGACTTTCTGAGTCTGGCTTACTTCACCTAGCATGATATTCTTTAGTTCCATCCATTTTTGAGCAAATGACATAAATGCATTCTTTTTTATGGCTGAGTAGAACTCCATTTTGTGTGTGTGTGTGTGTGTGTGTGTGTGTGTGTGTGAGAGAGAGAGAGAGAGAGAGAGAGAGAGAGAGAGAGAGAGAGAGAAAGTGTATGCACGTATCTATCTCACATTTTCTTTATCCACTTGTCTATTGATGGGCACCTAGGCTGTTTCCATAATTTGGCTGTTGTAAATTGTACTGCTATAAACATTGAATGTATGTATTGCTATAGTATGCTGATTCCAGTTCTTTTGGATAAATACCAAGAAGTGGACAGCTGGGTCATGTGGTGGCTCCATTTGCAGTCTTTTGATGAATCTCCATACTGATTTCCATAGTGTCTGTACTAAATGCAGTTGTTGCATTTTATTTTTTGACCCACTCTACCAATTTCAATTTTTTATTGGTACATTTAAACTATTGACATTTAAGATGATTATTGATATAGCTGCATTAATATTTACCATATTTGTTATTGTTTTTTTTTTATTTTTTTTGTTCTTCGTTTCCTTGTGATTTTAATTGATCATTTTATGTGATTCCATTTTCTTTGCTTTCTTAGCATATCAATTAAGATCGCCACCTACCACTTTTAAAGTTGTTGCCCTAGAGTTTGGAATATACCTCTACAACTAATCCAGATTCACTTTTCAAGTAGCATGGGTGGTCCAAGTACTTTATAGGAGCAACATATTCTTAACTTCTCCCTTTCTTCCCTTGAATTGCTGCTGTCATTAATTTTATATATATATATATATATATATATATATATATATATATATATATGCATGTGTATATCCACATAAGTGTAATTAAATACATTATTGCTTTTGTTAGTTTAAACAAACTATTTTCTGTTAGGTATATTACATGACCTATCTCTTTTTACATATTATTTGCTTTTCCTGTGGAACCCTTATTATGTTAATCATAGTTTTTTAAAAATTCCTGGTCAGTTAATTCTGACATTCCTGTCATATATGACCCTGTTTCTGTTGCTTGTTCAGTATCTTCAAACTGTGTTTGTTGTTGTTGTTTGTTTGTTTTTCACCACTTAGCATGCTTTGCAATTTTTAGTTGAGTGGTGGATGTAATGTCCTGGATAAAAAACTTGCAGTAAATAGACCATGACTGTTAAGTTGGGTGAGGGAACCATATGCATTCCCACAATGACTCTTCAGTCCTTTGGTGAGCCTGAGCCCTGGACTGTGGACCTGATCAGTGCTTCTCAGTTTTGGTGGGACTAAAAGGCTGACTGGAGCAGTTCTTGGTCATTGCTCTTCCCTTAGGAAGGTAAGGCCCTAATAAACTCACAGCTCTGCAGAAATGATTTCTGAGGGCAGACCTTGTTAAAAACAGAATATTCTGGTATATTTCAGAATTCTGGCATGTTGCATTCCTGGCAACAAAAACACTTAGGGGTCATTCCCCGGGCTGCACGAAATAATCACACAAGAGACAAAGATACCTTTTTCTTTGGGGGTCCTGTGATGGCTCCTCTGACTTTAAGGATCTGCAGAAAGAGAGAGAGAGAGAGAGAGAGAGAGAGAGAGAGAGAGAGAGAGAGAGAGAGAGAGCAGGTGCTGAACCCTTTTATTGAGGTAAAGCCATTGAAATGAGGCAAGGGGTCAGGTTTCAGGGGGTTGAGTCTAGCTTCCTAATGTCTTCTGTCAGCAGGTTGACTTATCCATATCTAGAAAGGCCATTCCCAAAGGCAGAGTAAGAGAAGGGGACAGACAAAGGGTGTTGCCATGGAACATTCTATCCCAAACAGGGCAAAGGGGTAATGTCACAAAGGAACAGGTGAGCATAGCTCAATCCCTGGGGCTTCAGGAAGGCACGCCTACCATGAAGACACATTCTTCGAGGATCTGTGGGATCCCCTGTGGCTAGCTCCCCAGTGGATTTTAACTCTCAGACTGTCCACACTGAGCCTCTGCCAATTCGTTCGTTCCAGCTCAGACTTCCTACTCTGGCTCTGCTTCCTATAGAGGTTTCAGTTTACTGGTTTCTTCTGCAGTCAGTTGTGATTTTCTGGATCTGCCTGTCTGCCTCTACAAGTGTAGGGACAATGGTTTGCCCTGAGATCTCATTTCTCCAATGGATCCAAGAACAGTTATGGATTTTCATTTTTGGTATGTTCACCTTTTTCACTTGTTAGCACAATGGTGACTTCTGAGCTCCTTACTTGCATGACCAGAAACCAGAACTTCAGTTATCTTTTATTGGTCCTTATTTTCAGTGAAATGCTGTTCTCAGCGCTGGGACAGCCCTTCTACCTTGGCTTTACTGTAGCCAGAACCCCACACTCCCCATTTCTGCTTTGCTGGCTGCTTTGTGAGGCTTCATTGATGGGGGAGCCCTCTAGAGGGAGACTGTAAGGCTGAGGAAACTGAGGAAGTTGAAAGTATTCACTATTCCATCTGTTTCTTTTTAAATTATTAATAATTAATTAATTTTAATTAGGTATATATGACAGCAGAAGGAATTTTGATTCATTGTACACAATTGCAGCACAACTTTGAATTTCTCTGATGTACATCATGTAGCATCACACCATCTGTACAGTCATACATATACCTAGGGTAGTGATGTTCATCTCATTTCTCGATCTTTCCTGCCCCCATGCACCCTCCCTACCCTCTCTCTCCTTTGCCCAATCAAAGTTCCTCCATTTTCCCCATGTCTCCCCATTCCCCATTATGAATCAACATGCACTTATCAGAGAGAACATTCAGCCTTTGATTTTTTGGGATTGGCTTACTTCACTTAGCATGATATTGTCCAACTCCATTCATTTACCTGCAAATGTCATAATTTGATTCTCTTTTAATGCTGAGTATTATTCCATTGTGTACATACACCACAGTTTCTTTATCTATTCATCTATTGAAGTTTATCTAGGTTGTTTCCACAGTTTAGCTATTGTGAATTGAGCTGCTATGAACATTGATGTGGCTGTGTCATTGTGGTATGCTGATTTTAAGTCCTTTGGGTACAGACTGAGGAGTAGGATAGCTGGGTCAAGTGGTGGTTCCATTCCAAGTTTTCTAAGGAATCTCCACACTGCTTTCCAGATTGGTTGCACCAATTTGCAGTCCCACCAGCAATGTATGAGTGTGTCTTTTTCCCCACATCCTTGCCAACACTTATTGTTGTCGGTATTCTTGATAACTGCCATTCTGACTGGCATGTGATGAAATCTTAGAATAGTTTTGATGTTGACATTTTTTCATATATTTGTTGATTGAGTGTGTATCTTCTGAGAAGTGTCTGTTCAGCTCCTTAGTCCATTTATTGATTGGGTTGTTTTTTTGGTATTAAGTTTTTTTGAGTTTTCTATATGTCCTGGAGATTAATGTTCTATCTGATGTGTGTGTGGCAAAAATTTGGTCCCAAAATGTAGGCTCTCTCTTCACCCCATTGATTATTTCTTTTGCTGATAAGAAGCTTTTTAGTTTGAGTCCATTCCATTTCTAAATTCTTGATTTTATTTATTGTGCTCTAGAAGTCTTGTTAAGGAAGTCAGGGCCTATATCGACATGATGAAGCTTTGGGCCTACTTTTTCCTCTATTAGGTGCAGGATCTCTGGACTAATTCTTAGGTCCTTGATCCACTTTGAGTTGAGTTCTGTGCATGATGAGAGATAGGGGTTTATTTTCATTTTGCTGCATATGGATTTCCAGTTTTCCCAGCACCATTTGTTGAGGAGGCTATCTTTTCTCCACTGTACATTTATGGCACATTTGTCTAGTAAGAGATAACTGTATTTATGTGGGTTTGTGTCTGTCTCTTCTATTCTGAATCATTGGTCTATGTGTCTATTTTGGTGCCAATGTCATGCCATTTTGATACTATAGCTTTGTAGTATAGTTTAAGGTCTGGTATTATGATGCCTCCTGTTTCACTCTTCTTGCTAAGGATGACTTTATCTACTCTGGGTCTCTTATTTTTACAAATGAATTTCATGATTGATTTTTCTATTTCTATAAGGAATGATGTTGGGATTTTAATTGGAATCACATTGAATCTGCATAGTGCTTTGGGTAGTGTGGCCATTTTGACAATATTAATTTTGCCTATCCAAGAGCATGGGAGATCTTTCTATCTTCTAAAGTCTTCTTCAATTTCTTTTTTTAGTGTTCTGTAGTTTTCATTATAGAGTCTTTCACCTATTTTGTTGATTCCCAAGTATTTATTTATTTATTTTTTTGAGGCTATAATGAATGGGGTAGTTTTCCTAATTTCTCTTTCAGAGGATTCATTACTGATGTATAGAAATTTATTTGATTTATGGGTATTGCTTTTATATCCTGCTACATTGCTAAATTAATTAATTAATTCTAGAAGTTTTCTGTTGGAGTTTTTGGATCCTCTAAGTATAAAATCATGTCATCAGCAATTAATAATAATTTGAGTTCTTCTATTCCTATTTGTATCCCTTTAATTTCTTTCTGTCTAATTGCTCTGGCTAGAATTTCAAGGACTGTGTTGAATACAAGTGGTGAAAGAAGGCATCCGTGTCTTGTTCCAATTTTTAGAGGGAATGCTTCCAATTTTTTTCCATTTAGAATGATGTTGGCCTTGGGTTTAGCCTAGATAACTTTTACAATGTTGAAGTATGTTCCTGCTATCCCTAGTTTTTCTAGTGTTTTGAACATGAAAGGGTGCTATATTTTGTCAAATGCTTTCTCTCCATCAATTGATACAATCATGTGATTCTTTAAATTATTGCTGTGATGAAATGTATTTATTGATTTCTGTATGTTGAATGACTTTGCATCCCTGGAATTAACCTCACTTGATCATGGTGCACTATTTTAAAATTTGTTTTTGTATGCCATTTGCCAGAATTTTATTGAGAATTTTTACATCCACGTTGATCAGGGATATTGGTCTGAAATTTTCTTTCCTTGATGGTGTCTCTGCCTGGTTTTGGCATTAGGATGATACTAACTTTGTAGAATGAGTTTGAAAGGATTCCTTCCTTTTCTATTTCATGGAATAATTTGAGGTGTATTAGTATTAATTCTTCTTTGTGGGTTTTGTAGAACTCAGCTGTGAATCCATCTGGTCCTGTGCTTTTCTTGGTTGTTAGACTTTTGATGGCATCTTCTATTTCCTTGCTTGAAATTGATCTGTTATGTGTCCTCTTGACTCAGTTTGGGTTGATCATATGCCTCTAGAAATTTTTCAGTGTCTTCAAGGTTTTATATTTTACTAAAGTATAAATTTTCAAGATAGTTTCAAATTGTCATCTGTATTTCAATAGTGTCTGTCATGATTTTTCCTTTTTCTTCACAAATTTTAGTAATTTGGGTTGTCTCCCTCCTTCTTTTCGTTAGAGTGGCTAAGGATTTGTCAATTTTATTTGTTTTTTTTTTCAAAGAACCAGCTTTTTGTTTTGTCAATGTTTTGTATCGTTTCTTTAGTTTCAATTTAATTGACTTCTGGCCCAATTTTAATTATTTCCTGTATTCTACTACTTTTGGTGTTGGTTTGTTCTTCTTTTTCTAGGACTTTGAGTTGTAATGTCATTTATTTGTTGACCTTTTTCTTCATTTAATGAATTAACTCCATGTAATGAACTTTCATTTTAGCACTGCTTTCATAGTGTCCCAGAGATTTTGATAAGTTGTATCAGAGTTCTCATTTACCTCTAAGATTTTTTTAATCTTCTCCCTGGAGTCTTCTGTTATCCACATGTCATTCAATAGTGTATTGTTTAGTTTCTAGGTGTTGGAGTATCTTCTCTTTTTAAGTTTATCATTGATTTCTAATTTCATTCCATTATGGTCAGATAGAATGCAGTGTAGTATCTCTATTTTTTTGTATTTGCTAAGACTTGATTTGTGGCATAACATATGCTCTATTTTGGAGAAGGATCCATGGGCTACTGAGAAAAAAGTGTATTCATTAGGTGATGGATGGCATATTCTATATATGTCTGTTAGTCCAAATTATTGATTGTATTATTGAGTTCTATAGTTTCTTTTAGTTTTTGTTTGGAAGATCTATTCAGTGGTGAGAGAGGTATATTAAATTCACCTAGTATTATTGTGTTGTGGTCTATTTGGTTCTTGTAGTTGAGAAGAGTTTGTTTGATATACATAGATGCCCCATTGTTTGGGGCATAGATATTTATGATTGTTATGTCTTGTTAATGTATAAATCCCTTAAGCAGTACGTAATGTTTTTATTTATCCCTTTTCACTAGCTTTGGTTTGAAGTCCACTTTATCTGATATAAGGATGGAAACCCCTGCTTGTTTACGTGGTCCATGTGAGTGGTACGTTTTTCCTCACTCTTTCACCTTCCGTCTGTGGATGTCTTTTCCTGTGACATGAGTCTCTTAAAAGCAACACTATTTGGTCTTTTTTTTAAAATCCAATCTGTCAGTCTATATCTTTTAGTTGATGAGTATAGGCCATTCACATTCAGGGTTATTATTGAAATATGATTTATATTTCTGAACATTTTGGTTTATTTTTGATTTTTAACTTAACTTGGTTTCTCTTTTGATTGACCTTTCCTTTAGTGAAGTTCCTCCATTTGCTGATTTTCATTGTTGTTTTTCATTTCTTCCTCCTAGAATATTTTGCTGAGGATGCTCTATAGTGTGGGCTTTCTCACTGTAAATTCTTTTAACTTTTGTTTATCAGGAAAGGCTTTTATTTCATCATCAAATCTGAAACTTAATTTTGCTGGATATAAAATTCTTGATTGGCATCCATTTTCTTTCAGAGCTTGGTATAGTTGTTCCAGGACCTCCTGACTTTGAGGGTCTGGGTTGAAAAATATGCTGAGATATGAATTGATCTCCCTCTATATGTGATCTGATTCTTCCCTCTTGTGGCCTTTAAAGTTCTATCCTTATTCTGTATACTAGGCCTTTTCATTATAATGTGCCTGGGTATAGATCAGTTGAAATTTTTACATTTGGTGTCCTGTAAGCCTCTTGTATTTGATTTTCCAATTTATTCTTCATATTTGGGAAATTCCATCTGTTCTTATTGCTGCCCTAAACTTCATTGTTGTTAACAGATTCTTGGCATTTTTGCTGGTTGTAAATCAGCCTGCTTTCAGGTTGTATTTTTGGGTCAGAGATTCAATAAAAGAAGGATATAGAGGTCAAGGGAATTATAGGGAAATGTGAAAAACCCCTTTTCTTCTTATAACAACTACAATACTACTAAAATCTACCATTTATTGACTGTTTACTAGGTGCTAAGTATTTTTGAAAATATTATCTTATTTAATACTCACAAAATCCTTCCAAGTATAAGACTCCTACAACTCCAGAAATAGAGCCAAGAATCAATAAATGGGAAAGTATTGAATTAAAAAGCTTCTGCACAGCAAAGGAAACAATTCTTACCTGGAAGTAAGAAGAGAGAGCCTGCAGAATGGGAGAAATCTCAGCTACTCTTCAGTAGGGGATTAATATCTAGAATATATAAAGAACTCAAAAAAAGAAGAAAAAACAACATCAACCAACCAACCAACAAACCAAAAAAACCAAATAACCCAATCAACAAATGGGCAAATGATCTAAAAAGATATTTCTCAAAAAAAGAAGATATACAAATGACCAACAAACATATGAAAAAATGTTAAACATCCTTAGTAGTTAGGGAAGTACGATTCAAACTACATGGAGATTTCATCTCACTCTGGGTAGAATGGCAATCATCAAGAATATAAAGAATGATAAATGCAGGCAAGGATGTGGAGGAAATGGTATATTTATACATTTTTGGTGGGAATAAAAATTAGAACAACCACTTCAGAAAGCAGTATGGAGTTTTCTCAAAAAGACTAGGAATGGGGCTGGGCATGGTGGCACATGCCTGTAATCCCAGTGGCTCAGGAGGCTGAGACAGAAGGATCACAAGTTCAAAGTCAGCCTCGGCAACTTAGTAAGGTCCTGTCACAAGATGAAAAATTAAAAAATAAAATAGGCTGGTGATGTGGCTCAGTGGTTAAGTGTCCTGGGTTCAATCTTTGGTACCAAAAAAAAAAAAAGGAATGAAACCCTCATAAAACCCTATGCCACACCTTGGTATTCATCCAAAAGAACTAAGATCAGCTTACTGTAGTGGTACATGTATACCAATGTTCATAGCAGTGCAATTCATGATGGCCAAGTTATGGAACCAGCCTACATGCTCGTTAACAGCTGAATGGGTAAATAAAATATGGTGTATATAAACAATTGATTTCTACTAGCTGAAAAGAAGAGTGAAATTATGTCATTTGCTGGTAAATGGATGAAACTGGATAACATGATGTTAAGTGAAATAAACCAGACTCAGAAGTCAAGGGTCAAATGTTTTCTCTCATATGTAAAAACTGGAGAGAGAAAGAGAAAGTAAGACAGAGAATTTTTTTTTGAAAAGGGGAAGGATTCACAAAAAATAGAAGGGACTCTGATAGAGCAGAGGAAGGAGATTCAGAGGAAAGGAGAAAGGAAGGGAACCTGGAAGTAAGAACTGGGGAATGAAATCTACCAAATTATCTTATGTCCATGTGCGTGTATGAATATACCACAATGAATTCCATTTATACATAATTATAATGCATGAGTTACAATACTACTATACTACTCTTACTTCTACTACTACTACTACTACTACTAATAATAATAATAAATAGAAGGGATATCAGTACAATGTAGCAATCAAATCAGAGGAAGGGAGGAGGGAAAGGAAAGAGACCATACTAGGGAATGAGATTGATCAAATTATGCTATGGGCACATAGATATGGCATAATGAACCCCATTATTATGCATAATTATAATGCACCAATCAAAAAAAAAACCTCTGCAAAGTAATTCCTACTATTTTCATTTACACATGAAGAAAGAAACTCATAAAGAGAAAATTGACTTGCTCATCATGTCACACTTTGTACAAGTGAAGAGTTGGATTTTTGTCTTTGGTCTTCAGGGAAAAATACAGGACATTTTACACATAGACATACAGAGTCACAGAGATTGGAACATCACAAGGAGTTGGAGAACATTTTACTGTTCAAAAAATTTTAAGGGTGATGTATTTTGTTTAAGAGAACTTAGGATTACCTAGTCAAAGGAAGGGAATGAATTCCTCAAAAGTAGAGATTTGTTGTTGGGTGAGAATTGGTGAGACTGCTAGAGGTCCAATATTTGGTGTTTGTCTAGGATATATTATGAAATGGATTGGTCCTTTTAGATATTCATATTTTTATTCATAAGCTATTTCAACTAAGGATTAACATGTTGCATTTCCAATATTTTACTCAGCCCTTAAATATGGTTTAAAATGACAACCACATCTTAAGTTGTTTCTGATTAAATCTGTTCACAATACCGCTTCATGTGTTTTTTTTTTACTTTTCTTTTTTTAAATTTTTTTTATTGGTTGTTCACAACATTACAAAGCTCTTGACATATCATATTTCATACATTAGATTGACGTGGGTTATGAACTCCCAATTTTACCCCAAATGCAGATTGCAGAATCACGTCGGTTACACATCCACATTTTTACATAATGCCCTATTAGTAACTGTTGTATTCTGCTACCTTTCCTATCCCCTACTATCCCCCCTCCCCTTCCCTCACATCTTCTCTCTCTACCCCATCTACTGTAATTCATTTCTCTCCTTGTTTATTTTCCCATTCCCCTCACAACCTCTTATATGTAATTTTTGTATAGCAATGAGGGTCTCCCTTCATTTCCATGCAATTTCCCTTTTCTCTCCCTTTCCCTCCCATCTCATGTCTCTGTTTAATGTTAATCTTTTCCTCCAGCTCTTCCTCCCTGCTCTGTTCATAGTTGCTGTCATTATATCAAAGAAGACATTTGGTATTTGTTTTTTAGGGATTGGCTAGCTTCACTAAGCATAATCTGCTCTAGTGCCATCCATTTCCCTGCAAATTCCATGATTTTGTCATTTTTTAGTGCTGCGTAATATTCCATGGTGTATAAATGCCACATTTTTTTTATCCATTCATCTATTGAAGGGCATCTGGGTTGGATCCACAGTCTAGCTATTGTGAATTGTGCTGCTATGAACATCGATGTGGCAGTATCACTGTAGCATGCTCTTTTAAGGTCTTCAGGGAATAGTCCAAGAAGGGCAATAGCAGGATCAAATGGTGGTTCCATTCCCAGCTTTCCTAGGAATCTCCATACTGCTTTCCAAATTGGCCGAACCAATTTGCAGTCCCACCAGCAATGTACAAGTGTACCCTTTTCTCCACATCCTCGCCAGCACTTGTTGTTGTTTGACTTCATAGTGGCTGCCAATCTTACTGGAGTGAGATGGTATCTTAGGGTGGTTCTGATTTGCATTTCTCTGACTGCTAGCGTTGGTGAGCATTTTTTCATGTACTTGTTGATTGATTGTATATCCTCCTCTGAGAAGTGTCTGTTCAGGTCCTTGGCCCATTTGTTGATTGGGTTATTTGTTATCTTATTGTCTAATTTTTTGAGTTATTTGTATACTCTGGATATTAGGGCTCTATCTGAAGTGTGAGGAGAGTAAAAATTTGTTCCCAGGATGTAGGCTCCCTATTTACCTCTCTTATTGTTTCTCTTGCTGAGAAAAAACTTTTCAGTTTAAGTAAGTCCCATTTGTTGATTCTAGTTATTAACTCTTGTGCTATGGGTTTCCTATTGAGGAATTTGGAGCCCGACCCCACAATATGTAGATCGGAGCCAACTTTTTCTTCTATCAGACACAGAGTCTCTGATTTGATATCAAGCTCCTTGATCCATTTTGAGTTAACTTTTGTGCATGGCGAGAGAAAGGGATTCAGTTTCATTTTGTTGCATATGGATTTCCAGTTTTCCCAGCACCATTTGTTGAAGATGCTATCCTTCCTCCATTGCATGCTTTTAGCCCCTTTATCAAATATAAGATAGTTGTAACTTTGTGGATTAGTGTCTGTGTCCTCTATTCTATACCATTGGTCCACCTGCCTCTTTTGGTACCAGTACCATGCTGTTTTTGTCACTATTGCTCTGTAATACAGTTTGAAATCTGGTATTGCTATACCGCCTGATTCACACTTCCTGCTTAGAATTGCTTTTGCTATTCTGGGTCTTTTATTTTTCCATATGAATTTCATGATTGCTTTCTCTATTTCTACAAGAAATGCCGTTGGGATTTTGATTGGCATTGCATTAAACCTATAGAGAACTTTTGGTAATATAGCCATTTTGATAATGTTAGTTCTGCCTATCCATGAACAGGGTATATTTTTCCATCTTCTAAGGTCTTCTTCTACTTCTCTCTTTAGGGTTCTGTAGTTTTCATTGTATAAATCTTTCACCTCTTTTGTTAGGTTGATTCCCAAGTATTTTATTTCTTTTTTAAGGATATTGTGAATGGAGTGTTTTTCCTCATTTCCGTTTCAGAAGTTTTGTCTCTGATATACAGAAATGCCTTTGATTTATGCGTGTTGATTTTATATCCTGCCACATTGCTGAATTCATTTATTAGTTCTAGTAGTTTCTTTGTAGACCCTTTTGGGTCTTGTAGGTATAAAATCATGTCGATCGCAAATAGTGATAATTTAAGTTCTTCTTTTCCTCGCTTCATGTGTTTTTATCTTATTTTTGAAAATTTGGCTTGGCTTCTTTTGAAGGAGAGATGGTGATCCAGGACTCAGTTTTATGATAATCATGTACTTAATATCTGTAAGTTTATAAACTCCTGAAGGCAAAAAGCTTAAGGCAAGGGAGATATATGTAAATCTTAAGAGTAGGATTTTTTTAAAAAAATATTTTCTTAGTTGTCAATGGACCTGTTATTTATTTATATTTATGTAGTGCTGAGAATTGAACCCAGTTCCAAGCACTCCACCACTGCACTACAACCCCAGCCCAAGAGTGGAATTTTTAAAAGAGATATATTGGGAAAACATCTCCATAGAGTAATCAGGGAATATTTGATTCAAGATATTATTTGCAATATTAAATTGTGCCAATAGATGGAGAAGTTGTTCCATATAAATCAGAAGGCTTGGTTCCTCTTATGAGGAATAAAGAAATTCAGGTTTCTGGTAAGTTCAAGATGGATTTCCTTAATAAAAATGAGAAGCAGGAAAATTGGGTTACTTATGAATTTTAAAAAGAAATAATGTTAATAGGAGACAAGAATTTTACTAATTTCAATTAAGTGAACATCAAACCCTTATTGCTTGTACTGTTTTTGAAATTTGGCCATAGTACTTTCAGATACGTATGTAAGTATGTACTTATACTTGGCCTTGTACAAAAAGGGCTTTAAATAATGAACAAAATTTTGTAGGATAAGAGTGATAAAGCATAAGGACATAAACAAAGTAGAGTAAGGAAGAATGAAATGAAGTTGGGCTACAAAGCTGGCCTGGAGTTTCCTAGCAATCAATGGAAATTGGGAAACAGGATCAGCTGCATGATCCAGTGTCCACAACACAAAAACAAGTTGGGCTAGGAGGCATGCAGCGATTTATAATACAAAGAAACAGGAATTATTTCCTTTGAGGAGACTGTATAATGTAATAAGTAATATCTTTGTATTAAGTACCATGGTGCTTTTCACATGGCTGCTTCTTACAGTGTCAGTGGGTGGTTACACTAGAGTATTATTTCATCAAAGGAGATCAAGGTGGAGGGTGCAGGGTGAAGGTCATGCATCGCAAACACTTTCCTGGAGTGTAGATTTCTGATTCTCCAGTTTAATTGAAAGAAAAATTTATAATCCATCATTTTTCCATGAGCATTATTTCTTTATCAGAGTGATTAATAAATAAGGAAGGTTGCTATGAAGATTAACACATTACATGCCGAACAATTAGCCCTGAGCCTGGCAGGTAGTGAGGCCTCAATAAGAGTCATCTCTTACTAGGCACCACCTTAAATGACAGTCATACCTGGGGTGGATGACCCATGTGGACAGCTGTGTGTGGCCTGTTAGGTGCCGTGGTGTGTTTTTCTAATCATTTGAACTTGGAGATCCCCTGCCACCTCCTGGAAGGATTCCCTTCAGCCTCACGTTCATGCCTTCATCCTGCTTCAAACCTCCGAAGTTTCTATGTCCCTGTGGTGCTTTTAGAGTTTCTCTTGAGATCTTTTCTTGCTTGCTCCTTTATTTGCTTGTTGGGACCTTCTTTATGTCTGATGTTACAGAGAACATGACTGCTCTGGACCCTGAAACCTAAGCCAAGTTCCCACTGTTCTGACCTTTCTAGAATACTGAGGACCAAATCAGGTTTCCCTTCCTCTCCAGAAAGTAAGATCAGACCACAAATATCATGTTTTATGGCTTCATTCTTTAAATTTTTTTTGTAGTGCTTAATGGACCTTCATTTTATTTATTTATATGTGGCACTGAGAATCGAACCCAGTGTCTCACCCATGCAAGGCAACCACTCTACCCCTGAGCTACAACTCCAGCCCTTTGGCTTCATTCTTGATCAATGTTCCCCAATTTCTGTGACACATACATTTTTCAGAGCAGCTTCTGGGACTGGAAGCTGATTTAAGAAAGTTTTCTCAACTTCATCTAGCCATCACTTCATCTGTTCATTTCCATACTCTCTGCCTTCAAACTTGGAGTCACTGCAACCCAGGAAGTGATCAGAGGCCATCAAACTCACTTCCCAATTACACCAATGAAGACCCAACACTCCAATTTACCTACATGTCTTTACTACAGTATTGATTGCAAACTCTATCAAAAAGAATATTGCAATGATTTTGTATTCTATAGCCTGAGGGTAAGTAAGAGTATATTTTTGCCTATATTTCTGGCACACTGGTTGAGAGAATGTGTCCTGAATTCTGTTTTGTTTCCATTAACCTTTTTCTGAGAAATTACTGACCCTGAATATTAGAGCTGCAAATGGTTTCTTTCAACGAGTATCCTGTCAGGAAGCAACCCCTGTGTATTATGTAGCTTTTAGTCTGCAAATGCTTCCTCTCAATGCATCAATTCCCTCAGGTTATTTGAGTGACTTCTCATGTATGAAGATTTTAGGAATATTTCTCTGCTGTTTTTAGGAAACCTACATTCAGAAGAATTTATAGTTCACCTATTTTTATAGCTGAAAGTAGCTATTTAAAACCTTGCCTCTCATTCTTACCTGCTTGAGATCTTCCCTAATCAATTATTCTTCTGACCTCTCCATAGACTTTGTCTTTACCCTATGCACTTGGTCTTAAGTGAGATATTTGTATATCTGATAAAGTTTACATGTTTCTGTCATTCTTGAGAATATCAAGGAAAATTCTTTCCTAGCTGAGTGTAAAGCCAGTTTTGTGCCACTATCATTTAGCCTTGAGTGAGATACTGTGTGTGAAGGCAAAGCAACAACACAATTTTGATCATACATTATTCAAATGGGACTTGTGCTCTCCACAGTAAGACTTTTGCCTGTGAAATTGCTCCCCAGAGTTGCCTTCAGAGGACAGTTCAGGATCTGATATACTTCTACAGAGCAAACCCTGTGGGTAGTCACACATGAAGTCTTGGGCTCACTTATTTTCAGAGAATAATAATAATAAAAGGCTCACTATAAACAGTGCTTTGTTTTTATTAGCATATTAGCTTCTCCAGAAAGAGCCGCTAGGATATATGCATATAGATATAGGCGAGGTGATTTATTACAGGAAACGGTTCACATAATTATGGCAGCTGAGAAGTCTTACAGTGGGTCATCTCCAGGCTGGAGACCCGGGGAAGCAGTAGCATGGCTCAGTCCAACTCCAAAGGCTTTAGAACCAGGGAAACTGTTGATGTAACTGAGTTCAAGGCTGAAAGCCTGAATACTCGGGGCCACCCATATAAATATATCGGGGCCACCAATATAAATCCTGGAGTCCAAAGGCTAACAAGTCTCCAGTTCTGATGTCCAAGGCAGGGGATGGACATGTCCCAGCTCACAGGAGTGGGGAGATACCAGTTGATTTTCTGTATTCGTCTTCTCTGGCCCAACATATTGGATGCTGCCTGCCTACATTGAGAAGGGTTCTTTTCCACCTCATCGTCTTAGACTCACAAGCTCCCGTTCTCTGGACATCCCTCACAGACCCTCCCAAAATAATGCTTTTCTGAGTTTTTAGGTATTCTTTAACCTAGTCAAGTTGACTCCTAAAATTAGGTCTCACAATTTGTGAGTACATCTTGAAAATTCTTGGAATCATGGAGTTATACAATGCCCGGAATCTTGGAGACACACACACACACACACACACACACACACACGAATATTATGTGTATATGTGTGTACATAAAAGTCGGTGGAGAGCAGGGGACACAGAGATGAGACAGAGATGGAGATATTGGGGGATACTATCAAGCTAAAAAAGCAAAATCAAGTCCTCCCTAAAGCCTTGCTGGGAAGTCAGCCCATAAAACAAAAAGAACTGCATTTCACTTTCTTTCTAAACTACTTTCAATATCCTGACTCTTAAGCTTCAGTTATTGGTAACAGGTAAAATGAGGCAGCCTGGTTTCTATATAGCAGGTTGGACTGCAGTGAAGTATCTCAGGAATACCTTCACCTTGTCAGGAAGTTAAGGAGAGTGAACTCCAGATGGCACCTGAAATCTTCTTGCACACATTACTTGTATTTGCATTTGTGAGGTATAATCCACTTGGTGAAGCATAGGAAAGACCTTTTAACACAACAACGACACATTGGTTTCAGTTGCTTTGGGAATAAATGGGAGCTGGGAGTCAGGGAGGAAGAATGCAGATTGGAAGTCAGGAAGGTGGCTTTAAATGGTTGGATGAATGTGTGCTTGTGTGTGGCAGCAGCTAGCAGATTCTTCTGGATGGAATGATTTTGTAACATCCCTTCATTAATTGAAATGAGGAGTTCTCCATTTGAGTCATTGGCTCTGCTAGATATAGGAACAACTTTTAATGAGCATGTTAAACCAAGCGAAAAAGAAGAGGACCAAATGATATTTTCCAAAAATGAAGCTGAGAAATCATTTTCAGGTGAAAGGAAGTGGAATGAACAAAGGGAACCAAGAAAGAAAGAAAGAAGAAGTGGTATCCACAGAGATGAGCAGAAATGAAAAATGGAGTGGGGGGGGGGGAAAGAAATGGGAAAAATAGTTCAAAACAAGACACAAAAGGCAGGAAAGAATAAGATTAAATACCTCTAAGTAAAGAGAAAATGTAGTTAATGGAACTCTGGTCTAGCAAAACTGAGGTACAGGCCTTGACTTCTTATTTAAAATAAAGCACAGAAAACACTCCACAGAGAATGATGCTGTCTCTCCTACATTCAAATAAAACTGGCCCAGTCCCAACACTGGTGCAGGCAGGGCAGCAAACATCAGGAGGCTGTCACTGGAACCTGAAGGCTGTGGACAGGCACATCTGCTCTGCCCTAGCAGAGATGGTCCTGGGATTGCTGCCTGGGAATTGCTTTCATGGGGCCTCGTCGAGGCTAATTTGTGGTGATCTGAGAGGGCTACTAAAGCTGTGTTCTATCTGTTTGGTAGGAGCATGGTATAGGGCAGAAGGGGGAAGGAAACGAGAAGCAGAAGAAGGGCATCATTTGGCCCATCTGTACATCTCTGGTCCTTCATTTATAAAATGGTTAGATCTAATAGCATCTAACTTAGTCCTTGTGAACATCAAGGGAGATAATATAGTAAGGTTCCTGCTCAATAAATGCTATTTGTAGGGTCCATACATGTAGTCTTTTAAAAAATGCACAAGATATTAACAAAGAAGTTTTATTAAGTAAAAACATTATTTAAAACCAAAACAGTATTTATAGCTTACCACACATGAGTGGACACACACACACACACACACACACACACACACACAAAGGAGGAATCCTTAACAATGATTACTTTTGAAGAGTGGATTATTGCTATTCTATTTTTTATTCTTATTTTTGTCTATATTTCTACAATAAACATGAATTATTTCATAATAAGAAACACATTATTCTTTACATAGTACTGATGCATTATCAGTCTTTTTCACACCTCCCCAGGTATACATTGAACATCATCCAACATCAGTTCTTGTTCTCATCTTGTCCCAATGTAGATTTATTCCAGTTGAGAGCTTGGATAACTACCCCACTGGTGCCTTTCTGCCCAGAGAGAGAAGCACACTTGCATTTTGGGTGAAAGTCAGAATTACTCTATCCTAAGTGTTTCACCTGTGCTTTAAGAAAAGCACCTGAAGTTTATAACAACAAAGATTTTATTTTCTCACAACTACACTGTTTAAAGGAGCCAGAATTGTAGGCAGGCTAGGAACCCTCATGGTTTTCCAAGATCTGCAATTGGAAGCCTAATTATTTGGAGGGCTATCTCTTTGCACATGTTTTATTAATCTGTGGGTATCACCATAAAAATCTGGCTTTTAGCTGAGGCAACCTTCTGAGGGCGGATCAGTGGAGCAGCTGCTCTAGACTGGAAAGTGTCACTCTCCAACTGGGCATGCGTATGAACCACCTGGGGGTAGCTGAGAGTGCCGAAAGCAAGCATTTGTCAATGGAGCAATGCTTTGCCTGGGTTCTATTTGGAAATGGAAGATATCATGTCAAGTTTCCATTGCCTGCCAGCCAGCATCCAATGATTAGTATTGTATGACACAGTGGGAACTGGGTGGTTTTGGTGGTTATAATGTTTTTGAGGATCAGGGTGAGATTTCAAAAAGAGGTGATGTGGTATCCACTTAGGTTTCCACAGTCCATCTGGAAATTAGTGATAGAAGGAAAGAAAGAGTTTAGAGTTAGAAATTTGGTCTGCAAATTGCTCTCCACATCAACTGAAGCACTGCTTCCTACTTTGATCTGTTTTGGCACGTTTTGATTTTGGGAAGGGATTCAGCCTTGTCCGTGTTGCCAGAGGCCCTGTATGTAATAGAGGCATCACATGCAGTGACAAGCTTGTAGAAAAGCAATCTTTACTGATAAAGATCATATGGGAGCATTTCCATCGAAAAGGGTAGCGCTGGTTGTCCTCCATCCCAGTGGTAATGTGGCGACTCAGAGTCATGCTCAGCAGCTGTCCAGGTGTGTAGACACCCAGCGATGTTGATGGATGTTGAACCTAATGTCTCAGGTAGGTTCTGAGAGGAAGCTTCCAAGCAGGGGGGCCAGGACTGTGGATACAGAACTATGAATATTCCCGAGCCTGAATGTTGGCTCTCCAGTTGTTTAAGCCTTGGGCATCACTCTGATCCTTTGTCAGAAACTGAACTGAAAGCTGAAGGGCAGGGATTATTCATGCTGTTTATTCCTCATTCTTCTTCTGACTATTGTCAGTTCCTCTTGAGGGTTCTAGAAGGCAAAAGGCAGAAGAGGGAGGAGAGAAAATTGTGGGACATGTTTTCCTTTTTTCTTTATTAGTGACTATTAAAAGCCATTGTGGGGATGGGTAATTAATGATAGGAATAAAAATGTTGGATAATTTTGTGCTTGAAATTATTTTTCTACTCTTGTTTTCTCTATGATTGATTGCTAAATAACAATGAACCTCTTTCATACATAAGGGACAGGGCCTGCTGCCTTGAGTTATACATTTGGTGCAAAAAATTTGCATTAATCCATTTTCATGTCTAATTAGACTGATGAGTAGTTTGGCTACTAAATATTATTGCATCTTCACTTTTGCTGAGGCTCTTTAAATGTGCTCTGCAAAGATTGAGAAGTCCCTATAAAACACTCATGGAGTACCTGCTGTACACCAAACCTGGAGCAGAGATTCAGGCAACTCAGCCAAGTGCAACTCCGCCTTCATGGTATTTAATATAATTACATGGACAGAAAAGTAAGCAAACATTTAAGATTCAGTGAAGAATGGGGCTGGAGATATAGTTCAGTAAGTAGAGTGCAAGTCTTTGAGTTTAATCTGTAGCACCCCCCCCCCAATAAAAAAGAAACAGTGTAGTAAGCACTCTGATAAAGGAAGTCTTGTGTGCCTTGAAATGGGTAGCTGGGGTCCTTGAGAAGAATGAAGAAGACATTACAGGGTAATTGACTTCTAAATCAAGATGAAGATGAGTGGAGGTAACAAGGAGAAAGGGGTGGAAGACACTAGTGTTCTAAGCAGAGGACCAGCCCGAACAACACTTGATAATTTCTGTTTACTGTGTATTCATATTTGGAAAGATGTGAGAATGTATCTAAGTATCTTATAAGTATAATTTGGAAGATGGCTATTAACAAATCCCTCCACATATTCTTCCTCATTTAAAATTGAATCGAGCTAAAAAAATTTAAAATATCTTGTGCCTTGCTTTTTCAGACCTTTAGAACTTCTCTTTCTGATTACTAGACACAGGTAAAATAAGGATGATATCATCATTATTTATTAAACAAACATTTTAGTTCAATTTATTTCAACACATTTGAAAACTTCATATGCCCCAGATGTGTAATATATAGAAAGAATACTTATCTTCCTACCTTATAGCAGGTGGTGACATAATAGTACAGAAGACAATTAAGCAGAACATCTACCCTCAAGTTACTGGCAAATATTATATGCGAGGGGTTCAAGTAAGAAATGGTGGTGGGGGTGGGGGTGGATGAGAAGGTCCCAGCATGAAGATTTTGGGCAGCAGTTCTCCATGACACCAATAGGGAGGGAGTATGGTCTTGATTCAGGAGCTTCTAAGTTAATTTAGTCAGAAAATAGGATCTGGCCCTTTGTGCGGGGGGTGGGGGGGTGGGGGGAGGGTTATGGACTGTTTCTGTACTTCTTTCCTTACTGGTGGTTATGAAGCTATTTGTATTCTTTCAGACTGGGTTCTCTTTGAATTTTATACTGAATGGAGGTAATGTTATAAAAGTTCAATGGGAAGGGGTGAGGAAGATTTATACCACCCAGATTTTAGACTAGTTCTCTTTATTTTTTAATAAATTTTTTATAGTTGTAGATGGATAGAATGCCTTTATTTTATTTGTTAATTTTTATGTGGTGCTGAGGATCGAACCCAGTGCCTCACTCATGCTAGGCAAGCGCTTTGCCACTGAGCTACAGCCCAAGCCCAGTTCTCTTGATTTTGAAAGAATCCTATCCTCTCATATCACCAACCAGAGCAGCCTGCATCCATTTGTTCAACACAGAATGGTGCAAACTATTTGATTCAAAAGAGCTGTAGGAACTGACTATAGAGAATGAACTTCGTTGTCTCTCTTCCTGTCTGGGTGTTGCTTTTGGACATCAGGCCATGGTGGTCCAATCAAACACCTCCCAAAAGAGCAGCCAGACAATTTTAGAGTGCCATTTTTAAGTGAATTAAAAAAAAGAACTCAGTAATTTTGAATCTATCACTTTAGAATTTGTGTTTTTTGGGGGGAACAGTTTAAGATGATTTATATTTTTCATTATCTAGAAGCATATAAAACTGGCATTATAATTAGAAATAATACTTACCTTTTCATGTTGAGGTCTCTTAATAGAATTCCTATTATATATACTGCAAAAACATTCTAGTGCTAACTTTTCATTGTGGGAAGCTTAGGATAGCTAGTGCTGAGTTTTCAGGTTACAAATCACCTATCTGTGTTGTGCAAAGAGATGAATTAACAATGACATAAATCTAAAGGGCTTGTTTATTTCCAGAAGTAGCGCAAGCTGGAAAACCATGGTAACCAATGCAGTTGGAGAGATGAGAAAGTGGCTTAAACTCTTGGCAAAATGAATTGTAAAAAAAAAAGTCCTAAAACACTCACCAACAGTTATAAGCAATTTAACTTTTCCTTTTTCATGCTGGTGGAGGAGTATTTGTTGTTTTCACTGAAACCTTTATTTTAGAGTCCTAAAGTTAGTGGTAAGGTCTGTTGAAAGACCAAGGATGCATTTTATTTTTTTGTTTTCAGGGATGCATTTTAAAGTGGAGGTCGTAATAATGATAGTGTATTAGAAGTCTACAAAGAACTCCATGTATGCTGTGTATCTTAAGCCAGATTCTCCCCCTGTAACAGTCATCTTTTGGGATCTACATGCATGCCATTAGAACATGAGAAAAATCACTGTGTCCCTTCACTTATTTGCCAAACAATGTTAGCTTCTAGAGCTGAGTGTGTGGTTGGTGAAATTGGTGGTTGTGTTCAGTTGTATTATAAACCTGAGGGTGCTTATTCAACCAGACCAACCTGCATCTTATCATTCAACAAATATTGGTGCAAACTTTCTGATTCAAAACAGCTAGGGGAATGAGATATACAGTATGAAATTAGTTGTGCACTGTCTGGTTATTGCTGTGGAGACAGGCCAGGGTGGTCCAATCAAAGACAAGGGGAAAGGGCCAATCTGTCTCCTTCTTACCTGGAATTTCTCAGCTTTAATTCAATTCTGGAGCAAGATATGTGTCTCCAAAAGGCCTCATTGAAAGGTAGCCAAATTCTTCAGTGGAAGTAAACTAATACTTCAAACTATGAACCACCCAAAGTCTGGGCCTCTATTTTTGGATAAGGATGGGCCAAGGCCAATTTCTTAGAAAGAACGCAGAGGCAACGTGACACGATCCAGTAATTGTGGTGGGGAAACAGATTGAGAATAGACTGGAATGTGAGGCCCGGGCATCCTGGATGGGCAGCACCAAGGGAGGTCCTAGGTAGTGTGGGAGTCCTGTGATGGTATATAGGGGATTAAGGTCTTAGTTGTCATAGTTTTGTGGAGGATTAACTTTACCACAGCAGTTCATTTCTAGGCCCCACTTTGGTGCAGAGAAAGGAAAGGAGTGGTTCCAGTTTATATAGCTGAGTAAAAATGATCCCCACATTTATTGGCTTCAACAGTGACAACAGTTATTTTGTTCATGGATCTGCAGGTTAAGTAGTTCATGAGGAATGATTGCAACTGATGTAAATACTAATTTACTGTCACTATAGATTAGTTTGTATTTTTCCTAGAATTTAATATAAAATGGAATCATACAGTAAGCACTCCTTTTTGTCTGGCTCCTTTCACTATTATTATTATTTCACTAGCATTATTATTGTGACATTTATCCATATTGCTCTGAGTATCAATTGTTCGCCCCTTTTTATTGCCTAGTCATTTTGCATTGCATGGATAGACCCCACTGGTTCATCTGTTCACCTATTGGTAAGGCATTTGGGCTTTTTTTTTTTTTTGGCCATTATAGATAAAGCTTCTACAAATAATTACATACAAGCCTTTGTATATGTTTATATTTTAGGAGAGGAGTGACAGGTGATAAGGTAGGGGCATGTTTTACCTTTTAAAGAAACATCTAAACTGTTTCCTGTAGACTAGTTTGCATGTTCTAGAGGTTTATACGATTGGGGTCATCCAGAATTTGCTCTTCTTTGGTTCCTTTTACTTGGCCTGTCTGCAGGCTGGAGAACTTGGGATGCCAGTACCTAGCCCAGTCCAATTCCTAAGATCTCAGAATCAGGGATGTAGAATGTGTAACTCTCAGTCTGAAGCCACAGATCTGAAAACTCAGAAAGCTGCTGGTGCAAGTTACAGAGTCTAAAGGCTGAAGAGCCTGGAGTTCCAATGTTCTAGGGTAGGAGAAGCAGAGCCTCCCAGATCTAGGGTGACAGAAGAGAGGGATGGGGGGAGGGAGAGAGAAAGATGGGGGGGAGGAGAGAGAGAGAGATAGAGATAGATAGATAGATAGATAGAGAGAGAGAGAGAGAGAGAGAGAGAGAGAGAGAGAGAGAGATTGAGATTTTACCTTCCCTCTGCTTGTTTGTTCTATTCCGGGGCCCCAGTCAATTGAAGGTAGGTCTCTGCTCAGTCTGCCTGCTCAGAGGCCAATCTCCTTTGGAAACATCCTCACAGACACATCAAAAAATGATATTCTATCAGCTATCTAGGTATTCCTTAATCTAGCCAAATTGATATAAAAGTAATCATCACAACCTTCTAAGAGTTTCATAGTTTTTGCTCTTATGCTTAGATCATAGATTAAAGTTTTGAACATAAAGTGAAGTAGGGCCCAACTTCACTCTTTTCCACATGGCCTTTTAGTTGTCCCTGTAATATTCATTGAAAACATTATTTTAAGAAAACGTTCATGGATTAATTATATATATTCTACATACTTTATTTTAGTTGATACTGAAGTTTGTACTTGGTTAGCTTAGTGGACAGTTGTATGATTGGACAGTGATTTCCTTAAATTCCTTGACCAATAGATCGTCTGCCCTTTGCCAGGGTGTTCTGTGTATGTGTTGGGACCTGTTGGATGCCTAAACCTCACCTTCCGGTCTTTTCCCAATGGTGCTGTCTATAGCTCTGTCTTAGCTTTCACTGAATGCTTGCTCAGAGCCTCACAGTGTAAGCCAGAAGTGGGAGACTGAGGTATTAGGTATTTTCTGGGCATGCACACGGCCTTGCATATGTATGTGACCTTCTTGACCCAGGATTATCTTGTAGCTTTTGAAAGCTTCTTATAGGTATTTTATTTTTAGACTTTTGTTTTAAAGTTTTCGGCCATTTTCTTCTTTGATTCAGTTGGTTTCACAGCTTCTGGCAGTTATGATGTTAAACAATTGCTACTGACTGGTTTTGATAAATGCCATGGGTATAGGGTTTTTCCTCACTGGTGAGCTCTGCTTCAGGTCAAATAAAGAGAAGCTCTAGGGACGAGGGCTTTTCCAGAGAGCTTCTGGGCTGGTCACGTAGTGGCAACTCTTTGTGGCCTTTTAGGAAACTCCAGCCAAGGCTTTCTGCTGTCTCCACTGGCTGCAAAGCTGCAGTGGCCACCGAGAAGGAAATCTGAGAAAGATAAAACAATCCATTTATTCAAATGAATAAGTGTAAAAAATACATGATAAAATCTAGGCTGATAGGCACTAGGGGCAAGCTAGGAAATGAAACTCATATGACATCCCTCTAGAAAGGTATCCCTCAGTCTTCCCCAAGCTTATGGGGCTGACATTCCTCATAGTTATTGAGGCTGTCCATTTTCAAGGCTACCAAAGAAACAGGGAGACTGGGATGGAGAGGACAAATTTTTAACACCACAAAGCTCACTCATGTTACCTGAGATTCAGCCGTTTCTCTTGGATAAATACTTCTTGTATTTAAGCAAGCCTTTAGTTTTTTTGTGGAGTTCTGGAAAAGTTAATTTCAACTTTCATCTTTTGCCAGTGTCCTCATTGCTCTTATGGAGGAATGGGGTTTTGGAGATTTTTAGTCTACTACTCTGGAGGTACTTCTCTCCAGTCCCTTCATTTTTCCTGTGTGCAATAAAAAAAAAAGTCAGTGAAAAATAAATGGGCTCCTGTATGCCCACACTTCTCCATAGGCACTAGATAGTAACACTACTCTGGCTGCCCAACATGAATGTTTGCACACTAAGTATCTGGTGCTTGATGTTCTAGCAGGAAACTTTCTTAACCTGGAGAGGAACAAACAGTTAAAAGCCTAAAGAACAAAGCAAATACCACTAGTCAACAGCAGCGGTTATATGCATAGAGTTTTCTGGGTAATGGTGAATGCACTATCTTAAACTCATGAATTTTTTTTTTAAACAACAGTTGCTGTGGCTCATTTTTGTTTCATTTCACAGTAGAAAAATATATCAGACTGTTAAAATGCTTCTCTAGATTCTTGTTTTTAATGCAAACTTGGGGGCTTATGCTTAGAGATAGGAGATAACACTCATGCTTCCATTTTTGGATTTCCCCTTCATTGACAGGATTCTTTCCCTTGATTCTCTCTTGCAAGAACAGGGTCCACAGCAGTGAATTCAAATGTTACCATATGAATTGGGAAATACTTGTATGGAGCACTGGGTTTTGCATTTATTAACTTCAAAGGATCAAATGAGAAAGTTTATACCAATGGACCGTTGCTGTGTAAGGCTAGTTTGAGTCCAATAAGGAGTTATTGTCGACCACAACAGCTCTAGATTTAGCTCAGTTGTCATCTCCTCGGTGACAGTCTTCTCATCTTCCTTGGTGGAACAGGTGTGTCCTTGCATTGCACTCAATAGGTTTCTTATTGCATTTTAAATATTCATTGCATGTCTATCTTGTCCAGTGGCTCTCAGCCAGGGGCAGTTTTATACGCGTGGACATTTGGCAATTTTGGCTGGGGTGCTTAGTGTGATGTGATGCTGGCACTTGGGCGTAGAGGCTATATATGTTCTAAACTCCCCACCATGTGCGGGATGGCTCTCCACAACAAAGATGTCGGTAGTTCTGAGATTGAGAAACTGCTCTAGTCCATGAGATTTGAGGGCAGGAAGCTTGTAGCTACATACTTAAGGTACAATAAATGGTAAACACATCAGTTAAAGAGCAGAATAAAAAGTCTGTTTCTTATCAGTTTTTGCAGTTGGAAGCAGTGGTTTGAGGGCTTAAAATGACACATTTAAATTTTTCTTTTCTTGGGTAGCCACCAAGAGGGAAATCTGAGAAAAGTAAAACAATCCATTTATTCAAATGAATAAATGTAAAAAATACATGATAAAATCTAGGCTGATAGGCACTAGGGGCAAGCTAGGAAATGAAACCCATATGACATCCCTCTAGAAAGGTATCCCTCAATCTGCCCCAAGCTTATGGGGCTGACATTCCTCATTCATCAGAACAGGCATCAGAAGAGTTTGTTTCATGCTTCAATGTGACTTTGGGATGTGGACTTGATTTGCCTTTCTCTGGGATGGGTAGAGTCTCAAGATAACACATTTGGAGAGACAAGAGATAAAGGAGAAAGTTTCTGCTCCTCTTTAGTCCCCCATGAAAAGAAATCACCTCTTGCTGGTTAAAGAGAGAAGGTAAAGAGCATGGAGGAAGAGATAGTTTGACTCCTCAGACCTGGAGGCTCACTACACCTTGGCTGGCTCTGGGTACAGCCAACTACCCCCAGGTAGCGTGCTGCATCTTCCAGTTACTGTTCTTGCAAGGGAGGAGAGCACAGGCCTGACAACACACACCAAACCCCTAACAACAGAGTCCCTGTGAGGATTTGGGTGCACAGGACAAAAACACAACACCCAGAAACGTTTGTCAAAGGGATGTAGGCATCCATGAATTAAGGAAAGAATGGTTGAAGAAGAGATGAGAGCTTTCATAACAATCCAAAGAGTTCCTGAGCGTTTGCTTTTTTCCAGAAACTTTGCTAAATGTGGTTTTTACTTAATTCACATATCATGATTCCTGTGAGTTAGGAATGTCCACCCTCCTTTTACTGATGAAAAACTGAGTTTCAGAGTTGGCCAACTTGTGGTTGTGGAGTTTGTGTGGTAGTTAGGACTTGAACCCAGGACCAAGAGGCACTGCTTCCAGGGAAAGGCTTTTGTCCTGTGAAACCTACAAAAAGCAAGACAGTGGAGGAGATGGAGTTCAGTCAGGGGCTGCTTTGATAAGTATCCAGAGTTCACTTTGTTCAGCAAAAGCCCTATTAGGTGTTCTTTTACTGATTTTAATGAAGACAACAGTGATACCTAGCAAGGGCTCTGTACCTGACTCACGTAGAAGTGTCGGTTTTTGTAAAACAAACACCATGGCGTTGGATTTTGTAAAACAAAGACCTTCCTTTAGGGTCAGCTCACGCAGAGGCAGGAGGCACACTCAAGTCTGTCTCCCCAATTGACTGGTGGTGAAGGAGCCTGGGGTAAAGGGAGATTGCATCCGCCTGGTGGTTGATGGGGGAGTTTCCAGTCTCTCTGTTATTCTGGCCCATCCTACAACTGTTGACAGCACCCCTTGCTTCTAATCTAGATCTTCAAGGCCCCATTCTTCTTCTGGTTCTGGTTGGTTCTCAAGGTCATTTATAGGTCAGGCCCTTGGGTTCCGTGCTCATGTCCTGAAAAACAGGGTGCCTAACAACGTACAGAAATGGGGGAAGACATCATTATCCTAGGTACACGTATAGAGACACAATGGTGTGACTCTACTTTGTGTACAACCGAAGACATGAAAAATTGTGTTCTGCATATTGTGAGTTGAAGTGCATTCTGCTGTCATGTATAACAAATTAGAATAAATAATTTTTAAAAAAGAAAAAAAGAAAAAAGAAATGGGGAAGTTATCATTAATGGGATCAAATAGCAATGACAGAATCCAGCCTCTGTAATAAGAACTGTAGCCACTTCTCTATAAATTCATGGTTTGTGGCTCTTCAGGCCACAGACTGTGTCATTCCCACTGCTACCACGCTTGTGTCATAGACTAGTTTCCACCAGCTAGTAAGAAAACTTAGCCTTCTGTAAGACCCTCCTAGATTTTCTGTAGGCCTCGGGGTTTCTATGCATCAGTCAGGCAGCTTCCTTGAAGCACCCTTCATCTCCATCCGTTGTCTTTGATCTGACCACTGCCAGGCGCCATCAGTGTGCTGAAGAGCTTCAGAGTATAGACAGGAGTCAGGCTTATACTGTCTGGATCTTGTTTATCACTAACTCACAAAGAACTTGGATAATTTGCTTAAGTCTACTTTCAAAATTGTAGAAAAAAATGTTTGTTTCTAAATCTTCAAGCTTCCAGATGAAACAGTCCATTCAAAATACTTCGTATGGTGTTGCTAATTAGCTTTCCATTATTGTGATCAAATACCTGAGAAAATCAACTCGAAGAAAGGTTTATTTTGGCTCATGGCTTCAGAAGTTTCAGTCCAAGGTTGATGGGCTCCATTGCTTTGGGCCCGAGAGGAAGCAGACTATGATGGCTGCAGGAGTGTGTGGCAGAGGAGGCTGCTCACCTCATGGCAGCCAGGAAGCAAAGAGTGAGAGAGAAGAAGGGGCTGGGACAAAACATACCCTTTAGGGACATGCTCCTAGTGATTTAGTTCCTCCAACTAACCCCAACTCCAAGAGCTTCTACCACCTCCCAATAGCATCACCATTAGGGAAAAAACCTTGAACATAGGAGCCTTAGTGGAACATTCCAGATTACTATAACAGGTGTCTTAAAAATAGAATTTCTTAGCGGGGTGCAGTGGTGCACGCCTGTAATCCCACTGGCTCAAGAGGCTGAAGCAGGAGGATCACGAATTTAAAGCCAGCCTCAGCAATGGTGAGGTGCTAAGCAACTCAGAGAGACCCTGAATAGGGCTGGGGATGTGGCTCAGTGGTTGAGTGCCCCTAAGTTCAATCCCCAGTACTCCCCCCACTCAATAGAATTCCTTAAAAATTATCTATCATTATGTTTAACTCCATTATATCTCCCAAGAAAGAAAAGAAGCAACAGCATTTTGAAACTACCTTTTTGGGTGGAATGTGCCTTATTCTACCTGGGTATATCTACAGGGACAGCAGATTTCTGACCATGGATGGAAAGAAGAGGGGGTATGGTGAGTTCCAGCAGTGTGAAATAGATTTCTCTCAATTCTTCTTCACATTTCATAGGCATTTTGAAGATTTTATTGACTCAAAACTGTAGGTTATTTTTTTTTATTAAATATCTCATGACAATGTTATGTCTGCAATGTCTATACATGTAATTTGTGTTATTTATCTAGGAGTGTCTGTTAAATTGTTATGTATATATTGAAGAGGTGGACAGTCCGTTTGTGTGATATTGATAAAAAGAATTTGGTTCTTAAAATTTAAGCACAAGTTGAAAAGTATTTATATTCCTGATCCTTACCCCAGAGATTCTGATTCAGGAGGTCTAGCATGCAGAAATAATTTTTAAGAAGAATTTCAGGGATTTTGGAGGGAGGTGGTCCAGAAAATGCTAGAATAAATCCAAGGTCAAGTTCATGGAACTGATTATTTGGGGGAAGTAAAAAATAGGTCCTCAAGGAATGTCTTGCATTGTTCTTGTGTTGCTCTTCAGAGAACTTTTGTGCAGTCTCTTTGGGGAGGTGAGAGCAGGCCCTGCTGAGGAGGAGGGAATTGTTTCTCAATCTCCCTGTGGCTTCTTGGGACTCTTATTTATATGCTTCAATGCACATACAAAGCTGTAGCATTCCTACATCATAGGCTGCAGAATAATATGAGTATGAGGTTGTTTCTGCCCACTACCACTATAGGTGAGAAGCACATGGTATTAAATGAAACCCAAATTTATTCACACGGGGAAAAGCTTAAACTCTAAAGGCAGATTTAATGAAGAGCATATTTAATTTTGCTTGTGAGCATCTATTTCTGCCTGAAACAAGGATCCTCACTACAATAAGCTTGGGTTCTTAATCACAATTGAGAGAATTCACGCTATTCTGTCAAAGCACAAAAGAGATTTATTAGAGAAAATAAAGATGTTTACAGGACCTCCAGGAAAGCCAGAGGACTCAGAGGTCAGGTACAATGCTCAGACACACCAGGCTTCAGGGAGAGCCACTGCACTGCTGTGGAACAGACATGGCAGCTGGACACTCTTGGTCCTGAGACTAAACAAACTCCCCAACAGGATGCTTCCTCTGCCACATTGCAAGAATGTAGAGTCCATGGGGGAGCCTGCTGCCTTGTAATTCTTTCTTCTGTCTACAAAACTTAAGTTTAATGTAGGTGTATCTGGAACCATTTTTTTTTTTATATTCCAGTTGGACACAATACATTTATTTATTTATTTTTATGTGGCGCTGAGTATTGAACCTAGCACCTTGTACATGCTAGGTGAGTGCTCTACCACTGAATCACAACCCCAGCCCCCTGATTGTGGAATCTTTCAGTGGAATGTGGAAGTTGGCTCAAACTGCTCAGGAGAAATAGTTGTAGTTTCAAGGCTATTTAAAACCAGTTTTAAAACTGTTAACTTGAAATAGGCCACATGAGGAATATTTACACAATAGAAATAGGTAAATGCAATTTCCAAATCAGGGATTCCCCCCAATATCTTCCTCCCTGGAAAACCAACTGTGAACCATTTACCAGATGTCACTGCAAAGGATGCTGGATAGTTTGGCCTCACATCTCTTTGGGGAAGGTGACCTTAAAATGTGGGAAATACTCTAAGCACAGGAATGATGTTTAAAATATGCTGTGTATCACTAATGTAGGAAAGTCATTTATTGCAACATTTCTTCTACCCTGGTCCCTTGTCAAAACATCATTTAATGTCCACTAATGCACAGTGATAAATTGCAAATATGCTTCAGGTTATTGTCAGAATTACAGCCCTGTCTCCCCTCCATTGGGCATCCTTCCAAGTAGTTCAGTTTTCAATGAAATAACTCAGATTGTTTAGTAAAGGACAAAAGGGAACCATGTAGCCTTTTGAAACATCACTGAGGTACTGGTCCATGACCATTCTGACTGAGCATAGCAGTCTTCTGGTATTGGGTTCCCAGGAATTAATCCCAGAAGGGAAGTAGAGAGAATAGATTCCAAAGAGAAACCGATGGTGGAAATGGTCAGACAGCAATTATGAGAGACAATTATAAGAGAATTGTATCAAGTGATATGGCTTTTTCTTTTAAAAGATTTTAAAAAGAGAGAGAGAAAAAACAAAACAATAAAACAGAAAAACATTAAAAGATGGAGGGAATAAGTCAGTAGAATCAGAGGTGGAAAATCATTTTGATATGAGAATCTCTCCTCTGGGAATGAAGGAAATTGGGCAGGGAATGGTGTGAAAGTAGAATTGCATCTAGAGCTATTAAAGAACATCGAGAGGCTGTAGGTCCCATGCACTTTGCTCTCTCCCACCTTGTCATCTTCTCTGGGAACCTGGCAGACTCCTGAGACTTCAAGGAATGCAGAAGAAATAATTTTGCTTGCCAGAGACAGCTCATCCGGATAAGCCAGATCTGCAGCAGGGCTGTCTCCCACTTAAGATCTTCTCAAGCACAAGCATTCTAGAACAATTACCCTCTAGTGGGAACAGAGAGTAGTGACCAGGGTAGGGTGATCCCTGGTTGGAATGGCAGAGATGTCTTTGGGGGCCAGAAGTAGAAACAAAGCTCCAGGTTCCAAGCAAAATGCTTCAAAAGATTCGTTTTTGTGAAGGACCACAAGACCTTCTCCTAGCCCTAGAGGACCTTACCTCCGTGTCAGCATGATAGGTGCAGAGTAGGACAGACTCCCCCCACAACCCAGTTGGTGCTGGAAGGTGCCCCAGGGCATCAGTGAGGATCCCCTGGTTGATATCAAACACTTCACCCCACTGTCAACTAACTCAAAATAAAAAATGTCACTGATCATAAGAGTCATATATGATTTTGTGAAAAAAATTTAAACATTTTGGGAAGGATGGAGAAAAAAATTTCTACTATCTTACCATCTACTTTGACATTTCTACTATCTTGCCATCTACTTTGACATTGTCAACTTTTTCTTTCAGTCGCTTCCCCTATGTATTTATATTTTTATGTTAAAATCATACTGTAAATTATGTAGGTTATATTTTTCTTAACATCAAGTTAAGAAAAGTATTTCTCTGTTATTATGTTTTAAACTGTCATTTAAAATAATTGCATGTATATTACACGACGGACTCTATCTATCTAATTGTCTACTTACCTATATAATCCAGCATAAATAAGACTAGGATAAATATCAATGTTTGTTCACATTTATGATCATTTCCTTAACTTAGATTTCTAGGACAGAAATAAAATTATTAAGTATTTTAAAGCCTGTTGATATGGCTCCTTAACAGAACTTCTTGAATGACCATACAGTTTACTGTGTTAGGTACAGTTCAATATTGTGGTTAAGCATGGGCTTTGATACCAGAAAGAAGTGAATTTGAGTTCTAACCCTACCACTACCTACCTGTCTTATCTTGGGTCTTTAATCCTCATCTGTAGGGTGGGGATAATAACTTCTGCCTTACTGGAGTAGGGTATGGATTAAAGAGAAGAATGCATGGACAGCCCTTAGCCCATAACTTGTCTCACAGCAAGTGCTCATCTGAGAGGCAGCCTCACCTCTTATGCCAATATGGGGTGACCAGTTCCACAAAGGCCTGACCCACTTGTTTCAGGAGCAACCTGACAGCTCCTTACCATTCTCACTTTCTTCAGGGCTTCTCTGATACTTGCAATGGGCACTTCCATATATGTAACTCAGGAGTGTGAGAGATTAATACCCTTTGGGACAGTTCTTGACCAGTGGGGGAAGGCAGCCAGTGGATGAATCCTGCCTGCTTTCTTCCCTGGATAGTTCTGAGAAGCATTTCATAAAGTGTCTCAGGTATCAAGTGAGCAGTGACCCATAGCAGTGGCCAGTGCTTTCTGACTGCCTAGTATTGGCTTTCCCTGCTTCCTAGAGCCATTCCCTGACCCACCATTTTTCCTGCTCTTAGGTCCCATTACCAAATAAGCTACCAGCTGTGAGCCTCTGTTTCAGATGCTGTTTCTGAGGGAGTTTAAGTGAAAATAGGAAGCATCAATAATTTTTAGCTTTTACTAACTAACATTACTGGCAATATTTAAAATTTCTCCTATCTAGAATATTTTTGCAGAAAATTTAGTTACCTACCAGATATTTCTGGGGCTTTCTGGAAGTCCTCATTCTGTTCTCTGCAGGTGTCTGAGCTTTTGTTATTTCCACCCCTCCTCTTGCCCTATCACTGCTCTGCTACTCCTGCCTCATCTGCTCTGCCTCTGCCCAGACACAGATACCTCATCCCCAGCCCCCTCTTAATCTAGCACCTTAACCTAGGACTTTGTGGGTAACAGACAGGCATGTGGGTAACCCAGGGGATACTCTGACTTTACCAGATAAGGATGTTTCCCTTTTTCTTGGAAAAAAGAATTAACAAATTACTACTGTTAAGTAAATGTTACTAAAATCTATGTGCCCTTTCCCAGAAGATATAACATGCATATTTTAATAAGGGAAGAGAACAAACAACAGCTTCCAGAGGCAAAGGAAACAGATGATTTATTTTCCCCCTTTGAGAGCATAGCTCAAGAGGCCAGGCTTTTGTTTTCAAGTAAGTAACCTCAGATTCATGCTCTACATTCCTGTGCTCCCCTGGGCCTTTGTTCTGACTTCGTTATTTCCCCAGTGGCTGACTGGAACTGTGTTGTAACTGCCCTTCCCCTCTCCCCTTCCATCAGAGTTGCTTTCCTAAAACACAGATGTGATTGCTGCACTCCACAGCTTGACGTCTGTCAATGGGTCTCACTGTCCAGATGGTGAGTGGTCTCTACATGGATCCAGAGCCCCTTGGTTCAGGCCCTGCATATTTTCCAGCACATCTTTCTCTACTTCTGCTTCTCACACTGCATCTCAGGCAGCAGTTCTCAGCATCAGCCCCTCCTGGGAACTTGTTAGAAATACAAATTTGTGGCCTACTTCAGATCTATTCAGTCAGAAACTCTGGGGATGTGGTCCAGTAATCTGTGCTTTAACAAATCTCTAGGTGACTCTGAGGCAACCTAAAATTTGAGGGCCACTCACTTAAGCAAAGCAAGTGCAGTGTATGCTGTCTGGAATGTCCTTAACCTCTAATCCATCTGGAATTTCCTACTTATCCTTAGAGCATCAATTCAATCATCACCTCTTCCCCATAAAGACGTGTCTGTCTTCAGTCGACAGTTTACTACTCCTAGGTCAACCACTCTTACTTGCTATTTCTGTTGTGAACTGTAATGTGCTGTTTTTAAAAATTATTTTAATTTACTGGTCTATCTTCCTGATAAGGCCATGAGATTCTTGGGGGGATGGAGACTCTCTAAAAGGCTGTTTATTTCCTCCCCTGCCCGTCTGTCTCTACGTACATGCACATACACATCTCTTTCATAAAGGAGCACACAGAATAGAAAAGAAAACCACCATTCAAAGTATATGGGCCTCTTTCACCAATAGGCTCTCTTTCTGGCTGCCACATCTGTCTCCCACCACAAAGTGGTGTTGCCAATTTTGCCCTAGATGTCAAAGGGACACAATCATCTTCAGCTCGAAAGAAAAGGGAACCTATTGTCAGAAAGCAGTCAGTTCTTGGTGCTATTGTTACATAATTCCCCCTTTAATCTATGGCCCTGGGTTTCTTTTATAAATGGATCAATTGAAGCTGTGGTTCATTGCCCTTTCTCTTCTGTTTGAGAGCTACAATGACTCTTCAAAAAAACCTTAAGCCACTTCAAGAAGCCTTGAAGTTGCCCGTCGAGGGAAAATTGTCCTCATAGAATAGGGACAGATCCTGACTTTCTTCTATCTGATTGTGCTTAGGACTCAGGCTTAGATTAAAGGGGTCTCTGTTATGGACCCAGAAAAGGAGGGTCCAAGGAAAGCCAGAGCAAATGGGGGAGAAAAGATCCTGCATTCACATTTCTCCAAAAAGGTCTCTATAGATATAAAAAGATTGGATAGCGGCCTCCATGGTGGGCAACCGAAAAGGAGGCTTTCTGTCCATCTGAAAAGGGGCAACCATAAACACTTCTCAATTGGTTCATGGGCCAGGTACCATTGTATTTCCTTTATTGGGTGGCTAGAACAATGCCCAGTATGCAATAAATTCTAGGTAAATTGTGTTTGAACTTTTTCAGCTGTAAATTCTAGGATTTATGGGCATTATACTACAAAAAATAATTTACCTTTCTCCTGTAGTTTGGATTAGACCCTAGACTTTCTTGAAAAGTTTTAATTTTAAAAGATAGAAGCAAAAAGCCTGCAGCTGCAGTACAGTTTTTCTCCAGGCCAGAAGCTCTCCTATAAACCATTTGATGAAGTAGCAGATGGCAAAGTTACAACCTTT
Source organism: Urocitellus parryii (assembly GCF_045843805.1). Lineage (NCBI taxonomy): Eukaryota > Metazoa > Chordata > Mammalia > Rodentia > Sciuridae > Urocitellus > Urocitellus parryii. Next base: position 172,527,642 of record NC_135534.1, on the reverse strand, counting down.
GTAGCTCCAAGACTTAATAGAAGCCATGATCAACTACAGTAATGGACTGTCTTGTAACCCAAATTGATGCTTTTATTGTGCTGTGAATGGGCTTGTCACTTGTTCTGCCTCTTTGTTAATTGTGACAAAAATCACTATAATTATACATTCTGAACAATAAATCTTTGGTCAATATCCTTTGGATATAATTTGTATGACTGAATACACTGTTCTGAGTATCACTTTAAGAACTAAAAAGGAAGGAAAGAGATGACTGACAAATCCAGGGCATTTCTGAATAAGCATGAATTGGATTATAATGGACTGCGGTGAGAGTGCTAGGATATGGCGAGATACTTTATATTCAGCAGAGCTCATCTAGGTCCTGGCAGTCAAGAATTCTGGGACATGGATTTTCTTCAGTAAAACTCTTAATTTATGCCCGTAATAGGCCGATTAAGGATGTGGCAGTGGAGTGATATGATTATCAGCTCGGCTTCTTCAGGCTGAAGTTATAGATCCCATGAGCCACATATTCTGTTTCTGTGTGATGCTGCCTGGATGTGGTCCCTGTGCATATATGAGGAGTGAATGGATGCCCTCCCAGTGGAAGGTACCTGAGATTAATAGAAAAGCCTGCCTTTGTCAGGTATTATCATCAGGAAGATGAAAGTTTCCTCTGGAATACAGTTTTTGCTTCTACTTCCAGGATGCTGCAATTAAAGTCCTGGACAGAGGATGGGGACATGAATAACGGGGCAGCCCGGCATTAGCACAACACTCCATTCATCATTGCTGAAGGGCAAATTCATAACCCTCAAAATGATGCCAGGAACAGAGAATGGAAGGAGAAGTACAAGCTCCTTGGAATGGTGATTTAGCTCTAAGTGGAGGATGGAAGAGTCTCCAGAGTAGAAGGGACCTTTAATATAGGTAATGATATTTATCATCTGACCCTTGTAGAGAGTTGATTAATCACATAATTGATTTTTTTTTCAGACAGGCATTTGATTTCACTGCCTGCTGATTGAGGGCCATCTATAGGACCAGTGTTGAGTGGAAATTGGTCTTATATTGCCAGTCAGAGCCAATCCCTTTATTTCATATCCTCTGTACCCTTCTTTAATGGCAACATACTTTCATCATATTATTCATTTATGGTTTGTAGGTGGAGGCTGTGGATTTGACTTTGTTTCCCAATCAGTATGGAATATTCTGAAGAAGAATAGAGGGTTGGAGACCTCTAGTTCAGATCAGAAGAAATGGGAAAAGTCTGACTTTGGAGAGGATAGAGAAAGTTCAATTTAAACGAGGTCCCCAACCAAGGGCTGGGAGAGGAAAGAGGACTCAGATTCCCAGAAGAGGATGGCATAATCTCTGCACCATAATTAGGTATCCATAGGCTCAAGGAGTTCCCAATGGGGGTTGTAAGGCAGGAAAACCAAGGCAGAAGTCGTGTCCCAGAGTCTGGATCAACACTCAGGGTGGGGATGGGTGAGGGTAGAAAGGAGAGCTGGAACTGTGGGTTTACCAGTTGGTCCAGTGCAAACCCAGAGTCCTTGAGATCAGGTTGAGGTTCAGCCTCTTGGAATCTGAAGCTGCTGCTATGCTTTCTGCCTCTGCCACAATGAGCCTGGGGCTGTAACCGTGTCATCAATTATTCCAGCTGTGAGGATCTGGGGAAGATCAAGGAAACCAGGCAGGAGCTTCCTGCTTGTGTTACTCTTGGAAGTCTGTCATGGCATCATGGTTTAGAAACCAGAAGAAGGCCTGTTCTGAAAAACTGATCATGGATTGGAAAATATGCCTATGATGGTCCAGGCAGTAGGGGATGGGAAAACAGTGGAAAGCTGCAGAATGAGTTCTCAGCTAATTCCACACTCATGCTCCAGGGACAGGTCCTCATACAGGCAGGTGTTGCCCATTGGCCAACACAGCCAACACCCTGCTCTGCTTCAGTTCCTCAGAGGCACAGAATCCTGTCTGTGTCCCCTCTTGTCTTCTGTCTGTAATTCAGTCATGATATTGTAGAGGATTAGTTACCAAACAGGCGACTTTGGACTTTTTCTTCTTATTGTGGATTCCTTGCACTCAGGGAGCTAAAATGTTATGAAAGTGCAGATGGCGGCACTCTAAAGGCGAACTGGGCTACAAAAAGTCTTATCTTCTGTTTCTGAGACGTACTATCTTCTTTTTGTTGCCTACAGAGACCTGGAAGCTACTATTTCTGGTGGGACTAAAATCTTCTGTTTCTATTGGTTTCTGCGTTGTGTGGTTCAGTCCTGGTTGGAGCTGAAACTTGAAATAAAACCACACTGATCTGAGCTACACATGCTGTTTCTTAGCCTTCCCCTGATAGAACCTTGTTTGGAGAGAATTATAACTGAAAGGGAAACAAATTCCCTCAGGCGAGAAAGTTGGCTTAGAAATGCTCATTTGGGGAAGCTTTTTTTTTGTTTGCTACTTAAATAACCCACTGGTATAAATCAATGTTTGTGAGTATTAGGAAAGACCAAGTAAATAAACAAAGCCCTACATATTTATTGCAAACAGAAATGCCCTTGAGATTCTCTAGGGGAAGAAGAGTGAAAGAGGTCATCATTTCCTGCTTAGAGAAAATTAACTGTTTTATTGTTTAGATATAAACATATTTTTTTTTTTAAAATTGTTGCTACTGAAATCTTGCTAAGCCTGTCCCTCTTACTAGGTCTAACAAGCCTCAAAAATTTTCAGCACAAGTAATTACTATTAGGATGAGTTCTCACCTCAATCTCACTAGGTGGATATAACCACTGAAAAAGAGAAAAGCAGCTCTTGACATGAGGGATTTGGCCTGACATTCGCAACGTGTTCATGGTGTTCTGTTGGACACGAATGATCTCACAGAACATTGACAGGACAAGGCCACTCTGTGATGGTGGTGAAGGGAGAGAAAAAAACAAGTGAGATGACTTAATAATTTCCTCTAAGCACACACAAAAATAAACCATAAAGATAACAAACATCTCCCTGCTTGGCTAATATAAGTGGCTATCACAGCTTTGGCCTCCATCCATTCCTCTTGACTTACAGTTAAGAGGTAGAGAGATAACCAGTCTAGAATTGCCCCCATTTCCTGAAAGCCTCCATCCATAGAAAAGTCCCACTTCCTTTAACCCTTCGCTAGCCCATGTTCAAACCCTATAATTGATCTTTTCTTACTCTTTCTTACTGAGATGTCCATGGTTTCCCATGGCATGTATTCTCCTCACTGCCGTAAGCACTGAACACACCTGGCTCATCTGTAGGTTTTTCCTGGTGGTCTTTGGCAGGAGGATATTGACTTTATTCACTGGTTTCTCAACAGCCAGTCCTCCCAACCTGTCTTTCCTGCAAACAACCATAATTCTGTGGCTACACCCTCTTGGTCGGTCTTTAGGACGGTTGGCTTCACTCCCAGCCCAGGATGACTGGGGATTGGTTTTTCTAAATGTGGACATGAGAACCAAGTCTGGTCAATGTGACCTCAGGAGAAATAGATTGTTTTTTTTATATATAACTGGAAGTACATATTTTATTTATTTATTTTTGAGAGAGAGAGAGAGAGAGTTAATATTTATTTTTAGTTTTCAGTGGACACAACATCTTTATTTTATTTTTATGTGGTGCTGAGGATCGAACCCAGCGCCCTGTGCATGCCAGGTGAGCACACTACCACTTGAGTCACATCCCCAGCTCAAGAAGTACATGTTTTAAAATGACTATATAGTATTTAGTAGTATGAAAGTCCTTGATTTTTGAAAATGTAAAACATATCATTTATGGTAGAGGGCAAAAGCTGAGAAATTTAGTGTATTTTTATTTTCTCTCACCTCAATAGTTCATCTTAAGATATTAAAACATGATTTAGTATTTTAGTTCCAGATTATTACTACTTAATATTTTGTGTCAGATTGCCTTTTTCAGGGATTATTTTTGATATATGCCTTGTTTCATTGAATATATTCAAACTAGTATGTTTCTTTTCCTTCTTCCCTTCTTTTTTCTTTTTCTCCACTTCCTTTTTCTCTCTTCCTTCCCCATGCTCCTCTTCCTCCTTCTCTTTTAAAAAATATTTATTTATTTATTTTTAGTTGTAGTTGGACACAATACCTTTATTTTATTTATTTTCACATGATGCTCTGAATCGAACCCAGGGCCTTGCACATGCTAGGCGAGCGCTCTACAGCTGAGCCACAACCCCAGCCCTCCTCTTCTTCCTCCTCCTTTTTTTTTAAGAGAGAGAGAGAGAGAAAGAGAGAGAGAGAATTTTAATATTTATTTTTTAGTTTTCGGCAGACACAACATCATTGTTTGTATGTGGTGCTGAGGATCGAACCCGGGCCGCAAGCATGCCAGGCGATCGCGCTACCGCTTGAGCCACATCCCCAGCCCCCTCCTTCTTGATATGTGGTTCACCAGCATTTCTTTAATGCTTTATTTTTTTCCTTTCACACAAATTAATGCTGGATCACAATACTCTTTCTTTGAAACTCTGTAGATGTTGCTTCTTTATCTTCTTTTCCCCCTGAAAATTGTAGACCGTTTTATTTTGTGAAGAGATAGATGAGCATGGAAGACTGTCTGTTGCAACTTGTCTAAAGTTCATATTCCACTTCATTCTCATCCTTGCCACACTGCCAGAATCTTAAAGAAATAACCAAGATTGCCAAAACACTCTTTCTTCCTACTTCTGCTTAGCAATAATAGCGATGATTACTTGCAAAGAAGTTATTACTGAAATTTTCACTGTGTCTAAAGAACTTCATCCCCTAAGAAATTTCCATATTTGTCAATAGGATCTGCCACAACTGATGGGAGGGAAGATTCCCAATGACTATAAGGGACAACAGTTACATTTTTTGTTGTTAAGTCCTGGTGGATGTTAGGACAGAAACTGTTGGAACCAACAAAGCAGATTGTGCTCTGCCAAATGACTCTGCATGGTTAACACACACACACACACACACACCTTCAGAGGCAACATTAACACACTGTGGAATTGAAGTCTGACACAAAAAGTAGAAAAATATGCATAGGAATTCACAGCCCAGAAGGAAAGGAGACCTCAGTAGGAACCAGTGGAAACCTGGTTATTTTACATAGCTAATTTTGAGACAAGTCATATTTAGCACAAAAGCAATTATAGCATAAGTAACACTTCCCTCCCACAGCTCCCAAACTTTAAAAAGACTCTTGTCAGTCTTCAGTAACACTGTAATCATTCTCCAAGACAGCAGGAATGTGTAAGGTGGTCCCAAACATTGACATGAATTTTAATCTCAACCAGCTTCACACTCTGAGGATGACACATTTGAAGAGTGCCATGGTAGCAACACTAGTAATGTCAGAAATGAGGACTGTGATGAACCAGGCCATAAATATGTTGAGAGAGAGTGGCCAGTCAATAGCCATCTTGATTGGAGCCAGTGAGCGGGTACATAAGAACCCACTTTACAATGTGCTGTATTGATGGAGTGGCCAATATTTAATGCAATTTCCACACTGAGAATAGATGCCGGTTCAATACTGAAGCCACTAGAGGATGCAATTAGTGTCAAATCCTTCTCCATGATCTGGGTAACTCTTTTTCCCTAAACCCACAGACCAATACAGATCCCATCAAGATCATAGAGTAGAAGCTATATCAGTGTCACCACTTATAAAGAAATATCTCCTGATCATAAACCAGATACAAAACAATTAGAGGACAAATGTCATTCTAACATCAATGGCTCTGTAGGTGAATGACCTGAAGCAGGCTGTAAGGGTCTGCAGGGACCTAAAGAGGAGACAAACTTCAGATTTTTTTTCTGATCCTACCATTCTTACAGAGAGCTACTACTTCCTTTTCTGCCATCTATACCCATCTCTGCCCTGACACTCATATTCATCTCAGATGCAAAGTGATGGTCAGACATGACATTGAATTCAACTTTACTCCTTGGTGTCTGCATCAGGCCATGCCAGCTCCTCCATTTCTTCACCCTTATGTTAATTTTCTTTGGCACAGAATGAATCTAGGTGCAAGTCACAAATTTCTATGATGTAGAAATTATAGTTATTTTTGCCCCTCAAGGGATTGCCAGCAGAATCTCTCATGCAGTCTCCTACCTTATGCAGGTGTAATTTATGGAGCAGGTATTTGTACAAACCAGGATCTTTATGCATGGTGTGATGCTTATGGTGGCCACGGGAGTTTACTTAGTTGCTGATGGCTTGATTGAACTGAACAGGGTACCCATTAGATAGTAGTTGCGCTGCATTCTTCATGTTGCTGTCTCTGTTGATCTCTCTCCTCTGGTCCAAGGCAGGGGAGAGCCTTTCATCCTCTGGAGTTTCCAACAGGTCTCTGAGTTTGAGTAAGACTATTCTGTCCTTCACCACAGCCCAGAGAGGCACAGTGGCAGACTCTACCTCAGAAGCAGGATTCCTATTCAGAATAGTGAGAAACAGCTTTGTTTCTTCATGATCTTTTTTCAAGATATTCTTTTTTTTCCCCATTAAGGGGCTTTCAGAAGAACTAGACTGCATTTATTGTTTGATTTTTCTCTTCATCCCAAGACAAAGAACAAAGTGATGAAAGCACAGAAAATATACATCCCACTGAGATGAGAATAAGAACCCACAGAGGAAGTTTGTCAAAGTCCAGCAATGGTGTTCCATTCCAGTATAAATGATGGAAAAGAGGTTTATTCTAACGGTATAGGTATAGAAAGCTGGAAAACACCCAAACCATTAGGAATTGGATCTTCTTTGTGGAGGATGAATGTACAAATAAGGAACAATAAAATTCCAAACATAATAACAGAAAGCAGTGGAGAGATGAACTAAGACATTACAATCTTTATCAGTTCAAACCACTTGACAGCCTCCTGCCCTTTGCTATGAGGGAGAAACAGTGGTTTCACTGACAATAAATACAGGCATTATGGGTCCCAGAAATGGTGAGCTCCAAAAAATGAAGTCACTGGTTGTCACACAGTGGAACCAAATGGAGCACTGACTGGTAGGAACTCAGACTGTATTTATTATCAGATCTTATTGAATATTCTAATTTGAATGTCTGGGTTGATGTGATCTGGGAATAAAGGTTTACAACACAACTTGGAGATATGTTGACACATAATATACCAGTGATTAAAAAAATGACAAAATATAATTAAAGCAACAAGTTTGTAACTACAGAATTCTGCTCCTTCAATAATGCAGCCATACTGCAGGGTTTGTGACAGACATAAATGTAATATACTTGCACTGTACTCAAAGCTCTGATGGGGAACAGTATCTGCCTTAATGATGTCAAATCATCTCCCTCTTCTCTGTAGTTTGTTGCTATAAGTCTTTGACCTTTTTTAAAACTCCAAACTTGCCTCCTGTAAATCAGGAATTACCTTCAGAAGTTCTTGATTCCTGTGTTAGACAGGAATTATCTAACTACTTGGAAGCAAGGAGTGCAAGATCACCACATTCAGCTTCCTATGGTGCCTTTGTCACCTGATTCTTTGTCCCAAAAAGAAGAGTTGTTGGTTCCTGTGTTTATCTATTCTAAGAATCTCGTGAACAGGAGAGGGTCCCAGATCCAGTGCCAGAGGCTTATAAAATTCAGGATAAGGAAGGGACAGTTTTATCTGAGAAATACTAAGTCATACTAGAAGTGCCCCATGTCTGTTAGAGTTATGAAAACATTGGCCTAGTAAAGAGAAAATTTTGTAGGACAGAATCAGTGTTTTAAAAATTAAAGCTAAATAGCAGAAATTTAAAAAAATAAGGCTTTCACAGAGACTCCCTAAAAAATAGTACATTAAAAATTAAACTTCTTCATTGTTGTCTCCTTTCTTCCTTCATTTTCTCTATTCTCTTTTCCTGCTTTCCCCTTAAATTGAAATGTGATATGTGTCTTAGAAACTTTTAGTAAATTCATATTTTCTAAATTTATTTTCTTGATTGGCTTTATTATGAGAACATACAGATCACAAACGATCCTCTCCATCGATGGAGAAGTGATAGTAATGTTCAGTTAGTAATGCTGAGCAGTTTACCTGTGTGTCACATTAAAATCTATTGTCTAGAATCACTGAACTAGAGTGTAAATGAATAGACCCATTGGCATTCAGGCACATTCTTAAAGTGTTGGTGTAACAGCAGTGAAAGCTCTTGAATGGCATTTCTTCTTGCCAGGGAGACTATGTTTGGAAGCTTCATTCTGTCACTTAGAATCAAAACTAAAGTAGTTCTGCTCTGATATTTCTCATAGCCTCATAGGCAGCTTCTGCCTGTACTCCTGAATCCAGTGGCAAGGGGAAGGGGCATGCATTATGTTCTTTTTAAAGGTGCCATACAAAAACTGCTCCTTCCTTCATCAGTCAAAACCAAAAAAACTTCATTTGAAAATTGATTCATGCAAATTGCTTCCTTTTGGCCTCCTGCTCTTTCACCAGATATTTGCAGATAGACATGTTTGGATCCATGTTTAGAGTCCATTTGTTATTAATAAAACATTCATCATGCTCATGTGATATGGATTCCTGATGATTTTGGTTTACCCACTGGGAAAAAAAGGACCACCCTTAAATCAAAGGCTTTTTATGGAAATATTAAAACTATTTTAATGACTTTTCACTTAATCACTTTTCATGTAGGTCAGGTTTGATAAATGTCAAGAGTACTAGTTGTAGTGATTTTGAATGACCCTCAGTGGTTTTCTGATTCTGGGCAGAACCCATCTGGCTATTTGAAGATTTCAGCATATGGGCTATTGCATATCTAGTAATTACTTGATAGCTTCAAAGTGCAACTAGCATTCACATCACTCAAAGGCCCTGGTTTTTCATTGATTCTATGTAGTTGGCCTTAAGTCTCAGAGCAGATCCCTCCCCCGCTTCCTTTAGCCTTGATGCATTTGAGTTAGGAGGAGCAGAAATCTGTCTTTCCATGTGAATCTTTCTGGTCTTTAGTCCAAATGAAAAGACAAGTCTTTTTGGAAGACAGTGTAGAATTTCCTCAGTATAAAGCTGCTTTAAGTAAGTGGAAAATGAATATGTAAGTGATTACATCCAGGCTACAATAAAAAGGGATGATGTAATCACAGCAGAAAAAAATTTAATGTTTTGGAGATTTTTGTCTTTGCTTCACTTCCTGAGTTGCCAGAAGGTTCATTTGCATGCATACACAGGAGTGTATCACTCACATACCATTATTCTCTGTGTCTTGATGCCAAAACCACATGAAAGGTTTTTAAGATAGAGCCTAAAAATGTAGACTTGCTGACTTGTAATCAACAATAGAGTGTTATTCTATTTTGAAAGTCTCATTGCTATGACACAGGGCTCTACTTATGGTCTATAGTCATTTGGGTTAAAATAACATCTCTTCTTAAATACAAATTGACAGTGGTATCTGCACAATTATTATTTTACTCAGTTATTCCAGTAATTCTATGAGGAAAATAGGACAGGTTCTACTTTTCTATGGTAAATGAGAAAATTAAGATTTTATCATGAATTAAGAAGGTTCTGAGATTTTACTCTACTCATGAGGTAACAAACTAGCTTGTTACTGCTTTCTAGATCTTGGCAGGTGACATGAAATTTCTAGATCAGAGACACAGCAGCATAGCAACAGCATGAGCATCCTGTTGCTTCCATTCCTCCATGCCCTCCAGTCCTGTGGGGTGACACAGATGGGCCTCCATAGAATCTGCACCTGCAGTGAGCTGTGTTACAGGAGAAGAATTTAATGTTTCATACTAAGCAGTAAGAGAATCCACTTTTTGTCTGGGTGTAGACATTACCTTATCCATCAAGGATGCTTGCTGCAAACACAAACCTGAGAAATGGTTGTGATAAAGAGCCTTAAGTTGTAAGTGGGATATTAAAGCCCTCTACTATTATACTATTATACAAACTATGTCTTGCTTCATATCATTGAATATTTGTTTTATGTATTTTAGTTGTTCCAATGTCTAATGCATATATATTTACAATTGTTACATTCTCCTAATGAATTAATCCCTTTATCATTATATAATGACAGAGTCTCTTTTTAAATCTCTTTTTTATAGTTTCTGCACTAAAATCTATTTTCTTTGATATAAATATAGCTACACCTACTTTCTTTTGGTTTTAATTTGCATGTAATATCTTTTCCCATCCCTTCATTTTCAGCCTATGTGTGTCCTTGAAAGTGAAGTCTCTTGTATATAGCCTATAGTTGAGTTTCTTTTTTAAAAATCCATTTGTTATTCTCTATCACAATTCACTGCAAAGCTGCCTCTCAGAAATGAGAAAGAGATAAAAATTTCCAAGGCAAACAAAAGCTAAGAGAATTTTCCATCACTAATCCTACCCTACAGGAATTGCTAAAGGGAGTTTTTTAAGCTGAGGCAAAAGGTCATTAATTAATAAAACGAAACACATGAAAGCACAAAAAACAATGGTAACAATACAACAGTCATATTCATAATAGCTTAGGATTTGTAATGATGTGTACAAAGAAATTTAGTCTTGGTGTGCAGGTTAAAAGACAAAACTATTCATAGCAATTGCAACTAAAATAAGTTGTAATGAAATACACATTATAAAATTATATGAATTCTCACATCAAAAATGTAAAACGTGGTGGTAATAAAAGCATAGCATTATACACAAAGTTTTTACCATCTTGAAATTGACTGTTCAAAGCATACAAAGTTCTATGCAAGCCTCTTTTTTTTGAGTACTGGGGATTGAACTCAGGGGTACTCACTCGACCACTGAGACATATCCCCAGCCCTATTTTGTATTTTATTTAGAGACAGGGTCTTACTGAGTTGCTTAGCATCTCACTTTTGCTGAGGCTGCCTTTGAACTTGTGATCCTCCTGCCTCAGCCTCCCCTGTCGTTGGGCTTACAGGCATGTGACACCACGCCTAGCTTATGCAAGCCTCTTGATAACCACAAAGCAAAAAAAGTATTTATTAGAAGCTCAAAGCAAAAAATAGAAAGGGTTCAAAGAACAACACTATAGACCCATCAAACTATGACGGAAGACAGCAAGAGAAGAAGAAAGGAACAAAAAATGTATAAAACACCCCCCAAAAACAATTAATAAAATGGCAAAGGTAAGTCATTACAGAGCTCTGTTGTGTAAAGTGTTCTTGAAAGTATTTTTCTTTCAGTATTTTGATTATACCATTCTCCTCTTTATCCATCTGCAGGGTTTCTGCGGAGAAATATGTTGATAGTTGTATTAACACTCCTTTGTATGTGATGTGTTTCTTATCTCTTGTTGCTCTCAGAATCGTTTGTCTTTTGTCTTTGATATTTGATAATTTGATTATTATATGTCTTGGTGAACTCTTCTTTGGGATGAATTTTATTGTGGACCTCTGTACTTTCTAAATATTGGCATTGATCTCCAGATTACAGAAGTTTTCAGACACTATTTCTTTAAATATGCTTTCTGGTCCTTTTGTCTTTATTTTTCTCCTGAAATTCCTATTATGCACAAGTTTGGTCTCTGAGTGGAGTTCCATAGTCTTTCTTTCTTCTTCTTTTGTTTTCTCCTTTGGATAATTTCAAATGTTCTACCTTATAGCTTTCATACTGTTTCTTCTACTAGATCAAGTCTTCTATTCAAGCTTTCTACCAAATTATTTTTCAGTTCAGGCTTTATATATATTCTTTATCTTAAGGATATCTGTTAGTTTGTTTTTCATTGTTTCTACTTTTTTGTCAAACTGCTAGCTCCGTTTGTGTATTGTTTTCCAAATTTTACTTAATTTTCTATCTGTATATTCTTGTAGTTCACTGATCTTCTTCAAGAGGACTATTCTGAATTCATTATCAGTCAATTTATAGATCTTCATTTTTTAGAGTCTATTATTGAAATGTTATTAGTTTCTTTTAAAGATTTCATGATTTTTTATAATTCTTGTGTCTTGAGTTATTATCTGAGAAGATAGCCCCCTCTTTTGGCTTTAATAACTTTTTTTGGTGGGGGGGGGAGTTCTAGGTTAGACTTTTAGTATTTAGTCTAGTAGGTGATTCTGGAAGAGTCAGTTGGTGAGTAATCCAGGCAGTCAGAGCTTGTTGTGAGTTCTCTAATTGAGTCACTGCCTTTGCTCTGATATTGGGTTGGGCTACCATCTGTATTCTGCTGTCTTAGGAGACAGTGGTTGGTCTATGCTATTAGGGAGAGTTGCTACTTGGATAGTATGGTGGTTTCAGGTCAGACTGGTCACAAGGTATATTCCCTGGATAGAAAGTTCTGCTCATCGTGATATGTTGCTAGGCAAGTCTTCAGGTTGGACTCCAAGGTGAGGTGAAGGTGTTGCTTGGGATAGGGAGGACCAGAAGCTATGCCTCTCAGAAATGCATGATTGAGAGTTGCCCCCTTCTCAGAATGGACACTTGGGGGCAAGTTTTTGGCTGAGTATTTCTTGTTTTTAAAAATTTATTTATTATCTTTGGTGTTTTCTTAGCATGGATGTGATGATGCATGCTGTCATTTATTTTGGAAAACTTTTGGTCATTATTTATTTAAACATATTTTTCTGCCTCTGTCCCCCTTCCTTATCCTCTAGAATACTGTATCCCAGCCTTTGGATGTTCTGTTCTTTAAAAAACTTTTTATTCTTTTTGTCTTGTTGGATTTCAGTTTGAGTCATAGCTGTTGACTTTTTTTCAAGTCTATTTATTCTTTCTTGAGCTGTGTCTATACTACTGATGAGCTGTTGATGGCATCCTTGATGATGATGATGATTATGATGATGATGATTGGTACTGGGATGGAATCCAGGGGCATTCTATCACTGAGCAACATCTCTGTCCCTTCTATTTTTTGAGAGAGTCTAAGTTGCCAAAGCTGGCCTTGAACTTGCAATCCTTCTGCTTTAGCCTCCCAGATAGAAGGCGTTCTTTATCTTGATTACTGTTATTTATATAATCTCTCTAATGAAATTATATCTCTGATCTTGGATGTGTTCTATCTTTTAATTAAAACATTAAACGTATTAATCAAAGTTGTTTTAAATTCTCTGTCAAATAATTTCAATGTTGGGAAAAATCCGGGATTTTCATAGGGTTTTAAGTGCTCTGTGCAGCTTATCACTGTGGAGGCTTATTGAGAACCATCACAGACCAGCAAGCTGACTTGGCCAGCTTTCCAGGAGTAAAACTGAAATAATTAAATGGAAGAATTACTTTGACAGTCTCTCTGTTAGAAAATGATTCTCATTATAATATTCAAATGTGATAAGCCTAATTTCATCTCTAAATTCATAATCTATCACAAGAGCTTTATCTCTCGTCCAGCTTTTATATAAATATACTGAGCCTTAATGTAAGTATACTTTTACAAAAGTGTACCATAGCTTTTTTTTCTGACTCCATTTATTAAAATGTTTCTTTTTCCCTGTCATAACTTTACCTTGCTCATTTCTGTAGGCAGTATTTATTTAGAAAATACATCTAAGGCTCCAATGCATGCCCAGACAATTAGCATTAAGATGTATTTAAAAAAAATACACTGATGTTTTAAATCTCTGAAGTAGTCAAGCCTTAAAAATTATGTGGGTGGCTTTTCAGGATAAGTATTTGTGAGCATGCACATTCACACGTTGACAGTTGTTTTGCCGCCTTTTTCCTTTCCTTCTTCCTTTGGGAGGGTTTTGCTATGGTTGCCCATTGCTATTTTGCCCAGGCTGTCTTTGAACTCCTGGGCTCAAGTGATCCTCCTAATTCAGTCTCTTGAGTAGCTGGGATTACAGGCATGTACTACTGCAATTTAACTGATGATAGTTCTTTTCAAAAAGACCTGTGGGGGCTGGGGTTGTGGCTCAGTGGTAGAGCACTTGCCTAGCACATGTGAGGCACAGGGTTCGATCCTTAGCACCATGTAAAAATAAATAAACAAATAAATAAAATAAAGGTATTGTGTTCATCTACAACTAAAAAAAACAGTATTAAAAAATAGAAAATCTGGGCTGGGGAGGTGGCTTAAGCGGTATCGTGCTTGCCTGGCATGCGTGCGGCCCGGGTTCGATCCTCAGCACCCACATACAAACAAAGATGTTGTGTTTGCAGAAAACTAAAGAATAAATATTTAAAAAAAATAGAAAATCTATTTGTTGTCATTTAAAAAAAAAGACCTGGAAAATCTTGCTCATGTTAATATTGGAGAGTATGTTCTTACTAGCGACTGTTTTTGACTTATTAATAAGATAAGCTTTATTTCACAAGATTTTCACTTTCCACCCATCTATTCATTTATTTCGGCATTTGCTCACTTGTTGAACAAACATCTTTTGAAGGCCTGTCACCAAATACATTGTGAATAATACAAAGATTCTGCTCACAGGGAGTTTGTAATTTACTAGAGGAAATAAAAAGTAATGAGAAGTAACAATAATACACAATGACATATGACATTCTTATTTCTCCTTAGAAGCAGACATTGCATGGAACACCTGTTTGCTCTTTCAATCGCTACCTAATTACCCGCATGCACTCTCTCCTGCGTTAAGTTGCACAACTTATACTCATTCAGAATGAGACTGCTGGGGTTCCTTTCATGTTCTCTGAGGTTAAAAATCTCTCCCTGATGTACATGCACAATTCCAATAATATTTATGAGAGTTACGAGTGCCAGCAGGATGTTCTGCCCCTGAAGCTGTTGGAAGGCACTTGAATAGCTTTTCAGTGAAGATTAATGATTCCAGAAAAGGAAAAAAAAAAAAAAAAACTTGGTCTGTCAGCTGGAAGTTAACTCGAAGGGATATAACAGAAGAAAGCCAGTGAGGAGACTTCACAAGCGAGGTGTGTTCGAGGAGTTTATGTTGGAGCTGAAGTTTTGATGAATTACATGGATAATGCTACTGACAGGAAGAAGTCAAAGTTTTCAGATAACAACAGAGAAAATAATGAGGGTTACTATTCCAAAATGCCAAGGCACACCGACAATCTGTCTGTCCAAGAGAATAGTAAGCAAATGCATTTTTCTGGATTAATTTCATTCGCCAAGGTAGAAATAAAACTGTCTGAAGTGGGAACTGTTGTAAAGGAGATTCAGATTGTACTTCCAATAAGGACTCAGGCTTTCAAACTTCCTGTGAGCCGCGGATCCTGCAATTAAACCAAGTTTCACTCTCTGTGAAAGAGAGTGAAACTTTTCTGGTCTCCCCATCTCTCTGGGATGAGAATCTAGATGGCAAAACAGACTAAAGAATGAAATGCGAAGAGCCTCAGCCTGCCTAGAAATTTTATTCCCCTAATATACATTTTGGGAGACTTCCTCAAAACAGAATGGAGACAAATTTTGCTATCTGATTTCCTCTGGAATTATTCTTCTTGTCATGGTGGATGAGAAACTCATGTCTCCTTACATGTCAGGTTCTGACAAGGTCCTCTATATACTATGATTCAACAAACCATTTGGTGCTACATCCAAAGGTCCCTCATTTTCTCATTTATTTTAGTGATTCAGGACCTTGGATGTTTTGCTGCCTTCACACAGTAGAAATCTCGAGAAAAGAGCCAGGCAGGGTGTCACATTATCCTTACAATTAAAATGAGAGTATTCTGTCACTCCCCCAGTTATCAATACAGGGTACCTCTGAAAGCCTTCACCTGAGACAGGATCTGTAGCCAAAGGTCCTCATCCTTCCAGATTAAACTGTTTTGGAGAAAGGACTGTGCCAATATGAATCTGAGCAAACAGCCTCTCAGAGATAGTCTGGTGTGTGTGTGTGTGTGTGTGTGTGTGTGTGTGTGTGTGTTTTAAATATATTTTTTCAGTGTTTGGATTGAACCCAGGGCCTCTTGCATGCTAGACAAATAATCTACCACTGAGCTACACTTCCAGTCCCACTTTCTACATTT